>NC_047670.1:51736792-52105958 GCF_011762505.2 Arvicanthis niloticus
AACTAACTGAAACCAGCTGCTGGTGGAGTTGGGTTGGGCTAGAAGTCAGGTTTGCTTCTCCTGGCTACACAGCTCACAGATCCCAGAGTCTTCCTTCTTGCTTGTGGCTGCTCTGCTCTAGAGATCAGGGGAGCTAGAATACCATAGGCTCAGGGTCAGTGGACTTCACTCTTCTAGAGGATGATGCTGATGGCCTGTCTCAGCAGCTGGAGGAGGAGGAGCTTCAGGGCTGCCTGGGCTGGTGGAAGGTAAACAAGGTGCAAGGTGAGGACTACAAGCCCTCCCCTTTCCTGTTACCAGCAGCTCTGGTTGGTGGTGGTGCATTCCTTTAACCCAGCACTGGGGAAGCAGAGGCAGGTGCATCTTGTGAGTTCAAGCTTGGTCTATATAGTTCCAGAACAGCCAGAGCTACACAGAGAAACCCTGTCTAGAGAAGCCAAACAAACAAGCAAAACATAGTAAGACAATGTAAGACATAGTCTGACAATGTAAACAGCAACAGCAAACATTGCAGATAAAGCAACCACTTGGTAATTCAACGTCCTCCTAGGTTTGCTTTTTACTTTTATTTTCAGACAGGGTCTCTCTACATTGCTCCAAGTATCCTGAATTTTATTTTTTATTTATTTTGGCGCAGGTTCATGCTATTTAGCTTCAACTGGCTTGGAACTCATGTTATAAAACATGCAGGCCTGAACTCACAGAAATTCACCAGCCTCCTCTTCTCCCAAGTGCTGGTATTAAAGGCATGCACCTCCATGCCTGGCCTAACAGTTAACACTATACTGTTCAAATTTATTTCTCTCTAGCACCTGCACTGGTCTGCATTTGTCAATCAGTCACGCAGGAATATGAGGCTAAGCTCTAATCTCATGCATTGAGACACTGGATCCTTTTGAATTTTTATAAAAAACTATCAGTAACTTCACTGCACATGCTTGCTTGCTTAATGTAGCACAGCTACAAGCCCTTCTTGCAAAAGTAAAATTTTTGGTCTTGCTGAAATTTTTTGGATTATGTGGTATCTTTCTTAAGAACATAGATCCATTTTTTTTTCCTTTCAAAGATTTATTTTATATATGCGAGTACACTGTATCACACACACCAGAAGAGAGCATCAGAACCCATTACAGATGGTTGTGAGCCACCATATAGTTGCTGGGAATTGAACTCAAGACCTCCGAAAGAGCACTCAGTGCTTTTAACTACTGAGCCATCTCTCCAGCCCCCCAGATCCATTTCTTATGCCTGATTGAAAACTTGCCTTTGATCTTTTAGCCTCCAGAAATGAGAGAATAAATTTCTGCTCTTTAGGCACCTAGTCTAGGGTAGACAATTACGTCACCTCCAAAGGCTAATGCAAGGAGATTTGGGATAGCCAATTCTGCCAAGAGCTCAGTATCCACGGGTTGACCCTTGGTTTGACCATCTCTAGGCTTCTGTTCATGGCAGAAATGAGCCCTCATATTTGTAAGCAATATTGGTAATGTTTTGACTGGAGACAAGGACCCCATCAGATCCTAGAGAACTCTGACCATTCCCCAGGTTTAATTATCGAAAAGACAAGCCGGCTCTCCACATGACCCCCAGTGTAGCTGTTCATAGCAAACACTGAGGAAGGAGGCAGTGGCCTGCCCCAGAGCTTTCACGAGGAAACTCTACAAGAAAAGAGTACAGCTGGGTTTGATGGACAAGTCTTTATTGAAGTCAGAGCAGGGAAATGAGGCTGGAACCCTCTGGCTACCTGTAGTGGGTCCAACAATTAGCTAGCTTAAGAAGGTAAAGCAGAGTCAACAGACAGGGACAAGGGCTGGGATGGGATAGGGCCGTCAGAAGGTGATGTTGTCTTCATACAATGACAGCAGCAGCAGGATGGTCCAGCCTCCCAGCAGACCCACGTTGTGGAGCAGGAAAAGAAGCCAGGGCCGCTGGTCCCGCACATTCATCATGGCTGGGAGCTGAGGAAAAGGTGGGCACCAGTTCAGTAGCCAGTTGGGTAGAGTCCCTGGTAAGCTCCCCACCCCTACATAGGCTCTCTGCCTTTCTAACCATGTCACAAAGTGCCACATAAAGGAAGAGGCCCGTGGCTACCGCCAGAATCCAAGCCTCGCCCTCTTCGCCTACTCCGACTGCTAGAGCTACATAGAGGCCAGCAAACGCTGTGAGTGCTGAGGCCAGATTCAGCAAAAGCGCACGCTTCACGGTCAGCCCTGCATGCAGCAGGGCAGCAAAGTCCCCTAGAACAGAACAAGTCAGTGAGAGCTCTGCTCACAAGTCAGGTACAGCCCACCACACCAGTCATACCCATATTCCAGACATACCCAAAGGCAAATCGGGCCTTCCTACCTTTAGCCACGCCCCCCATGACAGGCTGCTCTCAAAGATAGGCCTTGTTCCTTCTCCTCTGGCCTTGGTCACCTCCAGAATAGATCACTCCCACTAAGCTACACCCTTTCAAGCCACACTCCAGAGCTCACCGAGTTCGTGGGGCAGCTCATGGCAGAACACCGCCAATGAGGTGGCTAACCCAGTCTTCCATGAGGATGAGAAGGCTGCGCCCACAGCGAGACCGTCAGCGAAGTTGTGCACCGCGTCGCCCAGTGTGATCAGATAGGGCAACAGTCTCAGCTCTGTGGGCATAGCAAGCCAGGTTCTGCACATGCCTAAGGGCAAACCCCAGATCAGCAGCCCTCCAAGAACTCCCTCAGGGCTCACCTGCTCTCAGTCGCCGGGTCTCTGGGTTCAGTAGTTCGGGGATCTCCTCTGTCACCTGGGGGGATTGAGAATGAACCCAGGCAAATACATAACTAAAGGGCTCCATGTGGGGTAGGACTTGCCACTTACCAAGTCTGAGCGAGAGCTCTCATGGGTCTGTTTGGACTGCCGGAGATTGCTGGGTGCCAGCTGCAGAGATATCCCATGGCTGTGCCCACCGTGGCTACAAGGCCCATCTTTCTCAGGATCCTGTGGAAAAACTGGTCAGAGCCTATCAAGCCCTTACCCATCCCGCCTAGTGGTTCCCCAGAGCCTGACCTTGTCCCTGGGCAATAACAGGTTGAAGAAGCTCTCAAACAGGAAGAAGATGTAGAAGCCTCCAAGTACGGCCAGCAAGCGCCAGGTGGTCTGTCCACCAATGCCCACCTCCTCATGGGTGTGACCCTCTCCATCATGTGTGTGCAGTCCCAGCACCTGAGAAGGGAGCAGGTACTAACTAGGGACTTCAGGGCTGCAAGGGACTTGAGGCTGGGGCTGGAAAAGGGCAGTGGGGGAGGGAGGACCCTGTTGAGTAAGGGCTGACCTTGGGTATCAGGTGCAGAAGAGCATCACCCGTGAGTGCACCCACAGCCAAGCTTAGGAAGGTCTGCATGATGTAGTGGGTAGCTGTGCTGCATCTGGCACAGGTCAGCAGCAGAAGACCGAACACAGCGCAGAGGCAGATGAGCAGGGTAGCCAGAGAGCCATACAGATACCCTGTGGGGTGAAACTACGCTGAGATTCCCTGTTTCCTAGAGAGGCAACCCCCAAGTCTATTGGGGGAATGAGCGGGATCTTAACAGATCTGTGGACTGTCAGCAGGTGCCAAGTATCTATTTACACTGGCCCTCGAGCCTTGAAATCCACTACCCTCCCCTCCTTTACTGGTTCCTCATTCTCAGTGCCAACTCCCCGCTCCCTTATAGAGCCTAACAACATGAGGCTAGCACTCCGGGGTAGGGACTCACTCTCTGTTTGACTGAGCTGGTCCTGAATGTGGACACTGGGGTGGGGGCTACAGGCTCCACTTAGCTGCTGCTGGACCAAGGCAGGGGTCAGTTGGGCCCAGGCCTGAGGGCTCACCCCAGTCTCTTCAGATAGCCCATACACAGCCATCACATCTTTGGCACTCAGGCACAGCTGGAGGCGAAGAGAGCAGGCCAGGAGTCAGGTGTCTGAGCAGACCCATGGAAGCCCATCTTTCTCCAGAATGGCATGAGTGGCTTACCACGTCCCATACACTAGAGCTACTGTTGTGGGTAGCATGGAGCCCAGAGTCTTGGTGGCTGACTTCCCTGTCCAGATGACTGTGCTCATCACCATGGTCACCATGGTCATCATGGTCACTGTGGTCCTCTCCACCCACCCCAAGGTGATGCATCAAAATTTCCAGTTCTGGCAAGAAAAACAGTGCAGTCAGTGTTCTCGGTTCCAGCCTTGTCCCCTCTCCCAGGAGTAGCGGCTGAGGATCTTAGACTCTGCCTCACCATGCAGTGTGATATTGGGAGAGTCACCACTGTGGTGCCTGAACACAAAGTCCACAAAGTACTGAGGCCTAGGCAGGCCTTGGAAGCAGGACTCATTAATGACATGATCCAGCAAGGCAGTCAAGACCAGGCCGGGGCTTCTGGAAACCCCGGCTTCTTCAGCCTCCTCCAGCAGTTGGGGTACATCTACACAGGTCTGTAAAAGAGACTGGCCTCAGCTCTACCCTCGGTATCAGCTTCTGGAGTCCACCCACTGGATGGGTCTCCCATCAACTCCCAGCCTCCTCAAATCACTTCCCAGATTTCACCAAAGACATCAGCCTCTGTCCCTATACCAGCTACCTATACCATAAACCTAGGCTGCCCCAGGCAGTCACACCCTTCACTGTGGCCTATGACCTCCCTCGGCCCCAGAGCTTTCCTGACCGCCATTTCCCCAAAGGGTTCCCACAGACCCCGTCCTACCCAACAGTGTTCCCAATTCTGATACCCAATACACTTTTAACCACCTAAGAATCTCCACAGATGCCAATGAGGCCGCATGTGGGACATTTCCCTTGCTGGGGCAACCTCCCTTCCATAGCACTACAGTCCTTGTCACTACCTGCAAAAGCCCTCTGGGACCTCACCTTCTCCCCGCTGGGTTGGCTGGCGGGATAGGCCTCAATCTTCTGCAGTAGCTGGCTCAGACCCGGGGTCATGGCCTCTGGACTTTCCAGTGTGGCCAGGTAATCGTCCACATGGGAGGCCAAGAGGCCAGCTTGGATGTCCTTGCATGTTTTCTCTGGGTCGTTAAGGTAGAGGGCAGCGGCGGCACTAAGGTAAGTAATGTATCTGGACTCCAGGACTGATTCTGGGGCAAGCTGTGGCTTGTCAGGTTTGCCTAGAGCCAAGACATTCTCCACAGACAGACACTGTGGGCAAACAGGTAGACAGGGGCTGGGCTAGATTGGGCCCACCAGGCATAGGCAGGGAATGGATTCTATCGGCTATCCTATGTCATGTTCTGCCCCTTGTACAGTTAGCTTGACTAGGAACCTACACAAAGGGGTCCCCGGCAGTTACTCCCCCATCATGAAGTGAGAGTGGTCACCAAGAGTCACCACAAATTTGATAGCTTGGGGGAATGGACCTCTGTGTCCCAGGAGGGAGGCCAGGCCTGTATAAGCCCCCCAGAAACGGAAGGGAGGCTCCAGCCTGCCAGCAGGTTCAGACACCAGCCTCCAGACCCGCCTCCTGGAGTTTGCCCAGATTTCTTTAGTGCCTGCCACAGGGTGGAGCGGGCAGGAAGGGGCCGGGGCTGGGGGACCCATCGGGTGGGGGTGTTACCTTTTCACACGGCCCGACGGTGCAGTGCACACGGGCCACCAGCGTATTTAATAGGCCGTCCAGTGCCGGGCGATCCAGAGCACCCTGGCCCGAGGTGAGCAGGCTGAGCAGGCTATTGGGCTGGACTACTGCTGCTGTGCCCACGAGCAGAGTCAACCAGAGCCCCTGTGTGACCGACTTTGGGAGCATCATGCCTCGGGCCCCCAAAGCGTTCCTTGCAGTGGTGCTGGCCTCTGGGCTAGCTGGAGACTGCTGGGACTGCCTGGGGCCAGACGAGGGCTGGGTTCAACTTGCTTGGCCCTAGTTCCAAGACCTCTCCCAGATATTTCCTGCAGGGCTCTGTGATTGGCTGCTGGGTTAGCCATTCCAGTGGCAGATCCTCCCTGAAAGCCTAGGGGCAAGGAGCTGCTGCCTCCTGGGGCTGGAGCTAAAGGTGGGTCCCTTTCCGTAGGTGGGCGGCTTTAGCCTGTCATACCCTGAACTGCCCGTCAGGGCTTTCTCTGTTCCCTGAAGATCCTAGATCATCCTCTCCTGTTATCTTACCTCTGGAGCACAAGCTAGGGGATTAGGGGTTTGAGAGCATAGATGTTACCAAGTCAAACATGGGTGTTCTATTTGACATTTTCAGGAGAGCCCTTAGGCTTACCTCCACCCTTCACCAGCTGCCTCTCAGGTCAAGCAGCTTAGACAAATTCCAAATCTTGTAGCCTGAGGGTGGGGGTGCTGTTCTTGGCTCCTGAGCTAAGGCCTCTGGGTCCAACGTGGGCTACAATGGGAGAGTTCTGAAAGGTACTTGCTGAGTCATGTTCCCCACCCCCCAGCTCTCAGGGGGAAAATCCCCAGGAAATGGCTAAAGCCCCGACCTAGACAAACAGGAAGCAAAGATGTGACCTTGGTCCTAGCCAACTTTTGGGGCTTTGAGGAGTTTGAGTTGAGCAGTAGGCGTTTGAGGCCCTGTGGTGAGCTCTGTGCCTGGGCACAAGAAGACTGAGGTAGGGCTGGGGTTCCCAGCTGTGCCCCTCCCCCATTGATCTTTCCAGCCTTTGACCCCTGAGCCTTATCTCTATCCAGGTGGCAGGCTGAAGGAGGGGTTGGAATCTCTAGGCGCTGACAATCCCCTGGTCACAAGGCATTTTGGCCTTCTGGAAAAGGGCTTCTGGTAGCCCCAGAGGTACTGTGGTCCACTTCCACGTGGGTTCATACCTGTCCTGATCCTAACCCTCTTGGGGGTGTGGTTGGGTATGAACCTAATAACCTCGAGGACTCTGTCCCCTAGTATTCTGGAGGGTAGGGCAGGGTGGGGAAAGAAACTAGATGAGTATCCTTGAGCTCAGGGGTCAACTGTTTCAGACCTGTTCCAAACATACATGTGTCAATGTTTCTTACGGCTAGGATCCCTGCAATGCAGCATCCCTGCTGGTCCCATGGAGGAGCTATGGCTGGGAACTGGGAACACCAACGTGAGAGCATTCCCCACATGTAGTTCTGAAGACAACATATATCCAAACTGCCTTCCTGTTTCTTCTCATTGCTGGGCTGCTGGGGGCTAAGACTAGGTTGGTTTTCTTTCCCTGTATCCCCTAAGGAGAAGTCTTAGTGTAGGCTTGGCTGTTCTGGCTTCTCTAGATTTCTTCCTCAAAGGGGAAACCTACCTGAGCCCTGGAAGGCCAGAATAGCCAGCTCTTGTGCAGCTATCATTACCTCTCCGGCTCATTCCCAGCTAGTTGACTGCCTTTGCTGTCATGGAAAAGGTATCTAAATCCAGGGCTGGAGTAGGTGAGATGGCTCAGCAGGTAAAGAAGCTTGCCAAGGACTCACGGGGCAGAAGGAAAAAATCTAACTCCTGAAAGCTGTTCTCCCACTTCTATTGTATGCTATCTCGATTGTTCCCTCGGGCCAAAAAAAAAAAAAAAAAGGCAAATGGTGAACTTCAGCACCTGGGAGCTGGTGTCACTTACATGTGGAAGTTTCAGCGTGGGAAGATGAAGGTGTGGAGATGACCAGACAGTGGATAAACTTAATGCCGCTGAACTGTGATCCAAGCGATTACAGTGGCAACTTCTGTGGTTAATCACAGTACAAAATTAAAATAGAGCAAAAACAGTGGTACCTGGTTAGCAGCTCCCTAGGGACTCCTGCAAGACTTCATTCAGTGGCTACAGATAATACGAAAAGTAAAAACCGGGGCTGGAGAGATGGCTCAGTGGCTAAGAGCACTGACTGCTCTTCCAGAGGTCCTGAGTTCAATTCCCAGCAACCAACATGCAACCAACATGGTGGCTCACAGCCATCTGTAATGGGATCTGATGCCCTCTTCTGGTGTGTCTGAAGATAGCTACAGTGTACTCACAAGTATAAAATAAAGTATAAACCAGGTGTCATGATGAACACCCCTAATCCTAGCACTCAGGAGGCAGAGGCAGGCATATCTCTTTGAGTTAGAGGCCAGCCTGGTCCACATAAGCAAGTTTGGGGCTAGGCAGATCCTGTTTCAGAAAACAACAAAAGGGAGATAGACTGGAGCAGGCCTGATCTGTGCCTGGTGGCAAACACATGCTAACTCCATCACTGGGAAGGCAGACTCAAGATTGTGTTTGAGGCCAGTGTGGGTTACATAGTGAGACCATCTCAAACAAAACCAAACCCCAAAGTGGGGCTAAAGAGATAACTCAGCAGTCGAAAAGACTGACTCCTCTTCTAAAGGTCTTGGGTTCTAGGCATCCACATAGTAGCTCAAAACTACCTGTAACTCTAGTTTCAGGGGATCCAATGCCTTCTCTGGCCTCTACGGCACCAGTCATGCACCTGATATACAGATATACATGGAGGCCTGTGTAGCCCTGTGTAGCCCTGGTGAACTCAGTCTGTAGACCAGGCTGGCCTCAAACTCAGAAATCCACCTGCCTCTGCCTCCCAAGTGCTGGGATTAAAGGTATGTGCCACTACTGCCTGGCTCATATGCATGACTGAAAATCACACACACACACACACACACACACACACACACACACACACACACACACAAGAACCAAGCCGGGCAGTGGTAGCACACGATTTTAGTGCTGCTAGGAAGGTCTTCCTGGCCAGCAAGGAGGCAGCCACATAAGTTGCCAGATTCCAGCCATTCTGGGAGTTGTGAGGAGTCACACCTGGTCCCTATAGTTGTTGAGGGTTGTTAGGAGAAACCATGAAAGGCTTTAGAACTCTTGGAATCCGGCCCACCCTTGATGTTGTAGAGATGTGTTCAACTTGTCTTCACAGTCACCACATCCCTTACAATCTTGTGTGAAAACTCTAGAGGGGCTTCTAGCCCCTCTCTGGGCTGCGTCACTAGCACTTAGAATATTAGTGCTTGGTTTTTTTCAGGTAGATTCATCTACCACCCTGAGAAAGAGAAAGAACTTAAGAGATGTAGATGGTTGGCAACAAGTACCACCCTTAGAAAGAATTTGGAGAATAGATTAAGATGTTTTTGTTAGTGGCTCTGATCTAGAAAATCTTGGGGAACAGGCTGACTTTCATAAATGCACACTCTTAATAATTGAGCTAGAGGTTTTTTTATGGTCAGGAAACAAGAACAATGCTAACCTGACTGATACTGGCTAATGTGACTTCCTTGCTGACGCTGGGCTGCTGGTCAGGGTGTGATTAATTTCTTGTACCCATTTTTGCCCTCAACTTCCTGATATGATTTAATAAAGTTTGTTAATGTGTAGATGTGTAACTTGAGGATTTAAAGTAGAAACAGCTGCTTGGTTTTTTCATGCAAAAGTTTAGATTTGTGATTCTTTTAAGATTTTTATTTTTTTAAAAGATAAATAATAAGATAACTGATTTTTTTTCCCTTGTAGCCACAAATTGCTGCTTGCCAGTCAAGAGAAACTGGCTAAAAAAAAAAAAATTACCTTGCTTGCTTACATTTTGTTAATCTATAACGAATTGTTTAGTTACCAATGTATGTGAGTTCTTTGGAATAATTTGTTTTTCACATTTGTTTTTCACCCATAACACTTAAACTCATGTGAGGATATTAGGAAACATTTTTTTTCTTATGCATACTTAATGTAATCATTTACTTAGAGGAAAATAGAATGTAACTGTATTGTGATTTCTGTACTGCTTGAAAGGTTTTGCTGGGCTATATAAGCTGTGGGAGAAAATGTTGGAGCTTCTTTCTATCCACCAAATATGTGTATATGCGTATATATATGTAGAATCCATTGGTGCTTGTTGGAGTCTGCTCCATCTACCAGATGTGTGTATATGTGCATGCATGTCTATGTATACACACACACACACAAAGTGGTTGAAGCTCTGCTCCATCCAACCAATGTGTAAATATGTATATGTATGTCTCTCTGTCTGTGTGTGAAGTTGTTAGAGCTTGCTTGTTGGAGCTTGTCTTGCTTCATCCACCAAATGTGTATGTATGTATTTTTCTTTTTCTTCTTTCCTTTTGTCTACTTGCTGGCTACCATCAGTAGCAGTCTCTGCCAGGTGTCATCAGCACCGGCCCCCACTGACTCTATGCTGTGCTTCAGTTTACTCTGGTGTTGAAGCTGGTCTTTGGTGTATAATTGCCCAGCTATCATCTCTCACACAGGCTGCTCTATGTGTGGGATAAGAAACAGGGGTAGGGCCCCTTGCTGGTTTAGGGCAATGGCTTCAGGGGCTCTGTGCCCCTCAGGAGACAGGGCACTGCCGCAAGATCAGAAGGATGTGTATATATAGATCACACAGGGCAGGCTCAGCATAGCTGCCCACAGAGGAAGGTTAGACAGATCTTTATTGTGGGTGATATCCTGACAATATAGACATCTAGGACTGGTGTAGACACTGGGGGGCTGAGGCATCACATCTCCATCAGTCTCATTCCTGCCTCGGTGAGGCTCAGGCGTGTAGGAAGCGGTTAAAGGCGTTGTAAGCTGACTCCAGATCAAAGAGCATCTGGCGAACTTGGGAGTCATCCAGTTCATCAGAGGCCGACATACCACTCAGGGTCTGCAGCCTAGGGGCACAGGCACAACTGTGTATGAGCAGCAGGGCTATGACGTCACTGCGAGGCTCCACCTGTTCAGGAAAGCCACTCACCATTGGCTGACTGTCTGGCGGCCCTCAAAGTCTGGAGGTAGGTGGCTCATTCTGTGCATGGTCTCCATCAACTCCCGTAGGTCTGGCTGAATCTACAGATACAAGTGCTACCCTCGTGAGACCCTACGTACCTTGCTCTGTTCCCCTCCATCCAGGCCTGGGCTCCCTGCCCAGCTTTTGCACCTCATCCATGGCTCGGATCTCCAGACGCAGCTTGTCCATGACTGTAATGAAGAGCTGGGGTGGGAGTGAGGGAGCATGTATATTAGGCATCTCTTACTCAGTGGGGTTTAGAGACCTTTTATAGCTTATTTACAATTACAAGGGCCAGTTCCCCACCCATCTTCCTTTCCACACTGAGGTTTCTTCCTGCTTGGGGGCCATACTGAAGACCTGTCTGTTGACCTTCTGGGCCTATGGACATTTGGGATCACAACTGTGAGAGTAATCTGGGAATATGCAAAGCTCTACTATACGACCCCTTCAAGCCCAGGGTCCTGTCAGAGTAGATCGTGGTCCCCTTCATAGGAAGGAACTCAGTCAAGTGGGACTTAGGCTCTATGGCTGCTTCTCATCCTCCTCACAGCCGAGATGATCCCTCCCAGGGTACTGCTTAGGTCCAGGAATACCCATCTATGACTGACCCAGGCCAGTAGTCCTTTCCCTCTAATCCCCACAGGACCCTCCCAGGAGCTGTAGGACACACCGAAACGACGTCTGCAATGCAGCGGTTCAGATTGCCCTTGTCGTCTTTGATAGTGATGGGTCGGTCCTCTTTGATCCTCTCCATAGCAAGTGGGCAGTCCAACTGAGTAGAACAGATATGGGTACTGGGCATCACAGGGCCTGCAGAGGGCCAGGGTCCCATACCACATCCCACCACACCCTTTCCTGCACAATGGAAGGGAGGACTTGCTAACTCACTCTGAACTTTCGGCAGAATTCATCAATGGAGCTGATCTCTGAGCCCTGGACTTGTCGGAAGGCAGCTTTGTACTGGACCAGGAGCCTGGAGCAGGCTGCAGTGTACCTAGAGAGGGGACCGGTTGCTTCTGGAGGCTGACAGCAGTCTAGATTTTCTCATCATGTTTTCCCTCAACAATTGTAGATGCAGCAGCTTTCATGGTAGGCTAGGAGGGCCAAGGGTTTCCTGTTGGGTGTGTGTATGAAGAGAGCAGGGAGGTAGGACAGAAACAATGACAACAGGAGATCTGTGTGGGCCAGTCTGGAACTCAGCACAAGAGTGGATGTCTATTCCATTTGCTCTAGAGCAGGTGTCAGACCTGCCATCTCCTGGTCTAGTCAAACTGGCTTGTCATCTGTGGGCAAAGCATCACCACCCACACTGGGCATCTAGACTTGACACTGATACCTTAGACAAGGCTGCCCAGGGCTCTAGTTGCCTTCTGAAGTCAGAACCATACCCACCCTTACAAAAGGTCCCTGGATGATCCCGCCCTGAAACTGGTAACAAGGAACACTGCCATAGCTTGGTCTCCATTTATGCTGCCTACTGAACCCACAAACTTCGTGGAAGGGAGAAACACGCTTCTGAGGACTGGTGGCCACCAACGTCTGAAGCCACAGGCTTGCTCACTCATTGGGGGTGACACAGTCCTTGATGTATGCCTTCTCCAGCGCCTGCATTGTCTTCACCACTGCGAAGAGCTCTGCCATGTTGTCATACCTAAGACCAAGCCATCCATCAGGTCACAGTGCCAAGGCTTGGCGGCCATCTGCTGCCCTGCATGTATGGCAGAGTTCAGCCCACCTCTCACTCCATCTCTGGTAGGTATTCCTCAGGGGCTATCTCCCTAGCCCGACCCCATGTCCCCCACAACCATTAGTGTGGGGGTGGATTTGGGAGACTGCTGGGCCTGCCATGGAGGCTGGATGGGTGTGTGCATGTGCGTGTGTGTGTGTGACTGTGTGTGCTAGTGGCAGCTTAGACACTTGACTTACTTCTCTCGCTCCCGAGCATTCTTGTACAGCTTTACTTCCTGTTGGAAAAGTAAGTCAGTCAGCATCACTGGGTGGTTACAGAACCAGTGATCAGCCATATGGTGTTTACAGTGGCATGGCCAGATAAGTATCTACTACTAGGCTGGGCAGTGGTGGCGCACACCTTTAATCCCAGCACTTGGGAGGCAGAGGCAGGCGGATTTCTGAGTTTGAGGCCAGCCTGGTCTACAGAGTGAGTTCCAGGACAGTCAGGGCTACACAGAGAAACCCTGTCTCAAAAAGCAAAAAAAAAAAAAAAAAAAAAAAAAAAGTATCTACTACTTACCTCGTACAGCTCCGGCTTGTTCCCAGGGGCTGCAACAGAGCAAGGAGGAGCAAACAAGGGGTTACAAGGTGACCCCAGGACAGACCCATTTCAGTTATGTCCCAAGGTGTCTCCCATGCCATGTCCCATGGAGCTTAAAGGAAGCTACAGAATAGGGGCTCTAGCCTCACCTACCAGTATGGCCTCTAAGAGGCTACAGATTGCTAGTTTTAGCTCTCTACACCCACCAAGATGACCGTAGTTTGTTTACAAGGTTTGGTACAAATAAAAGTCTGTCACATGCTTCACAAACTACCACTGGAGACCCAGAGTTGCTCAGGATGCCAGAGGTTCTGGCTACACTGGAGCTAATTATCTCTCCCCAGCAGGGTATTGCTGGGCCCTCAGAGTCCCACCATAGCTCTGGCCCTAGGCACTCCCCAGGACTTATGGATATGGGATGGAGGTAGCAGTGTGGTCCTTTCCCAATAGCTCCTGCAGAAGGGAAAGCCTGGGCTCCTCCACTTCCCAGTTTAGGCTACACTCACCTCCAACACCAGGAGTAGCTGGGATCCCGTGAAACATCTTGCAGGCCACAGCAGCTACAGCACAAGAGACCTGGGAAGCAGAGCCAGCACTAACTCAAGGGTCCCCTTACACCTCAAGAACTGGGCTGTGGGGATCAGGGCATTGTGAACAGCTTTCCTGCTCTCTACAGGAATGACACAATGCTAAAGGACTGTCTTGGGGAAGTCAGGCTTTAAGGACAAACACTGAGTGCCATGGGAGTCCTGCCTGTTAGCTTGGTTAGGGTAGGGAAGAACAGCTGTTAGAACTGGGGCAGCATCTTGGTCGCAGGGGACAGGTACACTCTACCTTTCTATGGAAATGAACTGAGAACTAGGTGTCCAGGGCTTTCTCTGTGGGAGGGGAAGTGTGGAGGTGGGTTTTACTCTAACTTTGTGGGAGACACTGGAGAAATGAATAAAGGCAAGCTTATTGGTTGATGTGGTGTATAAGTGGTGGAGGCAAGGCCCAGGATAGGTCTTGTCTAATAAGGACTTGGTGTCAGTGGCTTAGGCAGCTCAGACACGCCTTAGGATTTGAAACGGGGTGAAAACAAATGTCCAAGGAAGATAGGCAAACTGAGATGGAGTGGTCTGATGAGGAGCCAGAGCTACTGAGGTCGCAGGAGCTAGGAACAGCTGGCGGAGTCGCAGAGGAAAGATTGGTACCCTCACAGCCAGGGGAACCTGAACTGTGAACCAGCAATGCCATCTGACAGCGCCCATCGCCTACTGAGATACTGGCCACGCGGCAAGGGCCGCTGAGCCCAAAAAGGAGACGGGACCGGGACACTTAGCCCAAAGGAGTCCTATGAGGAGGGGACCCAGCCACCGCCGCTGTGTACCTGGGGCGTTTGGAGTCCCGGAGATGGCGACAGAAGCTCGGTGCTCGCTTTTTCCGCCTGCGCCTGCCGGGAAACCCGATCGGCAGCTCGGCGCTCATCCTCCAACCTTGAGTTTACGCACATAGTAAGCCCAATCCGTAGGTCGGCGCTCGTGCTCTTTGCCTGAGCTTGCGCTTTGGAGTGGCTCCGCCTGTCAAGGCTTTAAGCCTCACCTCGCCCACCCTTTTCACAGACAGACAGCCACACGAAGAAGATAGCAGCATAATTTATTAAGGCTATTTTTTTAAAGGCTTCCCCCCCCTTTTTTTTCTTTTTGTGGGAACGACAGGGCCAGGATCAGAGGCATTTAAAGAAGAGCTTGGAACCTTGGTCCAGTGTGCAGGCACCCTCCGGCAGTCTCTGACACAGGGTGTCTCGGTCTTTTGTGCTCAGGTCTTTGCTGCACAACTGCAGCTCCTGCAACTGCACGAAGATCTTGTCCCAGAGGTCAGAGTTCAGCGGGCCTTGAATAGAGCAGCCTGTGGGGGTGAGGAGGAGGTAGGTTTAACTTACACACCCAAAGGAGGCATAGTGCTCAAGTTGTACCTCAGAGCCTACATTTTGGCTTGTCCCATTATAAAGAGGACTCAGTATATCTGTATATTGTGGGCCCAAGGATCTCTGGAGGCTACTGAATGCCAGGACTTGATCACCAAGACAGAGATCCCAGTAGGCTCAAGGATATCAGGAAACTGGATGAAAGGGCACAGATGCCAGAAATAACAGTGTGTAGGAAGGAGGGGATGAGGTATAGGATAAACCCAGGGGCTCCCCTGTGCTCAGCTTTTATCCTCCAAGGGCACAGCCTGCCATCCTCAAATCTCAGCAAGGCAATGCCAGGCCATCAGGTACATCTCTAAGGTGGAGAATGCTTTGGGGTAACAGAACAAACTACCTTATTAGTGGGCACTGTATGAGTGTGCAAGTAATCCCTCCTGCCAGGAAGGAGAGGACAGGGACAGATTGAGAGCCAGCACCTGTTCAGTGGAGCTTGCAGTTTTGACTGGCTTCCACCTTCCAGCTGACAAGAATGAGAAAGTAAGGCTTCCTGTGGTGATGATCTGCTACTCTCTTGACCCAGAAAACCCCACAGTCATGTAAATCAAGAGGTCCAAATCATGCCTGCCCTGGTGGTTCCCGCCTTTAGTCTCAGTACTCTCCAGGCAGAGAGGAACCCTTACAGAGTTCCAGAACAGCCAGGACTGCACAGAGAAACTCTGTCTCAAAAAACATCAAACCCCTGACTCCAAAAGGGCATTCAGATCTTCATGTTTATTTTAATACCCGTGGAGCTGCCTAGGCTGTGAGGGGGATGTATGTGTATCTGGAAAATGCCACTTTAAAGAAGCAGTGTGCGCTGTTCCAAAGGTCTATAAAGGTGGAGTTGAAAGATGCCAGTCAGTCAGTGGCCCCCAGAGTGCTGGCTTTGATGAACTTGCGGGGTTTGGATATAGAGTCTTTACTCACGAAGCAAAGAAGCACTGTTGAAGTTGCAGAGTCCATGGAGGACTAACCCATGAGTTCCCCACCCCCCAACCCCTGCCCCAATAAGATGATTCTCATTGAAAAGGAATAAACTGTTCTTAGCTAAAAAAGGCTGCACAGAAAAAATATCCCAAAAAACAAAAACCGAAGAAACAGCTGGACAGTGGTGGTGCACACCCTTAGGCCTAGCACTCAGGAGGCAGAGGCAGGCGGAGCTCTTTGAGTTCAAGGCCATTCTGCTCTACACAGTGAGTTCCAGGACAACCAGGCATACACAGAGAAACCCTGTTTGAAAACAAAACAACAAAAACCTAAAGAAAAAAAAATTTATGACACAAGAGTAAAATAAGGGGCTGGAGAGGTCAGCTCTTCCAGAGGTCCTGAGTTCAATTCCCAGCAACCACACGGTGGCTCACAAACATCTGTAATGGGATCAGATGCCCTCTTCTGGTGTGTCTGAAGACAGCTACAGTGTACTTCTTTTATAAAAAACAAAAACAAAAACAAAACAACAACAACAAAAAAAAAACAAAAAAAAAAAAAACAAAAAGCAAAGTGGGGCTGGAGCCACCTCAATAGTTAAAAAGAGTACTTTCTGCTCTTGCAAAGGACCTAGGTTGGGTTCCCAGACTCAGCATGGTAGCTCACAACCCCTAGTAACTCCAGTTGTAGGGGTATGAGACACACACATCGTGTACACACATACAAGGAAACCATTCATACAGATAAAAATAGGCAAATCTTTTTGTTGTTGATTTGTTTTGAGACAGGGTCTCTCTAGATTGTATCCCTATCTGTTGGTAGACCAGGCTGGCCTCAAACGCACAAGAGATCCTGTTGCCTTTGCCTCTGAGTCCTGGGCTTAATGGCACACACCACCTCATCTGGCACAAAGTAAGTAAATCTTTAGAATAGTTTTTAAAAATAAATGCAAATAAAATTTTTAAAAGGAATGAAGAAATATACCTGTGGGAGCTGGGGCAGTGGTGGTGAACACCTTTAACACCAGCACTTGGGAGGCAGAGGCAGGCAGATTTCTGAGTTCGAGGCCAGCCTGGTCTACAGAGGGAGTTCCAGGAAGCCAGAGCTACACAGAGAAACCCTGTCTCGAAAAACCAAAGAAATATACCTGTGGGAAAGGCCCTTAATCCTATTTATTTTCATTAAAATTTTTATTTTGGGGAAGAGATGGCTCAGCGGTTAAGAGCACTGACTGCTCTTCCAGAGGTCCTGAGTTCAGTTCTCAGCAACCACATGGTGGCTCACAAACATCTGTAATGGGATCAGATGCCCTCTTCTGCTGTGTCTGAAGACAGCTGCAGTGTACTCACATACATGGCATTGGTGGCGCACACCTTTAATCCCAGGACTGAAGCAGAGGCAGAGGCAGAGGCAGAGGCAGGTGAGTCTCTTTGAGTTCAAGGCCAGCCTGGTTCCAGCTAGGACTACATAGAGAGACCCTGTCTCAAAAACCCAAAATAAATAAACATAATTTTTTTTTTTTAAATTGCTTTTATGTTTTAATTTCATTTCCATGTATATCTGCATACCGTGTGAAACCAGGCCGTCTGCAGAGGCCAGAAGGCAGCTCCAGATCCTTTGGAACTGGAGTTACAAAGGTTGTGAGCTGCCATGTGGATGCTGAGATTTGAAATGGGGTCTCTGGAAGAGCACCCCTAAGTATTGACCATTGTTCCCACCCTCCTTTGGTTGGTTGGTTGGTTGGTTGGTTGGTTTATTTATTTATTTATTTATTTATTTATAGCTGCTATGTAGCTCAGACCATGTTTGAGGTAGTCTGTCTAAGCTTCAGTGCTGGGTTATACAGTATGAGCCATACTTGTTGGTCCCTTTCTGCCCATACTCTCAGTCACCAGTCAGTCAGTCTCACTCCTTGCCCTGGTTTCGCCACAAACTGCCCTTCACCATGACAGCCTCGTGGAGTCTGGCTAATGGCAGTGACTGCCTCTTCCGCTGGCAGGTCCCTGGAGAGTAAGCCTGTGTTAGTCGAGGCACAACGAGCAGGAGCCATTGTCGTTCCTATCTCTTACCTGACAAGCCTAGGAAGCTGAGGCCTTGGGACCGCTCTTGTAGGGCAGACAAGAGCTCCTCCAGGCTGGCACAGCTGACCTCAGGGTTGGCAGACAGGTCCAGAGAGGTGAGTGAGGGGCAGCAAGGGAGACATCTACAATGACATGGGAAGTGAAGGGATGAGCCTGCAGGGAAAGCCCTCGCTTTAGTGCTAGGAAAGGCTGCCCCTTGACTCGGAGCCAAGGACCAAGCAGGACCTCTACAGCACCAGGCAGAGGCAAGACTGCAATGGCCAGCTTAGACAGCTCCTGCTGTAGGGGCAGGATCAAGGGTAGGGAGAGGATGCTTTATCAGGGAAAATAAAGGATAGACCAGAATGGGGAGTTCTCAAACCACAGGGACATGGCAAGAAACTTAAGGAGGGTAAGTATGCCTGCCAGAGGCATCCCTGGAGTCCGTGGACATCAAAAAGCGGTGACACCGCCTGACCCATCTTCATGTTAGGCTCCCTCACAGGAGTCAGTTACCTGCTCAGGTCTCTCACAGCCTTGTCACTCAGGCAGTTTGCAGACAGGGTTAGGTGGGCCAGAGCACAGCCTTCCTGAACATAAGAACAGGGCGAAAGACCATGCCTAGTGGGCACCCGCCCACCATCCTCCCAGCAAAGACCCACCACCAAGCTGTTTGGAGAGGGAAAGGAAACGCCTGTCTTCCAGGCTATAGGTTATAGATGCCTTGTAAAGACCAAGGCCTGGCATGTGCCTTGGAACTTGCCTGAAGTAACACCACCTGGCTCCCAGGAGTCCACGGGTGTTCTTCCCAACCCCTAGCCCTTTCATCAGACTCTGCACAACATGGCAGGGTTTCAGCTGTAGGACTTTGGGTTTTTAGTCTTTGGATCCTTCTGTTCTGGTTTGTCAGTGTACTCCATACTTCATACCTTGGTCAAGTATTTGATAACAGGCTCCATGAGACTCGAGTTGCTCTTGCTGGCTGCCACAGAGCTAAGCTCCAAATGCAGGAGGGTACAGGCCGGTAAGCTCTGGAGCACCCTCGCCAGGGCAGGAGCACCAAGCGTATTGTAGGATAAGGACAAGGTCTTCAGGTGCTCGGCATCTGTACAGCAGAAGAACTTTCTGTTAACCCGTTCAGTACCCCCTGCCCATTCCCCACCCTTGAGTCCTGACCCCAGAAGCCTCATGAATCCTTTAGAGAAACTGCTACCCCTGAATTTTTTTTGTGGGGAAATTGCGGAGCAATGGCTTTTGTCCAGTCTCTGAGCCCAGTTTTTACCATTCCATATTCCTGGCTGGTGGGCATGAAGCTCTGGGCCAGGACAACTGTGAGTGAAAGTCAGGACACTGCTCTGACCATTCCCACCCAATCCCAGGCCCCTCCCTCTGCTGGGCTCCACCGGGTAGCCCCAGTTCTCAGCCCTCTGTACTGGGGCCATGTCACTGAATCATGTGGGCTCATGATGACATTGGCAAGGAAAGTGGCAAGCTTAAGCCACAGATAGAGACGGACTCTGAGGGTAGACATGGCCTCTCTGAAACCCCACTTGTGATGGGGGGTCGGGGGGGAGAGGCTATAATGACTTCTGAGAACAGCCAAAGCTGGTCAAGTACCAATTTCTGCTGGAATCCCAGCTGTACTTGGGTCCTAATAGGAACTGGCCCTCCCCTCAGAAGCCAGATCCTGATATCCTGGGACCCGTCTGCTCAAGGTCTTGAATTTTCTCAACACTGGACTCAGGGAATACACTTAACTGATCATCTTACCTTGGAAGGCACTACCCAGAGCAGCCTGGTGGCTCAGGAAGAAGCTGGGGCTGAAGCCACAGGCCTGTAGGCGCAGGGTGCTGAGCGTGGGGCAGGCCCGCAGAAGGGAGGCCAGGGCCTGGCCACAACCATCTCCGAGTGGATTCATACTCAAGTCCAGTTCCTCCAAGTTCTATGGAAGACATGGGATGGGCACTGAGCTCAGACTCCCCATAGAGTCTGGTCTCCACAGGGGTCCCATTCCAGGGACACACACTGCCTAGCTCCCCCAGATGCACCATACCACCAAGGAATGGCTGAGTGGGAATAGAGATACCGTGCAGCTGACGGCCTACTGTACGCTGGGTCATTACCTGCAAAGCAGCCTGGCCTGAGGAGCCTTCGACAAACTGACGCAGACCTTCCTGGCCCAAGTGATTGGAAGAGAGATCGAGGAGGACCAGGTTCGGCATGGTGCCCAGGGTGGCCAGCAGCTCAGTAGCACACGCATCCCCTAGTCGGTTCCCAGCAAGGCGCAGCTCCCGGAGCGCTGTGTGTAACTTGAGGGCCCTCAGCAGGGGTGTGAGTTGGGCTTGGCACAAGGCCAGGGAACAGGCACTAAACGAAGGGCTTGAACTCTGGTGCTCCATGGCCTGGAGCACTTGCTGGTGCTCGCCTAAGGAGAGAGATACAGGGTCAGGTCACCAGGGCCAGAGCTTAAACCTGCCCTCCGAATCCTGCAGGCCAAGTAAAATGGTCCAGGCGGAAATACTGAGCCCATTCCTAAAAACCTTGGATTTAGTATCATACAAGGAGCTTGCGGGAGCTGGAGAGATGGCTCAGAGGTTAAGAGCACTGACTGTTCTTCCAGAGGTCCTGAGTTTAATTCCCAGCAACCACATGGTGGCTCACAACCATCTGTAATGGGATCCAATGTCCTCTTCTGGTATGTTTGAAGACAGCTACAGTGTACTCATATAAATAAATATTTTAAAAACAAACAAACAAACAAAACCAAGGAGCTTGCATATAAATCTGGGGGGCAGGGGCTCTGATCTCCTTCAGCCACACTTACATCTTCCAGTCACCAGCTCCAGGTGACTTCCAGCCCCTCTCAGAATCCTCCCTGGGCTTTACCTGTGGCTTAGGTTGCTTCAGGAACTCTCATTCCAAGGGCCCATGATCTTAGAACTGTCTGCTCCTACCTGTCACCCATACGAGGATAACAGGTATGAAGTTTGGAGGAGACCAGTGTTTCCTCAGACATACATATCTGCAGGGTAGATGGGGAATACAGGCCCAGCTCCTCTTGCACAGGCCTCCATCCTAAGGCAGGACTAGCTCACCTTGTCCCAGGCTCTGGCAGGCTCTGCGGTAGCGGTCCTTCAGTGGAGGAAGGTCCCATGAAGTCACTTCAGCCAACACCTAGAGTATACATGTGGTTAGCAGCCCTGCAATGCCTAGCAAACAGAGGTAGCCTATGCCCAAGACCCCCCCACCC
Source organism: Arvicanthis niloticus (assembly GCF_011762505.2). NCBI lineage: Eukaryota > Metazoa > Chordata > Mammalia > Rodentia > Muridae > Arvicanthis > Arvicanthis niloticus. Next base: position 51,757,947 of record NC_047670.1, read on the forward strand.
TGCTGCTCACCTCATCGTTACTTTGCAACACATCAGGGATGGGGTCCTGTGGGGCCAGTAGTGCTCCATCCTTCCGTAGGGTGAGCCTTGGGAGTAGCCCACAAGTTTGGAAGTAGCGCTGGGCGGCTTGCTCTGCTAGCCAAGCCACACAACGGACATCACTGCTAAAGAGAATGGCAAGCTGAGCTCAGATGCACTGGGGTCCTGCTCTAGTGATCTGGGAGCTCCAGCTCATTCACCTCGTGCCCCTCACCTCTGCACCGCTCCTCTGGATAAATAGCCCTCCCCCCAAGCCCCTCAAGACAGGGTTTGTGTATAGCCCTGGCTGTCTTCGAACTTGCTCTGTAGAGCAGGCTAACTTCGAACTCAAAGACATCTGCCTGCTTTTGCCTCCTGAGTACTGGGATTTCTGGCCATTTCTAAGGCCCTAGAAGCTTCCTAGGCTGTGCTGTGGCTGCTTCCTAGGCTGCTTGAGCCTGTCCAAGGCTCCCTGGGGCTCTAGGGAGTAGAATGCCAAGTCCAAGGGAGCCCACATCGCCTCTTGATATGCACATAAGGATGCTGTGTACCGAACTGCTGTTACCCCGGGCAGAGCTGCATGACAGCCGGAAGGGACTGGGGATGGGGAGAGCACGTGCCTTACCTGTGTGGGACAGGGATGAGGAAAAGGTTATCCTGAATTTGAACTCGAACCCGGATGGGAGGGGGCTGGACCAGAAGCTAGCAGGTAAGAACAGAGGGGACAGTCAGAAGACAGAAGTTTCTACCTGTCCCTGTCCCATGCTAAACACTGCTTGTGCACCCACCGAAGGCTGGCCTGCTGCACAATTTTCCTTGTTGGGTCCTGAGGTCCTAGGCACGCTGGGGTTCTCTGTAGATTCTGCAGTCAAGCGGCCATCTCCTGCTTTAGTCCGTGCACACCAACCATCAAGACTTGTTGGGCGACTCTGCCTGGCACGAGTCCGGGGCCTTGCAGGGCATCGGTCATAGTCTGACACTGAGGTACTGGGCCTGCTGCTGCGGGTCAGAGGTGTATCTACTTCCAGCCATTCCCCAGTCAGGTATTCCTCCTCAGGAATGAGTGCTGTCTTGGGGGCAGGGATTTCCTCTGAGCCCCGAGGCAGGCTAGGCACCAAGCGACGGCTCTGGGCACTGCCCACACCTCGGATGGCTGCTTGGTAAGCAGCCCGGCAAGCACTTGATGTGGCTGTCTCTCTACTTTTGGATGGGTCAGACGTCTTGGCTTCACCCTGCTGTGTGGTATGTCTCGGTCTTTTCTGAGATGGCCTGCAGGGACTTATATCGTCCTCATCCTCCGAGCTGCTACTGCTGCTGGTTGGCCTGTGCCTGTTCTTTCGAGGTCTGGACACTGCAGACACAGTTTCCTCCAGAAAGACCTTAGCAGGGGCTGGAGAGGCCTCTGGAGGTCTAGGAGTATATGAGGAGGGTTCTGGACAGGGGCTTGAAGGAGGAGAGGTCTCAGGGTCAAATAGATGGTTACTTGGAATGGTCTGGAGGGCAGGGGAGCTGTGGGAAGCTGAGGAAGAGAATAAATCATGAGACAGAAACTCACTTTTAGGGCTAGAAGCAAGGCGAGATAGAGGAGGAGGCCCTGTTTACCTTGGCCTGCGGAGGCCATCTGGAGTCTCCTCTCCATGGATGCTGCCTTCTGTCTTGTCTCAAGGTTAAGGTCCCTGAGGTACAGCTTCACCCATTGCTGCAGTGTCTCCAGTGGGCTGAGGCCCTGAGTGGCACGCAGTTGAGCAGGGGAACGACAGACTCTATCCGGCCCCTGCCCTCCCTGCCCATGCCCTGACTCACCTTCTTGGTACGGAGAGTTACGGATGCCCCTCGCTCAATGAGTAGTTCAGCTACCTCAAAGTGGCCACAGTTGAGGGCATCATGCAGGGGCGTGATGCCATCACACCCCTGGCCACCTGGGTCATCCACTGCTGCTCCATGGTCCAGAAGGAAGCGCACAATCTCTGGGGGTGGGGGGAGCACATGAACTCAGCTCCCAGAAACACTCACACTTACCTCCTGACCCACATGTCTGCCATGGGCTTGGCCTGACCTGACTTACCAAGATGCCCATAGTTGCATGCTTCATGGAGAGGTGTCCAACCACAGTAGTCTCGGGGATTCAGGGGATGCCCCTAGGACCAAGGAAAGAGAAATGGGTCCTGGCCCTGGTCTTAGCACAGATTTGTGACTAGAGCCCAGAGCAGGCCTCAAAGATTTACTCCTTGATATAGCCTTCTCTCCCTTTAGGTGTTACCAAAGAAAATGAGGATATGCCCTGCCCCTTCTGGTGTCTGGCTGGCTGCACTATCATGGTACGCTCCTAGTACATGTGCCATCCTACACCTTGATACAAACAGTGCCTGACTACAGGGCTTACTTAGAACAAGAGGGAAGATGCCAGGGTTCTTAGTCTGTTGGCCACTCTCATCCTGGCTAGGCCAGCCCATTCACCCACAGCACGAATGCTAGACAGGTACTTGGCATCTCTTCTATGCTATAAAGGAGACACTGTCTGGGTCCGTACCTCCCTGAGGAAGTAAGGGTTCAGTGATCTCTCTTGGGATTTTGCCCACCTGTTTCACAAGGTCCTGGACACGGCGCAGTTGGCCTTCAATGCAAGCTCGGTGCAGCAGGGTCTCTCCCATGTCGTTGCGCCGGTTCCACTGTAAGTGTAGTTGCCCCAACATGGGGCAGAAGTGTGAGGGGCGGAAGTATTGCTGGGTACAGAGCTGCTGGGCAACAGGAAGGGGGAAGGTATGTCGTCCTCACCTTGTTTATCTTCCGGCGGCCCAGGCAGCCCTGAAGCTCCTCCTCCTCCTCCTCCAGCTGCTGAGACAGGCCATCAGCATCATCCTCTAGAAGAGTGAAGTCCGCTGACCCTGAGCCTATGGTATTCTAGCTCCCCTGATCTCTAGAGCAGAGCAGCCACAAGCAGGAAGGAAGACTCTGGGGTCTGTGAGCTGTGTAGCCAGAAGCAAACCTGACTTCTAGCCCAACCCAACTGCACCAGGAGCCCGCTTCTACTTGTTTGTTTATGGTTTTTCAAGACAAGCTTTCTCTGGCTGTCTTGGACCTTGCTCTGTGTACCATGCTGGCCTCGAACTCACAGATCTGCTTGCTTCTGCCTCCCGGTGGTGGGATTAATGGCGTGCACCACCACCTCCCAGCTAACCCACTTCTATCTCACGACTGCACTACACACAGGGGCTAAATAAAGATAGGCAGCTAGCTGCCTTTCTGCCCCATCTTTGGAGGAATTGCCCACTCAATTCCTGTTCATCATGTGTTGGCCTATACCCCAGAGCCTGCCCTGCAGACCAGTCTTTATTACAGACTTCCCCTCTGAGAAAAAAACCTTATGAGGGTAAGTCACCTGCTTAGCCTGTAACCTTGTGTCTTACTGGCCTCTGGACTTCTCCCATTACTAATGATTCTTCTCACAGGCTCTTTTATAGGCCTGACGCCCCCTCCTGACTTCAACAGGCCCTTTCTCTGTTTTCTTCTCTGCTCTCTCTTATGGATGTGGCCACCAGCTGAAGGACACTCCCTAAAGTTGAAGTACCTGGTTCTCTCTTCTCTTCCATTACACTGAAACTACCAATAGGACCATTTCCTTAGGCTTTGACCCCAAACTACTGACTCTCAGCTGGGTGGTGGTCAGACAGAACCCTTGTGTCTGACACCCACTCTGGCCCCGACCAGTTCTTTCCACACAGAACTCCTGATCACCATGTCCCATGCTCCATATACATGCCCCGCCTCTTCCATGCACTTCCACAGAAGCATAGGTCATCCCCACCTAACTACAGCGTTGTCACCCCCTTGGGTCTGCAGGCTCCATAAATACATATCTCCAGCACACACCAGTCTATCCCAGCCATCATGCCAGAGCAGAAGTAGGCAGAAAGGGCAAGTGCAGCCAACCCCAGCACACAAGGCAGCATTTGGCTCTCACCGCTCTCTGAGAGCTCCAGTTCACTGGTCTCCAGGGTCTCACTGGCTTCCTCCTCTTCCTCTTCTTCCTCCTCCTCTTCCTCTGTGTCTTTTGCCTTACTCAGTTCCTGCAGTCTAATTTCAGTGTCACAGGCTTCTTGGGGCTGCAACTTTAGTTGCACAGTATAAAGGTGCTGTAAGATCTGCCTCTGGGGAGCAGAGATGTCCAGTTCAACAAGAAGGACCACTAAGAGCAGTTATAGCAAGGAAAGATAGGTTGAGGCAGAAGAATTCTAACTTCAAGAGCAGTTTGGGCAACTTAGTGAGACTCTGTCTCAAAATAAAAATACAAAAAATAGGCCAGGTCATGAGTAAGACCTTAAGGTCAAAAGCCAAGAAAAAAGAAAGCTAGATTTGGGGATCCAATGCTGGTGGGATGGGCTGTCATACCTGCAGCTGGAACCGCTGGGCCTGTTGGGCACAGCAAAAAGCCTTTTGGAAGCATGGAGCTAGCACCTCATATGCATCACCAGCTTCCTCACGTGACAGTGCAATGTTGAACCAAGTCTTAGCTTCCTGAAACAGAGAGAGAAAAACACAAAGTCGGTGGCTGCCTGCCACACCCAGCTGCCCACAGCCGTTATAGTGCTTCCCTTTCTCTCTGTCCTATCTCCAACAGTCCTTGGAAGGAGGGGCCTTTCTCGGGGAAGTGACTTGCACTCACTACTGGAGAATAGGGGGCGAGGGCATGTCACCTCCAGGGCATTGCCCTTGCGTAGTCTCAGCTCTTCCTCATAGTGGTGTACTGCCTTGTGGTGATCCTTCATGTCTCCCAGCGTGGTGGCCAGGGATTCATGGATGACAGCCAGCTCGAGATCTGGTCTGTTCAGCAGCTCAGCAAAGCGCAGCTAGGAAGGCAGCAAGGTAAGTCTCAGACCCTCATTGTGTGTTGCTGTCGCTCTCCTCTCGCCCTATGTGTGTGGGGGGGGGGGGGGGGGCGGGGGGGGGGGGGGGAGAACTCACCTGCTTCTGGTAAGCCTCAGACGCCTTGGGAAAGTCACCCTCTTTGGAGAAAAGGTCCCCCAACTGCTCACAGATGGCCATGGCACCTTGAAGATCATTGCCCTCAGCCTCTTCCAGCTGCTGTTGCAGCTGGATCACTGTCAATACTGTTGAAGAGACTCTCTAGTGAGGGGCAGTCACACAGTATGGGCCCCAACCACAGCCTACCACCCACCAGCCATATCCCCTCAGCTTGGGAACCAGGGGAAGTGTCTCAGTGTGACTACTGATAAAAGTGGGTAGTGGGGAAATTGACCACTTGGAACTTTTGAAGGTTAAAAGAGTCAGTATGCTTAACAGCCTAGAACAGTGCTTGGTCTGAAGTTCTGAACACTAACGACCACCACTGTCTGTGGGGCACAGTGTGCCCTCTGTGCCATCATTTGCTAATGTTGCTTTGTGTCAAAGGTCCAGTCGGTTTCCCACACAGCCTCTAGTGTCCCAGACACCCTGTGCGTGCAGCAGGCTTAGACAAAAGTAAGGGTCTTCGACGGACAGAAAGTGATCCTTGCTGGCTGTCAGACGCTCATGTCCATAGTGCCACTTCCCCAAGAACATAAGCTGGGTCTTTCCTGCTGGGAGAGCAGCTCCGACCTCTGGGGCTCAGTTCCAGGCCCCCAAGCAGCCTCACCATACTTGAGACTCTGACAGACAGCTGCTCTCTGGTTCGGCTTCTGGGAGCCCAACCTATAGGCCTTCTTCAGGGCTCGTTTGGCAGCCAGGAAGTCCCCCAGATCTTGAAGCACCTAGAAAGAGGGGGAAAAAAAAAAACCTAAGGCCTGTAGACTCACTAAGGCCCAAGCCCAAGCTGAGGATAAAAGGAGAGGTACCTGAGAGAGAAGCATGCAACATTCACTTTCCATGAATTTCCTCTTCATGGCACGTGCGCATTCCCGGGCCCCTTCCAAGCAGCGCATGGCCTGAGAATGCTGCCCTCCGCGCCAGTGGATGGCACCCAGGTTGTATTGGGCCCGGAACAGATCTTCATAGAGACGGTTCTGCCTGCAGAGAATGAGGTAACAGGAGCTCAGTGTCCACCAGCCTTGGAACAGCAGACACCGAAATACCTATGATACTACTGGTGTTCAACCAGTTATGGCTATTAACACCACATTGACCCCAGCTCTACCATGCTACGGTTTTGGGCCTAAATCTGCTTCTCCTCAGCCTGCAGCATAAATGTACATGGCACATGAACAACTTAGGCAAACTGCCCTCTTGGAAGGATCCCAGGGGACCACCTACTCCCTTTTGGGAACAGGGATGGCGCCTCCTCACTCAGCGAGAAAGATGCTCTTTTTGAAGTAGTTGTTGCACAGGGCTGTCTGCTGAAGACTCTCACAGGTAAGGCCCAGATTCAGGTAGAGACGGGTCCTCATCTCACTCAGTTCCCGCTGGGTCAGCATCCCTGGAAAAATAACAGCACTAGGAACTCAGTCGCCTCCTCTGGATATGGGGGTTTTCAGATGATCCCATCTCTTATTGACTGAGCCAAGAGTCTGCTGCAGATAGAGTATACAGAGAAGGAGCAGATGCTTGACAGACAGGCTCAAGCTGAAGAGCAACACAGGCCTTGGAAAGGGAGGGCCTAGAATGCAGGATATGGGGAGAATCCAGGGAAAGGGCACCTACCCTCTAGTTTCTCATCCACAATAGCCAAGCTCTTCTCAAAGGCAGCCTGTGCCTGCAGCAAGGAATCTCTTGATTGGCAGTGGTCATACACATCCAGATGAGTGCGGCCAATGGTGGCCCAGGCTCTCTGCAGTTCAGTGTGGTTTGACAGGGAGCCAGCCAAATCCAAGTAGAGATGCTGGTGCTAGTGTAGGAAAAAAATAAAAATAAAAAGCATTTGATGTGATCCGACTCCAAGCAACCCCAGCAGTCTCATACTAGAGGAAGCTACTCTTATAAAAGAGAACCTTCTGTTCCCAAATTTTGACAGAGTTGGCTATACCCATGTCCTATCTTTTCTGAGCAAAGGACTGCATATGGTAATGGCTGTTCTGCCCTGTAGCAGTGCTGTCATTCAAGAACACTAAGGGCTGCCTGGAGTGTTGCTCGCAATAGCAGTGGGTCCTGAGTCTTCCTCTTTCAGTTGTCACAACTCATCCATCCTTCCCCCCAACCCCCCACCAAGGGCCAAGCAGCGCCCCCAGTAGACATAAGGGTGTGACTAACTGCCAGGTCAGATGTCGAGGAATACTCATGTGCATACTAGCCTTCTCTCCTCAACGAGAAGTAAAAGCCCTGTACCTTCAGAGCAGCAGAGTAATTCTCCATTTCAGCCAGCCGCTCTCCGATCTTGCGGTGGGCCACAGCACAGCCTAGGGTGTCCTGGACACTCTCTAGCAGATGTAGCTCCTGCTGGTGCTCCTCCAAAGCTTCCCTGAAGCGGCCTGCCGGAAGAGGGGCGTGGGGTGCTCAAGGTGATCCACCACCCAACCAGTCACCTGCCGCCAGCCCGCCCTCTCACGGTGACTCCGGCTCACCGTGGCTAGCCAGCAGCTCCCCCAACTGGTGGCAGTAGTCTGCCTCCTCGCGCAGTTGTCCATTCCTTTGGGCCCTGGCCTTGGCCTTGCTCAGCTCTACCGGAAAAGAGAATCAGGTCTAACCCAGGACCCGATTCATGTCCTGCGTCCCGACATGCACGCCCCAAAATACTCACGGCGAAGCTCCTGTTCCAGGGTCATAGTCACACAGCCACCACCGCCGCGAAAATCTGGACTTCCCGCGCTTCCCTGAGCCCACGCCCATTATCTCGCTCCACCCCTAACATACAGGGCCCAACCCAGTCTTCTGAGCGCATGCTTAACCCCGCCCCTTCGGTGGCCCAAGCGCTGTAGACACCAGGCCTCCTGGGATTTGTAGTCCGACGAGCTCAACTATGGCGCGATCAGGGAGTAGAGGGTCTGTTGAGTGAGATCTGGGCCTTCAAGGCTGCTGGCTGACAGTGCGGGCACCCAGGCAGGCAGTATCCTCATTTACAGACCCCTTCGGGTGAGTTACCTGGAGTACAGACAACGTGTGGGCATCACTGACCCTGCTAACCTGAAATCTACCTGCCTTTTTTTTTTTTTTTTTTTGGATTAGGTGGGTTTGGTGGCAAAAGCCTCTAATCCCAGCACAGCACTCAGGAGGCAGATCTCTAAATTTGGTCTCCAAAGCGAATTCCCTTAAAGCCAATGCTACACAGAGAGAGAGAGAAAAAATATATATTTTAATTTCATGTATGTGTTTACCTATATGTGCACTTCCCGTGTGCCTAGTGGCTAAAGAGGCTTGAAGAAGCTTGAAGAGGGCAACTTATCCCTTGGAACAGAAGTTACAGCTTGTTGTGAGTCATCCATCGTGTGGATGCTGGGAACCTGTTGTGAGTCATCCATCGTGTGGATGCTGGGAACCGAACTTGGGTCCTCTGCAAGAGTAGTGTATGCTCTTAACTACCGAGCCAACTTTCCAGCTCCCAACCTGCCTTTTAATTACAGGTGTCCTGTAATGCTACCCCTATTTTCTATAGAAATTAAAGCATATACCACCTATTTACATTTGTGAAAAAAACTTAGTGAACAAGTTTTTAAAATAAATAAATAGATGAATAAAATAAAACTGGTGGTACATACAGTTATGAACCACTATGTGGGTACTAAAAATCAAATCTGAGTTTTCCCCAAGACAACTTCAGCCAGCACCCTTTTTTAAAGATTTGTTTTTACTTATATGAGTACACTGCAGCTGTCTTCAGACACACCAGAAGAGGGCATCAGATCCTGTTACAGATGCTTGTGAGCGACCATGGTTGCTGGAGAATTGAACTCAGGACATCTGGAAGAACAGTCAGTGCTCTTAACCACTGAGCCAGCTCTACAGCCTCTACTCCCCTACTCTTGTAACTTTTAAAAAAGCAATATAATATAAATCATATATATATATATGATTTTTACCATTGGGCATGAGGACTTAATGAAACTGTTTGATGCCCTGGGCAACAGCCCACATGCAAAGGACATGGAAGGGCGCTAGATAGGAGGGGAGGAGTGAACTTTTGGAACTAAACAGAACAGTTTCTCCTATGTGGTATCTGTGTTCCCAGAAGATGCAGTAAAGCCATTTAAAAACTACCTAGCTTGATGAAAGGCAATGACAGAGTAGGCTGGAGAGCTGAAAGCAATCCAGATTCTTTACCTGCAGAGTACCTGGAACTGTATTTGAAACTGTGATTTGAGGTGCTCTATTCTCCATTACCTTGAAGACCAAACACGTGCCGTGACTTGGAGGTCTCTCCCCTGACTATGTGGCAAACTGAACAGTCACCACCTACCAGGATGTGCACTGAAGGCCCCACTGGAAACCTAGTGCAGGATCCCACAAAGCCATGGGCGTGAGATATAAGACGAGTCAGTTTGCCTTTTTCTTTTGAGTCAGGGTCTTATGGAGTCCAGGCCAGCCTCAGACTCAACAGGTAGCTGAGGATGACCCTGAGTTCCTCGTATTCCTGACTCCACTTCCCAAGTGCTGGGATTACAGGCACGTGCCCGCCACATTTATAAGCTGATAAGTTTATTTTCTATTCTGATCAAAGCAATGGGAGCACACCTTTAACCCCTGCATTTAGCAGTCAGGAACAGGTGGATCTCTGTGAGTTCAAGGCAAGCCCCCTAATCTACACAGTGAGTTCCAAGACAGCCTAGACTATGTAAAGAGACCCTGTCTCAAACCAAACCAAACCAACCAACCAAATCCCCAAAACAGTGGAGTAAAACACCCAGGTAGAGGACAGATAGTAACACTTGTTGGGAAGAGAGTGATGTGGAAGGCAGACAGGCCTAAGAAGGGCCTCCTGATCCAGCTGACTCTATAAGCCTCCTCCTGCTATAGGCTAGGGCTGGGCAGGTTTTGGATACTATTACCTAAAGCTTGCAAAGATGTCACAAGATCATTCTTGCAAAGTTGTGCAGGGTGAAAAGGAGAATCAGATGCAGGTAAACCTCCTATGAAGGGCAGATTTGAGGCTAGGCCTTGATGGGTCCCAGGATGTCAGAACAGCTATGCAGGCCCACACTGCCAGCCCTTTCCCCATCTGAAGTGTGCCTCTGAAGTCAGGTCCACTACCTAGAAGGCAGGTCGGTGAAGTGTGTGAGGGGCACAGTGAGAGATGAAGGGTGGGATGGGAGCAAGGCATGGGGAAGTCCCTCAGACCTGTTGCGAAAACCATGACTTGCTTTCTTTCCCTCTAGTCCTAGTGTTCATATAATAGGAGTCTGTTGAGACAGAGCTGTTCTAATGTATTCTATTGTGTTAACAGTGTTCTCTTACATTGTTCCTAGTCCTGAAAGACTGTAGTTTACAAGCAGAAAGGTTTAAAACTTTATTATTATTATTATTAGCTGCTGTGTGTGTGTACAGCCCATGGTTTGTGTGTGCGTCAGAGACAACTCTGTAGAATCAGTTTCCCTTTAGAGTCAATCCAGCTGCTCTAGGGCTGTAGGCCTGGGGGTGAGGCACAGGCTGATCAGGAAGGGAGGCTAACAGAGCACAGGAAGCTCCACTATGAGGCTGTCTTCTGGTAAGGAAACACAGACAAAACATGGTTTGGAATATTTTTTTAACTACATGTGCATACAGAAAATAGTCAAAGAAAAATGCAACCACAAAAACTGACATATAAGTCATTTCCAACAACCATAAAAACACTTCTTGCTCTGCTCTTTAGAAAATTATTTTTATTGTTTTGTAAATGTCTCACTTTGGGCAGACTGAGGGATGTGGTGCTCACAGGAAGTAGGGACGGGTGGAAGGAGGGGAAGCCTGGCTTAGCCTGTGCAACCTCCTCTGGCAGCTTCCCCAACGCCTACTGAGGCTGAACCCCTCTCCCATCCTCAGAGACAACAGACAAAGAACCAGGTTAGGACAGAAAGATAACAAGATTCTGGACATAAGCCAGTAAATATGGTGCCCCCCGGCCCCTAAATAAAGGGCCCACAGTGACAGTGTTGAAAGGTTTGTATGCCAGTCCCTAGTATAGCCAAGAGACATACTAGTCTTCTCCATGTGTGGCTCTTCTAGGCTGGAAGGCTCAACTGCTGCACGTGACAGTCATAGTGTAGGGACCACACTGAGTATGTTGCTGGGAAGGCTTATCAGTCCCCCTGGGTGCCCTAGGCGGGTCTCTCCCAGGCAGAGTCCCTAATCCTATGTACACCTTGGGGTATGCCTCAGCTCCACATACAAATACTCAAAGCTCTGTTGCCTCTGAGCCTCTGGCAGCCCAGCTTTTCCCCCCAAGCCCACTGTGTCCCGGTTGGCTTTGCCAAGGGGAATAACCCTCCTATCCTGTCTCTTCCTGAGAGACCTTCAGGTTGCTTTCTGTGAGTCAGTCACTCACACATCCAGACATGGGTTATTAGGGCAAGCTAGCCCTGCCCTTTTTCACACCATCACCTTGGAATCCAGAGGGACTCTCAGAGGGGCCCACTGTTTTCCAAAGATAAGCGTGCTTGAGGAGCTGCCCGAGGGCAGAGGACATCAAGGAGCCGGATAGGAATCAAAGGCCAGTGCTTTCATGGATGTGCCGTAATCTGTCATGGGGTCCTTTGTAGTAGGCAGAAGCCAAATATGGGCCTTCCCAACCCTCCTGGCCAGGCCATATTTGCAGAAGAGAATTCCCACAAGCCCCATGCAGGAAGCTAAACAAGGTGCTGAAAACTTTTCAGCCTGTGAGAAGGCAGGAGGGCCCCAGTGGCCTATTCCTGGCTGTGCTCAGGAAAACAGACAAGGCCTGTACCCCAAGTCCTCTCCACATTTGTCAGCCCTTTGCCCTCTTGAAGGTCAAGGTGGAACATCAGTACTTGTACCCACATGTCCAGGGCTACCCTGTCCCTTGGCTTGGAAGGCACAGGGCAGTTCAGGCCCAGGCCCAACCAGTTTGCATGGGTTTGTAGGGACTACTTTGAGGCATGTGAAGGTCTGGTTAGGGCAGAGGAAACTGGTTCTTTGGTATTAAAGCAACAAAAAGCTATGACATTAGAGCCTCATCTCCTAAGCAAAGATTGAAGAAGGCAAGTCCTACCCTTCTCAGTATTTCTGAGGAATCCAAGGAAAAAAGGACAAGGGCCTAGCCTATCAAGCATGGCTGCGTCATATTCTGAGGCCCTAATACTTGTCCTACTTATAACCACCACTCAGAGCATCTGTGAATGGGCTAGCAAGGGGAAGGCCTACATTGCCTACACAATAAACCATTCTGCTCTGCCTTGGTCCTGTGGTGCCCCCGCCACCAATAAATGCAGGTCTCTTAGAGAGTGGCTGCCTCCTTGGCACCCTGAGGACACCTGGCCCTCTACACTAAATAAAGCAAATGGATTCTTTCTCTCTAAAATCGTATCACTTAAAGAGCCTGTAGAGGTTTTGTTTTTGTTTTTTTTTTTTTCCTGGAAGAGACAGAATTTCACCCTGCATTCCGAAAACATTTGTTGAGCCTTACTAGCCAAGTTCTGCTTCCTTTGAGTGGTCAGTGGCTGGGGAAGCCCAACCCTTTCTGGCTCACTGTCCAGGCCTTAGTCCCAATCCCTCTGATAAGACTGTGGGGGGCAGTGTCTCTTAAGTCTCTTCTGGGATGCACACATAGGTGCAGTATCAGACAGGGCAGGTTCTGACCACCAGGTCAAACCAAATCTCCCATGAAGTCCATTCACGGCCACGCCTTCCCCTCCAACAAAACAGAAAGTAGGAAACAAGGCTGCCTTTTTAATTGCAATCAAATATGCTGTCTGAAGTCAGCCAGGGCCCCTGAGCCCGGCCAGGGGACCACCGTGCCACCTCGGTGTGAGGATGGGAGCTGGGATAAAGGTGGCTTCTTGCCCTCCTCACCACCTGTACCTGAGGAGCCCAGAGTGCTGTTTCCACTGTGGTCAGCTCAGCCTCTGGCTGCCTGCAGGAGGTGGGAGGCAGAGGGGAGGAAGGTGAGCCAGAGGCAGGGACCCCGTTGCACACGCATGCAGACTTTCTCAGTGTTTGATTTTGTTTGTTCTCCTCCTTTGCTAAAATGATCATATAGTTGTGTGAAGCTGCTGCCAAGCCAGGGATGGGTGGGACAGCACTACTGGACTGCAGCCCTCTGCTCCTCAGGTGCCTGGGTCCATCCTACTTCTGTATTTGGAACAGGAAGAGCCGCAGATTAATGTTCTTGGCGGCCAGCAGCTTGTTGCACTCCACAGAGTCGATGATGGGCAGCGGCACATAGTCTGTCTCATTGCTCTCATTGGTGAAGACAAAGTGGTAGATAACAGGACTGATCCTCACATCATCGTATGGGCCCTTGAGCAGAAGAAAAGAGCACTCCAGGGGTGCTGTGACCTTGCTCTTGAGGAGTAGCTGGAAGGAAAGTGTGCGCTTGCACGACAGGTTGGGGTTGCGCTCCGAGTCATTCACACGAGCCTTCAGGACCCATGTCTGGTTCAGCACTGTGAACCGTGGTGTTTCATAGTACAGGCGTGTGATGAAGTCGTCAGTGCGATAAGGCCGGAACTGAACCTCTGTGGAGACAGACAGGGCCAGACAGCCAACTGTTAGTGTTGGGGAAGGCCATTGGGTGGCGCCTTCCCCAACAGGCCAAGGACAGGCTCAGCCAGGGAGGAAGGCAACTTACCCAGACAGCGTGCTCTACTTGCCACAAGGTAAGCCAAACACAATTATGGCAAATGGAAGTGCACAAGCTTTGGGGGACAACTACAAACAGGATTAACACCAATTAGCTGCAAAGTTCTGAAGCTGTGGGACATTAGGCCATGTGGCCCAGGTGTGGCCAACCCACAGAGCCACCCTCCTTACCCTCAGCCCCGTGTCCCCGGAGGGGTGGGTAAGCAGACACACAGACAGGATACAGTTCTGAGAACAAGTGCACTTTATTGGTTCTGATACAAAGCTGCCAGAAAAGCCAGCAGGTGGGCATATGGTATCTGGTCCTGCCCAAGGGGAGTGCCAAGTCCTCAATGTTGCACACTGTGATGTGGATTCTGCCCGGCTGCTTGTGGGGCTGTCGCTTAGCAGGCAGTCCTGCCTTTGCAGTCCTGTGGCTGGCACGTCCTGCTGTGGATGTGTGGGCTCTTAGGCTGCCAGTCCTTCCTTCATGGACAGGGCTTCCCACCCAGCCTCTGCTGTAGCCACATGGCCTGGCCTACCCAGACCCCACAGGCCATGAGATCTCAGCCAAGGCTACTCTTAACCAAGAGCCATAGTTTTCTGCTGATGCAGGCCCCTGGGCCCTTTGCATCTCAGGCCTGTTTGGGCTAGTCTAGGCAGCATGGCACGACTGGCTGTCCAAGACTGCCCTGGGTGCTCTGAGCTGGCCACCTGCGGCAGGCTGAGCAGCAGAGGGAATGGAGTTCCCTGAGTGGCCCCAGTGTCAGCAGGTGCTTCTTGTTCTCCGGCCCAAGTTGTGGCCTGGCTCTTGCTCCCCGACATGTTCAAAGCTGGTGACAGATGCCCGGGAGCCATGAGATCCAGTGAGCATAGGCCCGGTCCAGCTTACTCATTTGTGGGCATCCACTCCCAGTTCTACAGTTTGAGCTCAGACCCTCAGCTTGTTCTGGAACCCTGTCTCCAAACAGCTTCTTGCCAGCCTCGGGAGGCTCTGTGGCCTTCAGTGAACATCTGTAGACAGGACCTGACTTGATGGAATGCTCTTCTTGCTCCGTGCTCCAAAGGTAAGATCCCAAACACCCAGACTGCCCAAAACATACCCAATTTTCTAATTAGACCCAACCATCCCAAATATGTGGAGCCCCATACAGCAAGGGGGGATCATCTTCTAGGGTGGTGGGCAGAAGGGTGGGGGGAATAGGATAGGTGGGAAGGACCTCTGTAGGAGCCATGCAGGTACATCCCTCCTTCTGCAAAATCTCCAACCTATCTTCTTCCCCAAGGTATCTTCCTGTCCATCGGCGCAGCCTGTGCCTACTGCCCAGAGCTTACTGCCTCCCTGCTCTTGGCTGCCAGCCCTTTAATCCCAAACAGCATCTGTGTGGCATGCAGAGAACTGTGGGGTGCCTCACCTGTGTAGCCAATCTTCTCAAAGCTGAGCAGGCTAAAGATGCTGTTGTAGAGCTGCATCTCCTTGCGGTGGCTCTGGTCCATCTCCCCGAGGATCTCCATCAGCTCATTGCCTGTCTTGGTCGGGTGAGCACAGGCAGCTTCGTGCACTGTCAGCTCATGGAAAGGGCCATGCCACGGGCAGCCAATACGCTTGTACTTGCACTGTGTCACCCTGGTAGGAGGTAAGAATAGTGGTCAACTCTGGCTGGAACAAATGGTCATGCCCAGTAGTCTTTTCAGACTCCTTCTGCCCAATTACAAGCCTTTCCCTGTAGGATACACTGACTTGTGAGGCCAGTCACCTAGAGCACATGCAGGCATGCACATGAGACTGAGGAGACAGAAGCACTACAGCTGTTAGTCTACATGCCTCCTGGGCCTAGTACTCATGGCACTCTGCCTGAGGGTTAGTTGGTTGCTGACCATAGTACTGGACTTCACACAGCCTCATTCTAGGAAAGCTCTTGGTGGCAGGACCTTGCCAGGCAAGTGGTTGTTTCTATATGTTGGGACTAGGTTGACAGTCTCACTCAAGCTTTCTAGAGCTTTTGAACTGATCCTGGTGTAGTGGACCTTTCAAGGACCTACCCAATAGCCACAGAGAATCCTACAGGGCTAGCTAGCATCATATCCAGAAAGCAACTAGTGTAGACCTTAACTGTCTTCTGTAGAAAGGTATGCTCTTACCACCTGGGGCCTATACGGTTATCACTGCATAACTGGATGCATATGTGGTCTCCAGGGCCCAGTCAATGAGGGCTGACCATATCCCAAGGCCACACCTTCACCATGGTTACCTGTCCTGGCATTCCTCTTTCTGGTGCCTCTCTAGGAGGGAGCGAGGGAACTGACGCAGACAGAAGCCACACTCTGAAGGGAGCTCGCTCACAGCTTTCTCCACAGCCAGGTTCCGGCAGCAGAGGCTCTTACTGATCTCACAACGACAGTTGGGACATGTGGCCTGCTCCTCCTTCAGCCGGGCATCTGCTAGTAGGTGGATAAAACAGCCAGCGCACATCAAGTGACCGTTAGTACACTGCGAAGAAGGAAAGGGAGGTGAAGTTCACAGACCTGTGGGATGCTTGCACATACATGTGCCCTCCCACACTTGATGGCTCCAGCCAGACCAGTTGTCCGGAGGGATGCTAGCTAGGTGAGGAGTACCTGCTGGTTCCCAAGCCTTGCTGGTATCCAGCATACAGAGAGTTGCTTAGGATGTCACACTAGCTCTGGTTTTGTGAAGAGCAGTGTCTTATCAGGTCATAGGGGTCCTGGGTACATCTAAAGCAGACCTGGCTGGTAATTAACCTGACTACATCTGCGCTTGGAACCTGGCTTTTCCACTTAACCTATCAGAGAAGACTAGCTTTTGGCTTGACATGATAGGGGCATCCAGCCAGCAGCTGTTTATGGGGTCATGGTTACTGCTGAAGTAGGCATTTTTTTGCCCTTGGCTTTCAAAAGGCTATTCATGTGGGTACTAGAAGTGGCTCCAGCTGAGATCAGCCCTGGTCCCTCCATCTAGCCCTTGCCAATAAACAGGTAAGAACCAGCAGCTGCAATCAGAGAAGGCAACTACCTACTGGGGTTGCTCCAGCACCAATGCTACAGAGCCTGTGGCAGGCAGGAGGCCCCGCTGGCTCAGGTAAGACTTCGTACTGAACTGGGCTGATACAAATGGGATCACCAGGAGCAGGTCTGCTAGCCTGATCCTTGCTCACATACACAGACTTAGAATTAGTCTTATCCCGGATCTCTTACTGACCCAATATACACTGAGTACCATTTGGTGTCACAGATACAGGATGGGCTGAGAATGCTATACCAGAGTGGGAGAGTGGGCTCCCACACTGTGAAGGACTCTGTTAAAGGAGAGACCAATATATCAGGCCTACCATATTGAGGGTAATCTGTACAGTGTACATTAGGGAAAGAGTCATATGCAGCCACTGCCTGGCCATGCCAGGAGGCTACATCTGCATCACTGCCTTGCTTAATAACCCTCAGCTACCATCTTATTGCTTCAGCAGGTTCTCTGAGTCCTCAGTGCATGATGGGATCTACATGCTGAAGGCTGACAGTGACAGAAGCCTGATGAGGAAGCCATGCCCATGGAGACATCACATGATTATCTACAACCAAACCTGTGTTTGCTTGAAGAATTAAAAACCAATCTACTGAGTCCATCCCTAGAAGTCAATGGGCAGGGTTGGAGCTGGGTGTAGATGTGGCAGGTGCTGATCAAATCTTTTTATCCCCCATTTGCCTGAGGACTTCCCAGGACAGTGACTATTATTCTCTGGAAGGCAGGAGGGAGTACAACACAAAATTAACGTTCATATGTTTCAGAGATACACTCTCAGGATGCCCCCATAGAAGTATGACACAGCATTCTTCAAGAACTCGATCCAGAACTGGGAGTAATATAATCTCAGAACGCAGGAGGCAGAGAGGCAGAGAGGCAGAGAGGCGCAGAGGCAGAGAGGCGCAGAGGCAGAGAGGCGCAGAGGCGGAGGCGGAGGCAGAGGAGGCGGAGGCAGAGGAGGCGGAGGCAGAGGAGGCAGAGGAGGCAGAGGCAGAGGAGGCAGAGGAGGCAGAGGCAGAGGAGGCAGAGGCAGAGGAGGCAGAGGAGGCAGAGGCGGCAGAGGCGGCAGAGGCGGCAGAGGCGGCAGAGGCAGAGGCAGAGGCAGAGGCAGAGGCAGAGGCAGAGGCAGAGGCAGAGGCAGAGGCAGAGGCAGAGGCAGAGGCAGAGGCAGAGGCAGAGGCAGAGGCAGAGGCAGAGGCAGAGGCAGAGGCAGAGGCAGAGGCAGAGGCAGAGGCAGAGGCAGAGGCAGAGGCAGAGGCAGAGGGACTGTTTGAGGCCAGTTTGGAATACGAAGTGATTTCTGGGCCAGCCTAGGCTACATGGTGGGACCCGTCTTAAGGAAAAATAAAAGAAGTTCACTCAGCAAGGTATCAGCACTAAGATTCCCAGGACCCTGTAGCCCTACTACTCGCAAGGGCTTTAGTCCCTTTCTGGTAACAAGATACCTGAGGCTCAGGGCTCAGGTCTGTAGTCACTTTCAGAATTTACCAGCCTGAGTAGAGGTGACAGTATTTTTCTCTTCTGTAGCCTGATCCTCTCAAGGTGTAAGTTAGGCTGAGGATACCTGCTCCTAACCTCAGCCAGGCAAACCTGGAAAGGAGTCCTGGGCCCTCCTAATGGGAGCTGAGGGGGCCAATCCTATTACTAATTCTCAGTACCACTCCTACTCCCCACCCGGAAAGCCACCTAAGCCTGTGCTGGGTCTGGCCATGGAGCCCATTCTCATGGGAATTGCAGACTCAAATCAATTTCACACCACATGGAAATGGTGCTAATCCTGCTTTCTTCTAGGTCCCTGTGGGCCTCTGTGGGAGTGTGCAAGGTCTGGAAAAATGGGATGTTGAAGCCCTGACAGTTCAGCTCTGAGTGGCAGTTCTCCCTTGGCAGAACCAAGATGTTCTGTAGTGTACTGGCCTATCTAAGGACCAAGACACACCCACTTGGAGCCACTTAGCAGCCATTCATGATATTGTCTTTAGGTAAGCTCTATGTCAACGGTGCACTTAACCCAAAACCCTCTCACAACTTCCTGAGCAAAGACCTAACTTCAAATATAAGTCCAGGACAACCACAGTTAGCCTTAGCTGGACAGACTGTGCCTATCCCCTGACTTATATAGCCCACTGTCTATTCCGAAGCTTGGCCACAGATGGTTCCACAGTGCCTACTACAATGCCTAGGCACCTCCAGAAACTGCTCCTGCAATGGCCAGGCAAGGTACCATCCCACCATCAATCAGGTAAATTCTAGACTTCTATCCAAGATGACACTGTAGGTCTTTCTAGGCCCTCTTATCACAGATACTGACTTGGAGCTCACAGGGTTGAGATCATTCCTCAGCCATAGATCTGGGACTTCTCATCTTCTCCCTGCAGGTCTCAGTTTCTTCCCGGGCACAGGATACCACAGGAGAGGCAATGTGCTGTAGCAAAGCTTGACACTCAGATTGCAGCAGCCTCAGTACAAATGCCACCCCTGCAGTTTCCCATGTCAAAGCTTCTAGGACTCCATTCCCAGGGGCTGAGCCCAGGCTCCTCTAATGGTCCAGAAATAGTCATTGCTCTTGTACCCCACAGGCTAGTATCTAGCCCTTCCATCTTCCAACCTGCAGACAGCTCATATACTTAGCCTATGCATGCCCAGGGCAGGAGTGTTCTATTTGAATGGGATTCTCATTTGGGTGAAAGGAGCTAGATGGAATAGCTATGGGTAAGACAAAGCCCTGCCCCTGAGCCACAAACAGGTCTTAGAAATGGGTCCTCCTCAACTTAATAGTTGATTGCAAGTTTCCTGTGGTCAGAATCTTTCAAGCCTGAACATATGGTCCTTGCAAACACTGGGAGCCCAAAATAGAGTATGGATGGTACCCAGACCCATATGAACAGCCTACCCTCCTGCTCAGGACATCACAGACTCACAGACTCTTGACAGAGGCCACTGGCACTCAAATGCATTAATACCAAGGTGCTGCTCAGCTACCTGGAGGCTGTTTTTCTCTAGTGTCCATCCAGGTGTCTTGGATGCAGTTAAGGCTCTGACAGGCCTAATGGCACCTTGAGAGTTAACCCAACTTCTTGAACCTCCATAGTTAAGCATGGACCCTAAGCAGAACTGGCTCCTTGTCCATGGGTACCCAACCAATATGGGGGAAGCAAGGACAAGAACCTTCCCACTCAGGCTGGATCTGAAGTTCTAGGTTGGCCATATCCAGGATTTAGATGGGGCCCAGCTATCCCCTAGAATGTGGCTTTTACTCAGAAATGAACATTGCTTAGAGTTAAAAAGTAACTCAAGATGACAAACTACCAACATGCATGGGCACGCACAGCAAAAAAACAAAACAAAACCCTAGACTCTGGGAAGCCAACAGTTCTCTGGACACCTAAGCAGTCCTGCCTCAAGGAAATGAGGGGCTGGAGAGTTGGCTCAGCAGTTAATAACACCTGCTGTGGCTCACAGACATCCATAACTCCTGCTTCGGGGGACTTGAAGCCTTGTTCTGATGTCTGAAGGTGCCAGGACATACACGGTGGACATAGAAACAAGTGGTCAAAACACTCACATACATAAAAACAAATGAGGAGGAAGCAGAGGAAGGAGGAAGAGGGAGAGAAGGAGGAGAGGAAGAGGAAAGCAGCAGCAGAGCCAGGGATCCCAGGCCCTGGACAACAAATAGCTCAGAAGGGGTCCTGGAGAGATGGAACAAGTGTTTTCTGGGGTTTCTGTCAGCCAGATACCCAGTCTCTGACATTCAGAGGCAAAGACAAAAAGCAGAACATACCAACCATCCTCTGGGGCAGGCTGTTTTTCTCTAGTTTCCATCCAGGTGTCTTGGATGCAGTTAAGGCTCCAACAGGCCTAGTGGCACCTTGAGAGTTAACCCAACTTCTTGAACCTCCATAGTTAAGCATGGACCCTAAGCAGAACTGGCTCCTTGGGAAAGGATAGGAATCCTTGTGAAAGGGAGAATAGAAGGCTCCAAGATGGGGGTTTGTTACAGTCAGGCCCAATAGGGAGCACAGAGGCAGGTAGACATGTGGAGAGGGCAGCTCAAAAGGGAAACAAGGAGAAGCAACAGTGGAACAGTGACACAGGGCCCTGGTCACAGAAATCATGAGCCCACACTAGCTATATAGCTGGATCACCATATTCTGTGACAGAGGCCCACTTAACTGATCCCTGACCTCAAAGGCTTGTGAAGGTTGGAAGAAAAGAGCAGTATCTTTGCCAGATGCTGAGGGGCTGAGCCTGGTTGACACCCAAGGAAAGGGTCAAGGCTGAGTCTATCTTACGAAGGTCCATACTGGGCGGTATGTGAAGGATTGTAGCAGAAAAGCTACGGGAAGTAGGTCAGGGCTCAGACTACAACATCTCAGGCTGGGACTCCCCCAGAGAAGGCACTTTCATGTGCAATTACTGACTGGTTACATCGTCTCTGGCCTCATGAATACATCCAGCACAGGGAGCCAGCACAAACTGCCTGTCCATCTGCCCAGTCTGGACTAGCTAGAAGTTCTTGTGTCAGTTTGCCTCTGGCCTTCATGCCACCTACCAGACACCTGCCACAGTGGCTGCCTAACTTTGGAAGGGTCCTCCCTAGACTCAGGAAGGTGGCTACATACCTTGCTGGGCCAGTTGCCCAGGATATACCTAACACCCACACAGAGAACATCAAAGCATACACCTGTTGTAGCAGTTGACACAGGCCCTAGGGATAAGAACTACTTGGTTGACAGCCTTGGTCAGGTAACCTGAATAAATTTCCTAGTCTGTGATATGTCAGTGTATGAGTATAGCCCTGCAGGTCCAAAGGCTGTCTCAGGCCCAGGTGGATGAGCCCACATATAAAGGCTGAATCTGTTCTTGTCTGCTTCTATGAGCTTCCCTGACAGCACAGGTGGCATATGGATAACACTCTCAAGTTACCACGCACTCAGCCAACTTCAGCAGCCTGTAGTTTCCCCCCTAAGTCCAGTGCCAGACATAGCATGGTTACCCACTTCTTTTCACCCTACCAGAGCCAAGAGTCAGCCCCCAGAATGCAGAGCATGGCTGGTGCCACCTGGAGCTAAGTGTTCTGCTGAGGTCAGACAAATGTTGCCAGCAACAGCTGAAGGTGGAAACTAAAGAGACCGCCCAGCAACATGGGTTAGACAGAAAGGCTAGCACAAGACAGAAGAGCTAGCACAAGACAGAAAGGCTAGCACAAGACAGAAGAGCTGAGCTCAGGCAGAGGTGGTGACCCACAGTAGATCCTGACCAGGGATATTCCCATGCTGTCTGTGCTCAGATCCTGAGAAGACTAGGAAAGAAGCCTGGGGAGGCCTGCCCGGTACCTTGGTAAGACAGCAACAGGCCCCTCCTGGGCCGCACCACACGTGCTAGGAGGCTGCCACGAAGCGTTTCTGGCAGCTTTCCTAAACACTAGGACATTCCCTTCCTTACTCTCTTTCTGCACTCCCATTTTACATGCTATCTGTGGGTAGTCAAGGTTCTTGCATTTGCCCAAGACTCTTCCAAAATGACATATTCTAGGAGTCTCCCAGTCTTTACAACAGGGAAAACGCTTTACTCCAGCTATCTACCCGGGCAGAAGGGAGCTGGGAAGGAGGCTGGTGGCAGAGCTTGGAGATCAATGTCAATGCCCATAGCTCATCTGGATCACCAAGTGTGCTCTAGGGGAACCTGGCTACCTTCCCCCTGGAACAGTACCTGGGAAGGCAGTCCCTCCACTCACTTCATTTTAGTATCTCAGCTGCCTGACTTCAGCCACCCAAGCCAGAGCAACAACTAACTCAGTGTGTAGACTGGTTTGAACCAGCTAGTCTCATTAGCCACTCTGGTTAGAAGCAGAACTGTGACTCTCTGTGTAGACCAGGAGCTAATGTCATGTGGCCTACCATCATGCCAGGACCAACTAGGAAACCCCTGAATTCTTCAGGACCCCCTTCCATTGGCCTGTCTTGCTGGATTCTCACTAAATCCTAGGAAAGCAAGAGCTCTCCCACTAAGAAGGGCCAAGGAGCCAAGACAAGAAAAAGGTTAGTTGTGAGCAGGTTCTGATGTTCCCTAAAATGACAGGTAAATACTGTTTCTAGATTCAGCAGCTGTGAGAAATGCACCTCCAGTTGGCCCAGCCTAGGAGGGTGGGTGTCCCATGCAGGTCACTGGGATCACCCCACACCTCCCCAAAACCTCAAGCCAAGGCAGAAGAACATGGAGATCCAAAGGATAGGGAAATGGCTATACAGACTAGACCTCTACTGGCCCTCAGCCAGGTCCTCTGTTTAAAGAAAAGCAGGGAAACAGGCCCCACCAGCCACTTTTCGCTCCTGTAAGTACAAAGAAAGCTGACAGAGACTGCTTTGCTTTTCAAAGTGGCTGGGAAATGAGGCAGAAAGACCAGGGGAAGGTGGACCTACACTGAACCAGAAGTCTACTCTCTTTTACTTGGAAGAGGGCATGCTAAACCCACATAGACCAGGACTCGGGAATCCTATTGGTACACTGGGTCTTCAGATGGGAAGGTAGGACAAAAGTTCCTATGTGTTGGCAACCTTGGAAGCCAGCTTGGCATGGGTGAGGTGGGCCTGAGTAGAAAAACTGACCAGGCTGGGGCAGGAGAAAAGTACCCAAACAGTAAAGTTTGTTACAGGTTGCTTCCTCCAGATCAGGACAGGGAGGGGATGAGAGGCCCTCCTTCCTTCCAGTTCTTCAGAAGGAAACAGGACTCCACAGGGCACAAATGAAGACATATTTAGTTGTTCAGACATGGTCCTTCCATGGACACTTTTGGGGGTGTGGCTGCCAGAACTGGAGCCCTATGTCCGGTAAAGAAGTTTCTTCACCCAAGGGTCTAGAAGTGAGGGACAGTGTCGATGAGCAGTAGAAAAGGGCAGGTCCCTGTTCACAGATCTCTACATGGTCAACTGAAAAGGATCTGGACTATATCAAGGGGGACACCCTGGAGGAACCAGAGGGTGAAGACAAGAAATCTAAGGAGGAGACTGGAAATTCAGACTGGAGAGCAAAGGGTACCATCGAACACAGAAAATGAGATTCAGAGCAAGAAAAGATAAGGAGCCTCGAGACAGGAGCAAGGTTTCGTAGGCCTGGAAGGTTGGATGTTTGGATAGGAAGGGTTCCCGGCCACCGGCCCCAGGCCTCCAGGCAACGCAGCGCCGGGCCCGGCCGGCGGCCCTACCTGGTACACGGAAGCCTTGGGCAGGTCCAGGCACACGGTGCAGCACAGCACCGAGTAGAGACGCTCCTCCAGCTTTCCGCTGCCCGCTGCCACCGCCGCCGCCGCCGCCTCGGCTGCCTCGGCCGCCCGCAGCCGCTTCTTGGGCGGCGCGTCGGGGTCGCCGGCCGCCTCTTGCAGCTGCCGAGCGCCGGCCAGGCCCGCCTCGTCTGGGATCCCGGGCCCCGCCGCCTCGCCCAGAGCCGCCGCAGCCGGCCCCGCGACAGCCCCAGGCCCTGCCCCTACCCCGACCCCGGCCCCGGCCGGCACGGCACCCGCGGGCCCTGCAGCCGGGCCACCCCCGCCGGCCTCCTCAGCGCCGGACATCGCGGCCGGCCGGCCCGGCGGGCGGGTGCCGGCGCGCTCGCCGGCTGGAAGTTAGGGTCGCCGCGCGCCCCTGCCGGCTTCTCACTACTGCGGCGACCCCGCAGCCTGCCCACCGTGCAGCTGCCTCAGTGGGCCTGGCCCGCGCGTCGGCCCGCAGCCGCCCCGGGTACCAACCCCGGCGCGGCCGCCATCTTTGTTTTCGCTGCGGACCCCCCCACGCCACCGCCCCCTCGTCCTCCTGGTCACGTGGGCTCCGCACAAGCCAATGGAAGCGCCGCGAGGGCCAAGACGACGCGGCGGCCACCTCCAATGGAGGAGCGAGAACGCCGGAGAGCCCACCCACCCTAGAAGGTGAACAGAAGGAGGTGGGGTCCAGGAGGCGACCAGGAGAGGGGCTGGGGGGAGTTGGGGGGGAGTCCGCCCTTGGAGAGGTACAATCAGCTCCGTGGTATGAAGAGGTATACCCAGACTTCAGGCTCCTCGAGAGTGCAAAGCGCCCCTAGACTCCCATGTTCGAGGGGTGCCTGTGCCAATATGTACAGAAATTCGGGCTTGTGTGTGCAAGGCTCTGGCCTAGCTGACCAGAGTGATAGAGCACGATCTTTAAAAACCCACCTACCAGCACGCTTGCGCGACAGATAAAGGTCAACAAGATGCAAGTACAGGAACAGGGAAGGGTTGGGTATACACTCCCTAACCCACCTCTTCTTCGTCCCAGCCTCAGAGTTGCAGAAAGAGTTGGAGTAGAAGGGGGGGGGGGTCTTAAGTTATAAGATATGTCTTGCACCGACAAGAGGGTGTCAAACAGGTAGTAATCAAGTCAGTCCAGAGGGATGTGCAGTTTCTGGGAATTGCTGAGGTATAGCCCTCTTCTACCCTTTATGAATTCGGCCATGAGTTTGTGAAGGTCATTGCCCCAGAGGGCTACCTGACAGGTCCAACAAGGATATATGCAAATTTACTATGTCCCAGGAAACCAAGGCCCCCAGACTCTTCTCAGCAGAGAAGTTTTTATTTTTTTCTCTCTTTTCTTTTTTAAAAATGTTTTTCTTTCTTTTTTCTTTTTTTAAATACAGGGTCTCACTATATGTCGCATTGGCCATTCTGGAACTCACTATGTAGGCCAACCTGGCCACCCACAACTCACAGAAATCCACTTGTCTCTGCCTCCCAACTGGGATTAAAGCCCTGTACCACCATGGCCAGCACTCTGGGATTCTCTTGGCAAGTCTGCCAGGGTGCTAAAGTAAGCAATGCCTTATGCCAGTTACAGCACACCACCCCTTTCCTTTACTTAGGGAAATCGGCTGATACCCTGGAGGCCTTAGGAAGCTAGCTCAAGAATAAGCAGATTCCATACTCCTGTATATTCCTAACATTTATTGGAAATCAGGCCTCTGACTCACAACCATGTTCCTCCCAGAATCAGGCCCCAAGTGTCCTAAAGACCTGTTCTTTGCATTCTGGTTTTAGGTAAGCTTCCACACATGCATGAACAGAGAAGGGATAGCACCCAAGCTCTGCCCCGTTAATGAAACTATAGCAGGCTCACTTTAAGAGGAAGGACAGTTTATCCCGAAGAGAGGCTCTACATGTGGGCCAGTAGGAGGCGTACCTGGCACAGAAGCCCTGAGTTGCTGTCAGTGTCACAGTCACTCCCACTGCAGGCGCTGTGTGTGCAGGGCCCGGCAATAGGCCCAACTACCCGCAGCCAGGGCCCAACGACAGACATCCTCCTTTGGTAGCAGTAGCAGCCTGTCCTCTTCCAGCCGGCTCAAGAGGCCTGCCACACCCAGCATGGCGCCCCCCCACATCCCATAAGTGTTGGCTGTGAAAACGGCCACAATAAGGATGGTTACTGCAACCACCAGCAGTACTGCCTGCCCAGCTACAGAGCACCCTTCAGGGCCAAGGTGGTCACCAGCCACTGCCAGCACCATGCCTCCTCCCAGAAGCAGGTTGGCAGAAGAGCGGTCCCCATTCACCCAGTGAAAATCGAAGGCCAGAAGAGGTAGACCGATGACTGTGGCAACCCAAGCTCCAGAGAGGCAGTCTTCATGAGTGTTAAGCCCTGGGGCCAACATAATGATGGCAGCAAAGGTCTGGAGCAGGAAGCCAGCAGCTGCTCCTCGACTGGACTATTGACACCGGGAAAGGTAGACATATAAAGGGAAAAGAAGCCATTTAAAAACAGCCACTTTTAAATAGGAAAGAGTTTGGGACGGTCCAGGAATCCCTGCCGCCCATGCCTCCCATCACCCTCTTTCTAGTCCAGGGATCTACATAGTTTGTGAAAGTAAGAATATTCACCTGTACAGAGCTCACCGCTGCATGCAGGGACACCCCTGCCAACACCAGGTGGGACAGGACAGTGCTCCATTCATTCCTGGGTTTGGAAACCATGACACGTTGAATAGTTTGAGGAGATAGGAAAGGAATCTTCAAATTTGGAGATAAGTACGCACAGAGGCTGGCGATCTGGAGTCTTCAGGGCAGCTCTTCAGGAATCTCAAGTTCCAGAGACCTTTGAGTAGACATTAGAAGAGATTCAGTTCCAAACTTTTTGGAGTCCTGAGGTCACTGGACTCACCTGCAAGGAAGAAGGACTCATTTACTGGGAAAGGGGAATAGGATTGGAATCTTGGCGCCCAAGCCGGGTGTCAGGCCAGGGACTCGGAACGGCAAGAGGAGCTGTTTCTTGCTGTGGCCTGGGCACCGTCCTAGATACGGTCTTCCACGCAGGAGACGGGAAGAAGCAGCAGCGAAGGCCTGCCTGCGACAGGCAGCAGCGCGCAGTACCTGGAGACCGGGAGCGGGAGGCCTGAGCCCGCCCACAACAGTCGGCCTCGCCTCCTAGCCCGCCCTCCCGAGACACGGACTGGAGCAGCCGGCTTACATCCACCAACGAGAGGTGCTCGGGCTAGAGTGGCGGGGCGGGGCCTGTGGAGGGCCTTGGGAGGCTCTAGAGGGGTGGGGCTGGAAGCGAGGAGGTCGCGACCAGTTGTTCAGTGCTAGTTTGTGGTTTAGATAGGGTCTCTTTACATAACCCTAGCTGTCCTGGAACTTCCTGTATAGACCAGGATGGCCTCAAACTCACTGAGATTTGCCTGCCTCTGCCTCCTGAGCGCTGGGATTAAAGGCATGAGTCACAACCCATGGGCTTCAGTATAGGTTTGCTGGAGCTCTGGGATTTTGAAGGGTCCAGGGTCTGAGCCTGGGGATGTAGGCGGAGCTTCGGGGCAGTAGGCTAGGACTGAGAGAAAAGAGGTGGCGCTTCGAGGGGTCTAGGCGGAGCTGTGAGTCGGGATGGGTGGGGCTTCGAAGGAGAACTGCTTGCTGTGGGAGGGGCGAGGGTATGACCGAAGGGGAGGTCTGGGCGGGGCTGGGTCCGGCTCCGGGGAGGGGTGGAGTCTGGGCTGGGCTACCCGGGGAGGAGAGGTTGTACACCTGTGCTCTGAAGGCTCTGTTCCCCTGCGCGCACAACGGTGGGGGTCTCCGCGCGGTTCCCAAAAGAGGCTAGACAGCGGCTGGAGTTCTTTGCGAAAGAGGGGCTAAAAAACGTTTGATAGGGCCTTAAGTACAGGTTTTGCAGCTCCTCGCAGTCGCTCCTCAGTGTGGGCCCTCCGCCCGTGGAAGATCGTCCGTGGGGGCGATCGCCGCGAGCATGCGCATGGGCACTGCGGCGGGCGGGTGCAGAGACCTGGTGCGGGGACGCGGGGCGGCGCGAAGCGGTGCTCTCTGCCGCCCCGCGCCCCCATGTACGCCTTTTACTCTCTGCTCATCTACATCTTCTACAGTCTTTTCCGCAGGGATGGCGGGGCTGCGGCGGTCTCGGACCCCGGAGACCCCACCCAGGTGAGCGGAGTAGGCCTACATCACGGTTGGTTACCACCGTCATTCGGAGATCTGGTCGTGGCTGACCTGTGCAGCTTAAGTCCTTAGGCACCTGCTCTGGGAAATAGAGCTGTTCATTGACCAGTATTGTCTCTGTGTATAGTTTGTGGGGTCAAAGATCTCAGCCCCAACCTCTTGGCCCATTTCAGAAGCGAAAGAGTCGCACATGCTGCCAGCCCCCTCACTTGTGCCCCATGCTCTCTTCCCAGAAAAGCGGCGGCCAACCTAGGGGTCGTCGCCGTCCGGATCAATTCACATCAGAACTGTTGACTGAGCTGAACAGCCTGGCCGGTAGGTGCATGACAGGAGCTGCTGGGGAAAGAAGGGTCGGGGCAATCCTTGCAGTTGGAGTACTGTAACCTCACCTGAAGGGAGAAAGGCCTCCCCTCCATTCTAGTGATGCAGAATGCCTTTTCCTTCCTCACTTGGCTTCGAAGGCTGCTCAGAATCTGAGGATGGCCAGAAAGGAGCGGAGGGTGGAGCAGCTGAGGTGTCTCTGGAAGAGGCACTCATGCGTCTTGCTGAGTTCCTCTCCCTCCAGTTGGGGGCAGAAGAGAGCTGTGGGACGACTCCTGACCTGGGCAAGGTGAGCAGTACCATCTCCAGTTATTCCTTTCCCTAGCCTCTGTGGTCTTCACATCTCCAACTCTTTTGCTTTGGTTCTTACTTCCTTCACAGCCTGGTGAAGTCCCCCCACTGTTGACAGTAACAAGTCAGCTCTTGGCCCTTCTGGCATGGACACGGAGTCCCCGGGGGAGGCAGGCCCTGCTCCAGGGGACTCAACCAACCTGCCCAGTGCAGCCCTCCACTCTAGATGGTCTGTAAAGAGTATCACCATTAGTGGAAGGAGCAGGGTCTATCAAAACTGGCTCTACTCTCTATACAGATATTTCCTTACTAATAACTGGGCCCATCCCTCTCCAGGGTCTCTGTCACAAGAAGAAAGCTCCTCTCAGCCCACTCCCATCCTGGATGAGGTACCAAAGGATGAAACCCAAGAACATCAGCCTCCCCAGTTGGAGGAGGAACAGAGAGTTTGGCAGAGGTTGGAGCAGCTCATTCTTGGGCAGGTAAGGAATGTCAGGGACTGGGTGGGTGTGAGATCGAAAAATGGATTCTGTCCTGACCTTGACTCTTCCACAGCTGGAAGAGCTGAGACAGCAGCTGGAGCAGCAGGAAGAAGAGCTGAGTAGACTTCGCCTGGGAGTGGTGAGGCTTTTGGGGTGGGCATAGGGAACAGGCTGAAAAGTCAGGGGAATTTCAGGTGGGTGCTGATGATATCCCTCTCTGTCAGGGGGTGACAGATTCAGAGAAAAGAGTCCAGCACCTCACATTGGAGAATGAAGCCTTGAAACAGAGCTTGAACCTTACACGGGAACTCCTTCTGCACTGGGGGCCTGGCCCACTCCCCAGACCTCCCCAGGTACTCTGCCATTCGGCTGCTATGTTGTCTGCAGTTTAGGTTCCTGTACACCTGATATCCAGCAACAGTACCTCAACCTCTTCAGGACTTTTATGTTTGCTTTAGTGGGGGCCATCTCCAACTATGAACAAAGTCAATGATGAGGTTGACTGTTGTAGAAATCATCCCCCCACACCATTCCTGGTCTCTCTGAGTAACCTCAGGAAATCAAAGAGCAAAGAGCCTGGGTCAGGGAGCCTTGCATAGAGTTGGGTACTGTGGATTTAGCCATTCTTGTTTTGGCCTGAGTCTGTGAAATAGAACTACAGGATACCTTTCCTGAGTTTGCATTTGGCTCTATGGCCCATCTGGTTCCTGCTCTCTATAGGAGGAGGCAGGGGCACTGTTGGAGCTGCAGGGCCAGCTTCAAGAAGCCCAAGACACCACAGAAGCTCTCCGAGTCCAGGTGGGCTAGGGGACCTATGGATAAAGAGGGATGGGAGCTGGGAGGTGAAGTCTGGGGCAGGGCCTGGTGCCTGTTTCCTCAGTGACAGAAGTGGGGTTGGGAGGGACAGCTGGGGGTACAGGAGCTGCAGCTGCAGGGCCTTCGAGGGGCCCTCCAGCAGCTCCAGCAGGAGACAGAACAGAACTGCAGACAGGAGCTGCAGCAAGTTCATGGACAGCTGGCAGGTAAGGGATGAGAAGGTGGTTTCTGGGAAAGCTCTGCTCTGCAGTCTTCTTTTCCCTCTCAATGGTCTTCCTCCTCTAGGACTTCGGGCACGAATGGCCAGCCTTCGTCAAGGCTGTGGGGACCTCCGAGGACTGGTCAGCACCTTTACCCAGAGTTGTCAGGGCTCTCTGAGTGAGGCTCAGGGCCAGGTCAGGATCCTTGCCCTCCTAGTACCTTTTCTATAAGCAGTGTGTTCACTGTCTATCCCAGGGGAGCCTGTTACTGTTTCCCCTTCCCATTCTCCAGGAGCTGCCTGTACCACTGGGCCAGTTGTTGACACTTGGATCAGAATAATTTCTAAGTAACCCAAAGTGTTCTAATTTCTTTTATCTTTCATTATTTTTTTTTTTTTTTTTTTTTTTTTTTTTTCCCCGAGACAGGGTTTCTCTGTGTAGCCCTGGCTGTCCTGGAACTCACTCTGTAGACCAGGCTGGCCTCGAACTCAGAAATCCGCCTGCCTCTGCCTCCCAAGTGCTGGGATTAAAGGCATGCGCCACCACCGCCCGGCTATCTTTCATTCTTTTTCTTTCTTTCTTTTTTGTGGTAGGGGAATTAAGACAGGTTTTCTCTGTATATCTCTAGCTGTCCTGGAACTCACCCTGCAGTCCAAGCTGGTCTCAAACTCAGAGATCCACTTGCCTCTGCCTCCCAAATGCTGAGATTAAAGTACGCGCCGCCACCACCTGGCTGTGTCCTCATTTCTGTACTATGAAAATTGACAATTGCTGGGAAGCCCAGAAGGACAGATGATAGCATGAATATTCTTGCCTATGATTCTTAGATTCTGTTTCAGATCCACCAAATGCTGGCCTCAGGTCCATACCTACTGACAGTTGTATGCCACTGCAAATGATTGTTTTGCTCTCAGCACCCCGCTTCAATAGGATACCCCAACACACCTTTCTTTGTTTTTCTCACAGGTTTCCTGGGCCCTTGGGGCTCTGTCAGCCGGAAAGGCTAGAACTCAGCTCCCAGAAGGGCACCAAGCACCCCCAACTGGATGCTCAGGGCGGCTTTTGGAACTCAAGGGTGAGATTGGCTTTGGGAGTGGAGCTCCAGTGACTACAGACTAGAAGAGCTCTCTGTTTCAGGGCTACGGGGGCAGTGTGTTGACGTGATCCTTAATGCAGGGAATATTCGTGTTCTGTGTCGGCTGAGACCAGCTGAAGGAAGACCTTCCAGCCTGCTGAGCGTGGAGCCTGGTCAAGGGGGAACCATCACCACATGCTACCGAGGGCGCCGGCATCGCTTTCGCCTAGACTGGGTCTTTCCTCAAGATGCCAGCCAGGAGGAGGTGACAGCTACCTTTGCATCTGTCCTGACCCTTCCTCCAAGTCCCTTGCGTCCAGAAGAGGTCCATTCCCTCTTCCATGCCCATCTGAATACCTAGATGGTGGGGAGGCTGGGCTCCATCAGGGAAAGGAGCCACTGAAAGTCCTTGGCTGCCCAGCTGAGTGATAAGGAAAATGCGGGTCCAAGGTGAGTTACTGTTCGTGTGGAACTGGCTGCAGAGCCCTGATGGTTCCCCAGTGGTGGAGACAGGGCTGTGAGCCTGTGGGTGATAGCTTAGAGCCTCCTCTGTGCAGGCTTCTACCCATCTGTGAAGGCAGAGCTTCTATTTGCTTTGTGACCCCAAGACAGGCTATGTGGGAGCCCCAGTGCTCCCTCACTACCCTGCTCTGATCCTACTCTTCCCAGACCCCCGTGGAAAAGCAGTCTACCCCAACTTGTTTCACACGTGGGCTCTATTCGCACACAAAGTGTGTTGCTGGAGCTTCTGTGACTGAGATGAGGGCTCAGAGCTGATAGGGATTAGGTAAGAGACAGCTGGCAGTGAAGACTCATGCTACCTGCTGCTCTCACAGAGACGTATATTGTAGTGTCTAGCAGGGACAGACTCACTGCTGACTGACTTCCTACCTCCTCTGTCTGTCTTACACTCACCCCAGCATCATTTCCCACCCCAAACTGCAGCCATGTACAACTCCCTAGACTTTTCTGCACTGGGCGATCCATCTAACAAACTGGATCAGATGTATCTCTCTTTCATGAAGTTTCTCTCACCTGTATTTCCTTTTTTTTTTTTTTTTTTACCTAGCCCTGAACTTTTTATCCTCGCTCTTCTAATTTTAGACACTGTTTATATGATCACCAATTAGAAGTGATAGCCAGTCAATCCCTAAAGACCTTCTCATATGAAAGCTGGCCGTGTAGTTACTCAGAAGGCTCTTAATGTCCCCACCATAGTTCTGTTCAACAGGTTGAACCTTTCAGTCCCACATCTTCCTCAGCTGCTTCTCTGAGCCTGGTTTCTATAGTTCTTCCTGGTCATTATCTCCTCCTATACCCACAGAGGTCCTTCTTGTTTATTTGTCTGGTTTTAAGATAGGGTCTTACTGTGTGATTCTGGCTGGCCTGGAACTAGCTATGTAGACAGCCTGGCCTCAAGCTCAGCTGTGCCTGCCCCTGCTTCTCGAGGATTGGAATTAAAGGCGTGCACCACTCCTACCTACTTAGGTTTATTATTTTCTCATCAAGTACTATTCAGGTTTCCTAACACACATTTCCAATTGTTGCCATAGAGAGGAATGACCCAGAAAAGCACAGAAAGGATGATCAGTACTTGTTTTTTAGTCACCTCAGGTTTTAACCTGGAAGTCTAGCCCTGGCATCTAATAAGCTCTTGACCACTACTCTCCCCTACCCCACTGGTCTCTAGGACTCTACATTGCCCGCCAGGCTGGTTGGTTTTTTGTTGTTGTTGTTGTTTGTTTGTTTTTGTTTTAAAAGCTTCCGTCCCTTCTTAAGGCAGCCGCTATACAAAGAAAGGTAGCTACTTCCCAGGGGAGTTACACTTTGCTCACATTTTGTCAACTGCACTTACTACCCTTCCAGGTCTTGAATGGGGAGATAGGGAAGGACTGAGAACACTTCTCTCACCTGTTTTTTGTCCCTAGGTCTTCAGGCAGCTGGAGCCAGCTGTGTTGTCCTGCCTCCAGGGGTACAGTGTCTGCATCTTCACTTACGGTCAGACTGGGACAGGGAAAACCTATAGCATGGAGGTAGGTTGGAGCTTGCACTTGGGGGTGGGGAGAGACTCAGGGCTTTGTATGAGTCCAATGTGGCACTGCACACTGTCCTCAGGGCCCACCTGAGGACCCTGGCATAGCTCCTAGGGCACTGCAGTTGCTGTTCCGAGAGATGGGGACTGGAGGGCACCACCACGTGACCCTCAGCATGGTGGAGATCTACAACGAGACGGTCAGGTCAGGGATGCGTGGGTGGCTTTCTCCTTGCTCCTGGCCCAGGGTTCTGCAGCCACCTTTAAAACCCATAGAACTAAACCCACCCTCTCTCACCAGGGACCTCCTAGCTACAGGGCCTCCAGAACGCCTGGTAGTGAGGCAGGGACCTGCAGGGCAGGGGGGAATTCAAGTGGCTGGCCTCACACACTGGGATGTACCTAACCTGGAAACCCTGCACCAGGTAAAGCTGCCCTCCAGGGCCCCTGTCTTCTTCCACCTAGGGGCAGGGACTATCTATATATATATCAGGCTAGCCTTGATGCTCTGCTCTCCAGATGCTGAGTCTGGGGAGAAGCAACCGAGCTACAGCAGCCACTGTTATGAACCAGCACAGCTCACGTTCCCATGCCCTAGTTACGCTGACTTTACAGGCAGCATCTCCTCCTCGGGCCCAGGGTATCACAGGTACCACTGGTTGTGCTTAAGTCCTGCTGAGTTCCCAGCTCACAAAAGGCTTCCTTCCACACCTGGTTCATTTGCCTTGCAGGCACACTGCACCTGGTGGATCTGGCAGGATCTGAACGAGTGTGGAAAGCAGGGGTGGCCAGCCCGGTACAGAGAGACCCGAATGGCGCCAGGCGTCTTCGTGAAGCCCAGGCAATCAACCGCTCCTTGCTGGCACTAGGAGGAGTGATGGCCGCGCTGCGAGCTCGGAGGCCTCATGTGCCCTTCCGTGACTCACAGCTTACGCGCCTGTTACAGCCGGCGCTCGGGGCGGGCACCACTGCAGTTCTACTGCTGCAGGTGGGTCCCTGGGGTAGTGCAAGCCTGGGTGGGTGCTGCCACCAGGGCTGTGTATGAGTTCCACTCTCTTGTAGATCTCCACAAGGGCAGAAGATCTCGGGGAGACCATCTGCTCGCTCAAGTTTGCGGAGCGAGTGGGTCAAGTGGAACTGGGGCCTGCCCGGCGCCGAAGAGCCCCACGCTCTGGAACTCCCTCTTCTCTCAGTACTGACACCCCACTCACTGGAACTTCCTGCACCCCTACACCATCTCCTGGCAGCCCTCCCAGTCCCAGCCTCAACAGCTGCTCTGGCTTGACTCTTCAAACTCCAGGGGACCTGCCTCCCTAGATCTGGGTCAAAGCCCCTGGAACTGGGCTTGAGAGCATACCTCTGCCGGCAGAGGTAGCAGTGAATCCTATACCCCATTTCCCAGGGAAACCTTTAAAAACAAAAACTCTGGGCCCTAGCTGCCCCCAACAGAGGTCTACAGTCTCCCCCTTCCTTTTCTTGATCTGGCCACAGAATGCTTTGAGAAAGGATTGTCTCCACCCTTCCACCCCCAGCTGAGCCACAGGCCCTCAGTTCTCTCCTTATCGCCATTTGCCCTTATCGACACACAGCAGGGGAGCCAGAGCTGCAGGAACCAGACCCCAGACCAAGTGGTTTCCCAAGTCGCCACCCTGCCCCCAATATCAGACTTGGAATTAAAATGTTGTAAATTCCTTTACTGTTAATCGCTCCCCTACTTCCATTACACCGAAATCATGTATGGTCCAGTCTTTCATTCCTTAACCCTTTCCCTGAAAGGTGCTACCTTCTACCCAGGCAGTTGAGAGAGGGCAAGACTTCAGACTGGACCCATTTTTGGCTCTCCCTCCCCCAGCCTGGAGCCAGGACGGCATGGTGACAGAGAGATGGATAGATGGATGGCTTGAGGGCCTGAGAAGGTGGGATCAAGAGGAGGCACTATCCAGGCAGAGTCTAGCTCTCCAGATCCAGATCTGGTCCCTGCGTGTGAGAGTGACAAAGGCATTGATGGGCCAGACCTTCCTATCTGCCAGAGACAAAACCCTTTCTAGAGTAACCTAATTAAAGCTGTGGGTTTTCAGCGAGCCTGTGCCTGGTGTTTTAAAGCTTCTGGCTCTGGTTCATCAAAATGATATCCATGGGTGAAAGAGAGAAGCAGTCCTTTCTGCCCTAAAATATTACAAGCTGTACCAGGAGAGGAGCCAGCCTGGGGCAGGAGCTGCCAAGTCCCTAGGGTGGCTGACCCACACATCATAGATGCTCTTGTTGGGTGGTACCCCCTGAAAGAGGGAGTCTAGATCACAGAGTAGGTCCTGGGATCCTTGGGATTCAGTACTCACGCTCCAGTAGGCTGGACTGGCTGAAGATGGGCACCGGGGACAAGAGGTAGGAGGGAGTGTGGCCAAAGGCATTACTACATTGGGCGTGTAGATGGGCAAATAAGAAGTGGGTAGCTGTCCCCATAATGAAGCTCTGCTCCCCTTCCTGGACATTCCTATGGAATCTGCGGAATCCTGAAGTAAGTGAAGGGGCCAGGAGCCTTGATCTGGGGAAACAGGAGAAGGCCTCATGACTTCCCCTTGGGAACTCTCCCCCTCTATTCTTGTGGGCCCAGGAAGGGAACAGAGGGGCCATGGAGGCTTATCAGAGGAGCTAGAGGGTCCAGTGCCCACCCCTTCTTCCCCCTTTGACAAGGTGCCTGCCTGAGCTGGGGTACTCTGTCCAGCTAGCCCAGGATTCTGGGGCCATGTGGATTCTTTCCCAGGGTTCCCTAGAAGGGACTTGATGCTGAAATCCTCCCTAGATGGTGGTGGGTGGCTGGGTGGCTGATAAGGCTGGCCGTGGAGCACGTAGGGGCTCAGGTCCTTGGCGAAAGCTCTGTTTGTGCCCTGGTTCTGCCATCGACGGCACAAGGCAGTGTTCTGAAGGCGCAGTGCCTCTGCAGGAATCAGGCTCACGTCCACCGTCCAGAAGTTGCCCTTGGCCTGGGGCTTTGCAGGGTCCTTGGGCACCTAGAGAGTGGTTGGCTTGGGTATGACTGTTCTACCCAGAGATTCAGGGTTTCCGAGCCCATGCCGCCCCCGGGGATCCGATCTTCGACCACCCCACCTTACGGAAGCACCGGTTAGAGGAAAGGTTGTGGCGGATGGAGT
Source organism: Arvicanthis niloticus (assembly GCF_011762505.2). Taxonomy (NCBI): domain Eukaryota; kingdom Metazoa; phylum Chordata; class Mammalia; order Rodentia; family Muridae; genus Arvicanthis; species Arvicanthis niloticus. The sequence continues at coordinate 51,794,443 of NC_047670.1, forward strand.
CCTTCCAGCCCTCATAGTCGTCCCTGAAGAAGGGGAACACTGCCTGGACCTGACGGATAATCTGAAACCAGGCAGTATTTGGCACGGTGAGGTGGGGATTGGAGTAGTACCCTCTCCGTCTCCTACAGCCCACCCCGGGGCATCTCCTCTCTTTGCCTGAAGGCAGAGTGGGTAGGGGTTGTGGGAGAAGGGTCTTAGGACTGGTCTCACAGGCAAGGGTGAGTGGGCTAGGGAGAGGCCAAGTGTGAGCCTACAGTAAGTGGGGATCAGACCTGGGTTAGTTGTGCCCCAAAGCACGAGGGACTCTCTCACCTGAGCCAGTTTCAGCCTGCGGAAGGGTGCGGCCTGAATTACCAAGGCGATCATGGCCAAGTAGGTGTAGGGGGGCTTGTCATGCCGTAGGTATGTCTTCTTCCTCCTCTTGGGGGTCTTCGAAAGAGATTCTGCCTCTGGGGGCCTCAGCTGAGAGTTGTCTCGAGGCCCCATACAAGGGCGGTAGCCCAGGGCTGGCGCCTGGACTAACTGGGGGTTCAGGATAGTCAGACTGTAAATTGAGGCTGGGTCCCAGCCCTAGGCCATGCTGGGGCAGGCAGGCCAGGCCCTTTATCATTCTGATGAAAGGGGGAGGGGTGAGAGAAAGAGGCTGTGGGGGAGGGGAAGATATGTGGGCAGCCACAATTAGCAGGTTTCAGTTAATCTTGAAGGGAAGAGCAGAAAAGACTTTAGTAGGGAACTTTTGGTGGCCTTCAAAATCAGTCTCCACTCCCAGGTTGCCTTTGGGTGCCTGGGCATCCCCATAACCTGGAGGGAAAAGCCCTTGAAAGAGATCTACTTTAGGATACCTTATCTGCCTGGGTCCGGTCCCTAGCTCCCATTTAACAGACAGGAAGTGACTTCTCCAGCCAAACTACCCCGAGAGGGACGGGAATTCTCAGGAGTTCAAGACAAAACAGTTAGGTGGGGAGTCTGTTCAGGACTTGGTGGGGGGTGGGGTGGGGTGGGTGATGCAGACTGATTGACCTTCTGGACCTAAAAGGAATAGGTAGAATCTGTTCCCAGAAACAAGAGGAGATACAGAGACCTAAGTGATCTTTCCAGGAGTATGCTACAGGTGGCGCCCATGCAAGCATGATCATCTAATTGGTGGCTCTATCCTTGGGCTCAGTCCTCATCTATGTTCTAAAACTTTACCCAAGTTCTCCTGGCTACTACAAGGGGCAGGTTTGCATTGAGGGTCTGATCAGGGCACCGACAGCACAGTTTGGTGTCAGAGCCGACAATCCAAGACCTTCATCAGCTCTAAAGGCTTTTTGAGAATTCACCTTTTTCTGTGAAGCCCCTCCCCATTATACCATCAAAGGACTGAGACACTCGCTGTGCCAAGGAAGATACAGTCATGAGTGTAGGAGGCAGTGTGGACACACATGGAGGATGAACACAGTGGGACTTCACTTCCTGACAGTCATACCCCTGATTGGGTTGTGATCTCATCTCAGATTCTTCTTTTAGCTCTTGTCTGACTTCCCCCAGAATCCTATCACCTCCTGCTCCTCTGCTTTCTGTTCTCAGGGCTCTAGCTGAGAGCTGCTGTATCACCTGGCAAATATCCCTGGCCTATTCACTAAAGAAATCATTCTCTCCGGCAAGTCTGAGGTCTCCCTTTCCACAGGTCCTTCCTTGCTTCCAAGTAAAGCTTGGCTCCTTGGTCTGACCTTCAGGGCTCCTCATCTCGGCTGCTTCTCCCTGACTACAGTGTCCCAGGGTCCAACCATCACCCATCCCCTGGTATTCGCTGCTCCCTCTTTCGACCACTGATGCTTCTGCTTTGAAGAATGGACTCCTACCTTTTTATCAAAGAATAGGATAAAGATCACCCTTCCGGGTACACCTGAACACTTGCCCTTCCTGCCCCACCCGGGACGTCAGGGTGTTCGTGCCACTGAATAAAGCAAGAAAAAAAAAAAAAATCCACCAAAGCATCAACCAATCATCTACCGGAGCTGACCCCGCCCCTGTCAATCTACCAGGGATGACCGGATCCCTGGAAGGCGCTCCTTAGGTCCCGCCCTTGCAGAGTGGCTCTGCCCAGCACTCCCACCTAGCACCGCGGCTTCCGCTCCGGACACCTTGGGCCGGAAGTGTCGCGTTGCCATGGCGAGGATGGGCGCGGGGCCCGCCCCCGTGGCGCCTGGAGCAGCGCCGGGCTCCAGGGTCCGCCGGGCCGGGTTCAGGGAGCGGCCAGTGAGGTTCCAGGTGAGAGGGCGGGCGATTGTGAGTGAGGGTCGGACCTATATGGGAACGTAGGGGAGGCCCGGCACGGCTGGGCGGGGCATAGCTGGTGAGCCAGCGCCGGTTCTTCTGCGGCCCGGTGCTGGCCGGGCAGTGGAGCGGGTCGTGAGGGGCCTGCAGAAGGGGTGCCAGCGCGGTGGCCAGCGGATGGTGTTTTTTTTTTTTTGTTGTTGTTGTTGTTTTGTTTTGTTTTGTGAAACCTATCAGTGAAGGTAGTTCTTGCAACCTGTTGGTCGCGTAAATCCACCGACAGTCTTCATTCTGACATTAGGACAGCGAAGGGACTTTCCTATGCTTCATGTGGGCTTTGGAGTTCAGTAAAAGCACCCTCTAGAGCCTCTTAAGGTTTCAAGTGCCCCTTTCCTGGAGGCTGTGCCGCATGGATTGTGGTTAGGAGAGGAATGTAGATCGGCCTGTGAAAAGTGTTTGGGCTCCTTTGGGTTCCTTATTGAACCAGTGCTAGAGGCTAGACACAAGGAGGATTAATTATTATGGCTGCAGAAGAGCAGTGTGTGTTGGCTTGCTTCAGACCTGGGAGATAAAGCAAAGTTAGCTGACCTCTCATTGCTCCACCTTTCTTTCTTCCATGTCCTTACTTGGGGGTGCAAGTAGCAGCGAGAAGACAGACCTCAATGAACCCTCCTGGGTGTCTTTGCTCCCTAGATATTCCCTTATAGGATTGGGGTTTTCTTTGGAGACTTTGTCTTGCTTTAAGCAGCCTGGCTCTTTAGAAGACCGCCCGATTCACTTCATGGAAACCAGAGTTGCCACTAGCCCAGCATGGGAGCAGATTTGATTGAGGGACTGTTGGCCTAGTGAGACCTGCCCTCACTGCTAGCTTCATGTTGTCATGGTGACGGGACTTTCAGGCTTTCTGAAGGGCTGCTAGTCTGCCTCTGCTGCTAGTTTTTGCCCAAGGAGGGCTTTTTTTTGGGGGGGGGGGAGAAGGAAGAGGAGGGTTTGCCTCTCCTGATGCCTGGGTTGACTTTCTTCCTTGTTGGATCAGGCCTTCCTGTTCCCTGCCTCGTTTTTTAAAGGAATAATTCTTTTAAGTATTATTTATTTATTGTTTGGGGTGGGTATATGTCATGGTGCACGTGTAGGTGGTCAGAGGATAACTTTGTAGATCTCCTGGAACTGTCATTTTATAGTTGTGAGCTACCAAGTTGTTACTGGGAACTAAACCCTGGTCCCCTGGAAGAGCAGCAACCAGTGCTCTCAACCTCTGAGCCATCTCATCAGTCCCTTTACTATTTGTTTTTGAGATTGGGTCTCACTACATAGCCTAAGCTGGCCTTAAACTTACAGTGTAGCTCAGGCCAGCCTCAAATTTGCAGTGGTTCTCCTGTCTCTGCCTCTCAGGTGTGGACAAGTCATCCAAATTCCAGTCATTTCAAGTCATTTTTTTGCTTATGGGCTATATAACAACAGACTGACCCATGGTTTCCTGAATCCTGGGTTAGAAATCAAAATTGCTATATATATAGAGAAGACCTTTTTAAAAAGAAAGAAACCTTATTTTTAAAAAGATTTGTTCTTATTAAAAACATTTTTGTTTTGGTTTTTCGAGACAGGGATATTAAAAACATTTTTAAAGGTTTATTTCAACTTACAGCTTATAGTCCATCATGAGACAAAGTCAGGGCAGGAACTCAAAGGAGGAACCTGGATCCAAGGACTGAAGGAGAGACCATGAAGGAATACTGTTCACTGGATTGTCTCCGGTGAGTGCTTGGTCTCTTGAGACTGAGTCACGTCACAGATAGTTAGGAGCTGCTGTGTGGGTGCTGGGAGTCAAACCTAGAGGTCCACTGGAGCCGTAGCCCGCGCTCATAAACCTCTGCGCTTTTTCTCTAGTCTGTTAGAATTTTTTAAAATTATATTTGGTGTTTGGGTATTTTGTTTGTATGTATGTCTACATACTTACTATGTGTGTGCAGTGCCCTTGGAAGCCAGAAGAGAGTGTTGAATACCCTGTGACTGGAATTAACAGTTGTGAGCGACTGTGTCAGTGCTGAGGACTGAACCTGGGTCCTCTAGAAAGAAACCTGTGCTTTTTTTCTTTGTGGGTGGGTGTGAGGGTTTCTCTGTGTGGCCCTAGCTATCCTGGAACTCACTCTGTAGACCAGATTGATCTCAAACTCAGAGGTGTATTTGCCTCTGGCTTCCATGTGCTGGAATTAAAGGCATGGGCCACCAATCCCCAGTGAGAAGCTAGTGCTCTTAATCACTTTGACCAATTTTATTTTTATTATTTTAAACTATGAGTATGTGTATGTCTGCAGACGTTGAGTATAGGTGCCCACGGAGGTCAGAGGTGCTGAATCCTCCTAGACCTGGAATTACAGGTGATTGTAATCTGCTCAGTGTGATGCTGGGAATTTACGGTCTTCTGGAAAAACAGCAAGGGCCTTCAGCCGCTGAGTATCTGTTGAGTCCCCCACACTTCCCCCAGCCCCTCTCCCTTTTGTTCTGAGACAGTCTTACAGCATAGTCCTAGTTAGCTTGGATCTTGCTATGTAGACCAGGCTTAAACTCACAGAGATGTCTGCCGATGCATCCCTAACGTTGCAATTAAAGGTGTGTGCAACCACACCTGGCTAGTCTGTCATCTTTTATCTCCTGACCTAAACTGAGTTCATATAAAAAACCTGCAAGGCTATGGTGGCTCACAGCTTTAATCCTAGCACTCAGGAGGCAAAAGCAGACAGGTCTCTGGTCAGCCTGGTCCTCAGTGCCAGTTCCAGAACAGGCAGGACTATACTAAGAAACCCTGTCTTGAAGAACCAGGAAAAAAAAAAAAAAATGGAAGTAGTCCTGTTTTATCCTTTTGATGGTTTATAGAAGCTGTAGGATGTTCCCTTGTGTGTGTGTGCGTGTGGTGTGTGTGTGTGTGTGTCTGTGTGTGTGTGTGTGTCTGTGTGTGTGTTTCTGCACACACATTGTGTCTGGCTTGGTTTTGGTGTTGCTGTGTATTGAACCCAGGGTAACAACCCAGGGCATCTCACATGCTAGGCAAGCACTCTGTTACCTACTACTTCAGGTTTTCCCCCCTTTCCTTTGATGAAGGGTCTTACTATTTAACTCAGGGTGGTCTTAAACTTGTCATCCTTCTACCTCTGCCTTCTTGTTGGGATTTCAGATATATGCCATCACTTCCTGCCCCAACACTCCGGCTTTTATTTCATGAGATGGTGTCTTGCTGTGTACAGTCAGGGTGACCTGGAACTGAGCTTCCGAAATCCTGTGGTTACAGGGAGTAGACCACCATGGCTGGCTTCTGTTTCAAAAATTTTCAAGATAGAAGGTTTGCACCTATGAAACAAGAACCCCTGTTCCTCCTCCTCTAGATGCCAGAAGGCTGTGCTGTACTCTGCTTCTAGGAGTCAGGAACCTCACATAGGTGGAGTCAGACAAAACCTGCCCTTTTATGTCTCACACTTTTGTAGCATGTATGTGCATTCCACTCCTTTTTATAGCTGGGTAATATTCCACTGTGTGGATGTGCCCAGTCTTGTTTGCTTCTGTGTTGATGGTACTTGGATGGTTTCCTGTTCTCTTCTGTTGTGGATGCTGCTGCTATGAGTATAGCCGTGTGGGTAACTGACTCCCAGCTTGTCTTCTGGGACTGTGTCCACAAAGCAATGTGGTTCTTTCCTTTTCTACTGCTGGGTTGACAGAGCTACATCTCATCCTTTAACTGCGGTTTACAGTCCTGTAATACAAAAATAGAAATAATATGAATGTCTCTTCACTCTCTTCAGAGTGAGGTGTGCAGATTAGATTGTTTTGTCTGTGGATTTCTTTTCTTACCTCCTGTACCCTGTGAATAATAACCATCTTCGAAGGGTAGCTGCTCTCCCTCTCTCTCTGGTGAATGTATATATGTATATATATGTATATATACATATATGTGTGTGTGTGTGTGTGTGTGTGTGTGTGTACAGTCATCAGCTCCCTAGTGTTAGCTTGTTTTAGAGGCTCTCCTTCTGTAGTCAGGCCGGTCTGGAATTCAGTATGCAGGACAGGCTGTCTGAGAACTTGTGATGATCCTCTTGAGTGCTGGAATTGCACCACATTTGGCATTCTTGGGGGATTTTGTCTGTATGTTTTGTTTTGTGACAGGGTCTGTATAGCCTAGGCTGGCTTCAGACTTGCTAAGTAGCAGAAGCTGGCTTCAGTCCTTGAAGTAGCCATGTGTGGCATCATGGCCGACTTCCTTGAGATATTTGGCCTCCTTCATGCTATGGACCATGCTGTTTTCTTTCTTCTTTTTCCTGGTGACATCAGGGGCTTCACAGTGTTCTGCCAGCTCCCACCCCCTTCTTTCTACCATCTAGTTTCCAGGAATTTGCTAAGTATAATTTGTTGTTGGTGGTGGTGGTGGGAATATCTCCGTTGATCTTGTCCTTGTGTGTAAGGGGAGTCTCAGACAGCATAACCATTGTTCAATGTAGGACCCTACACTCTCTTGTTCTAAGTCTGGAACTCTTATATCTGTGCCTTTTCTGTCTATAGATCCAAACCTATGTCACAGCCAGCAGTGTGGCCCCTAGGGTCTCTGACCTGCTAATGTGGATTTGAATCAGGTCTCTCTGGAACCAGAGTTTGAGTCAGAACAAGCTTTTCTTTATTCTTCGAAGCTCACCTTTTTCTTTTCTTTTTTCTTTCTTTTTTTTTTTTTTTTTTTTTTTTTTTTTATCTTTTGTGGAGTTTGTGTCTGACAGACCTTAGTTTCCAGTTTACAAGGGAGTGGCAGCCCATTAGAGATGTGTATGGGGCAGTGATGGGAAGTAGTACCTGCAGACACGTTTCCTGGGAAGTGGCTGCTAGGTTTTTTGTCTGCCATCCTTTGTCCTCTCCTCACCCTCACTGAGTGTTTGTCTTCAGCTCTCACTGTGTATCTTTTCAAATGTCCACTGATACTTTAGCCTTCGACCTGGTGCTTTGAGTTAGACCTATTTTGGAGCTAGATGGCAACAGGAAAGGAAGTTTAAGAGGAAGATTGAGAGTCTCCCTTGATGTCTGGGGAAGGGTCCTCCCACATTCTCTACATTTTCTCCACATTCTCCCACATTCTCTACACATGGCAGTAGCCATGTGTACTGAGCTGGCTGGAAGTGTTACATGTACAAATATTTGGGTCCTTCCTGTGGGACAATTAGCCCTGTTGGTATTGAGCCAAACAGCTTTCATTTTTGTACCTCAAAAATAGGGGGAAATTGAATTTATATGGTTCTCCTGTTTATGACAAGGGAGTCAGAACACTGAAAATGAACATAGAGCCTCAGTTGAGGACCAGAACTGTAGCTGAGACCAGAGCATGAGCAGGATCAGAGAAGAGATTTTTTTTTTTTTTTTTTAAGACAGAGTCACCTGAAATTCAGACTGGCTTCCAATTGGGTGTGCAATTCAGTGATGACCTTGAACTACTTACCCTCCTACTTCAGATCCAGAGTGCTAGGATTGTTACTGAAGATACTGAGTCTTAGAGCTTAGTTCCTGAGAGTCCCAATAACAGAAGACAAGTATAGTAAGACGCAGTGTGGCCATATTGGGAAGGAGACTTCAGGAAGAGCTGGTCATCTTAAATCTCTGTCTTCTTCCTCCCGATGTAGCCATACTGAATAAATCATTTTCTGCTTTTACTCTTCATTTGGCTCTCTTAGCTGCTTTACTGCACACAGGCGCGATGGTCTAGAAGACGAAGGTGCTGCCCAGACCTGAGCTGGATCTCTGGGACCTATGGAAGCTGCCCTTTTACAAAGTCCATGTGTGCTCATTACATAGCACTGGCTGGCCTGGACCTCACTATGGCTGTGTAGACCAGCCTTGCCTTGAGCTCACAGAGCTCCACCTGCCCGAGAGGGGACTCTGAGTGATGCACAGCATGCAAGTAGGATGCAGTTCACACTAGTGATTGACTGTTGGCCACTGGGAGACAGTGGAGCCGGGGGCAGACTCACCATGGGTGTGGGAGCATCACAGCAACCTGAGTGGCCAAGATTGGGTTGCAGGGATGGACAGAGTGCTTTGAAGTCTACTGTACTTTTAAATCAACATTGAGGGGGTTGGAGAGATGGCTTAGCAGTTAAGAGCACTGACTGCTCTTCTAGAGGTCCTGAGTTCAATTCCCAGCAACCACATGGTGGCTCACAAGCATCTGTAATGGGATCTGATGCCCTCTTCTGGTGTGTCTGAAGACAGCTACAGTGTACTCACATAAAATAAATAAATCTTAAAAAAAAAAAAAAATCAACATTGAGCTAGGTGGTAATTCAAAACTGTAGTTCCATCACTTTAGCAGGGTCAGACAGGAAGATTCCTGTAAATTTAAGGTCAGCCTGGGTTTCATAGCTAGAGGCCTGGGCCTTAGTGTAGAGACCCTGTCTCAAAATATTGGGGTGGGTTGGAAGCTGGGCTAGGGGTACATCCCTTTAATTCCAGGACTCTGGAGGCAGAGGCAGACAGACCTCTGTGAGTTTGAGGCCAGTCTGGGCTACAAACTGAGACCTTGTTTCAAACCACAACAAATAAACAAACACCTGATTATTCTGAGGCCTTTGTGGTTGGGGATGTGAGAAACGCTAGTTGGCTGGTTCTGGCTCCATTCCAGGATCATGGTCACACTGCCAGCCTGGACTGTGCCATCTGGAGGCTCAATTGGGTTTAAAGACTAGCTTCCCAAAGGGTTTGCTCTATGGCTGTGGGATGGACGCTTTGTGCCTCCACTCATGCTCCCCTAGGACTAGGGGTGTCTGTAGGTCAGTTGACCCCTTGTACAGTCTGCAGGGAGCATGGAGAAGAGGCCATAGTGCCTTTGCTGACTTGACCTTGGACAGATCATTTAAGAATGGTGCTGGGCCTCGGAGGAAGAGGCTTGCCTTAGGAGAAGATTACATTCAGACAGCACTTATGGATTGAATAAGTGACTGAGTGAATGAAACAGGAAGGGCAGGGGACTTTCTAGAGCCCGGGACCTCCTGGGTGATGGTCAATGTGATGGATGCAGAGACACAGAGGACAGACGTATAGTATGGCAAGCACTCTTCTAGCTATGAGCTCAGTTCCTAAGGGTTCTGTCCCTTGCCTGGTGAGTGCTTGAGGCTGAACATTTGAGCTCATGAGTTACACATTACAACTTCTGCAGGAGTCTAGAGACAGGCAGGCAGGTAGGAGTGGAGCCCTGCTGCAGTAGAAAGCTGGGGAAGGACAGGGATTTTAGACACCAAGTGTCTTAGGGTATGGAGGAAGGGCCTGACAGGGGCTGGTAACACCCTCCTTGGCTGGCTTGAGAAACTTGTTGGCCTGCAGCAGTGGTTGTGAAGTTGCCTTGACTCTACAAGATGAGCCCAGAAACCTAAGCCTCTCTCTTGTGGATTCTCAGCTTTCTCTGGCTTGAAACTGGGATACTTATTCTTCTGGCCTCCTGGGGCTGTCTTCAGGTGCCTACTAATGGGAGTTCTGTCTCCTTGGGTTATATGACAACTAATTCTTTTCCCCAGTTTTGCCCAGGCCATCCTGTTGGTTCTTGTTGCTAGTGAGACCTAAGCACACTCCGTAGGCTGTTTATGTCCTTGCTATATGCTAAGAGCTTTCCAGTCCTCTGTGACAAAGCCCTGTTGAGCTTCAGCAAGCTATGTGGTAAGCCTGGACCTGTGACTCCATAGAATAGCACCTGGGGTAGATAGCTAGGCCATGTTTCTGTCCCATAGACACCTGTGGTGGCATGAGAAGGCCACAGTTACTGGTACCTCCTATTGTTTAGTTGTTCTGAGACAAAGTCTTACTATATAGCCTTGGCTGGCCTGAAGCTTGCTTTGTACACCATACTGGCCTGAAACTCAGAGATCCACCTGCTTCCAGAGTGCTGGGATCAAAGCTGTACACCAGGTCAGGCCTGGAACTCACTCTGTAGACCAGGCTGTCCTTGAACTCAGAAACCTGCCTGCTTCTGCCTCCCAAGGATTAAAGGCGTGCATGACCACTGCCTGGGTTTTTCCTTTCCTTTTTTTTTTTTTCCTTCCCCTTCCCCTTCCCCTTCCCCTTTCCCTTTTCCCCTTCCCCTTTTCCCCCTTTTCCCCTTCCCCTCCCCCTTCCCTTTCCTCTTTCTCTTTCTCTTTCTCTTTCTCTTTCTCTTTCTCTTTCTCTTTCTCTTTCAGTTCCCTTTTTGAGACAGGGAATCACTATGGCCCAGGGTGAGAGGGTGAGAGGGTGAGAGGGTGAGAGGGTGAGAGGGTGAGAGAGTCTAGAACTTTACCTGAGGCTGAGCTTGAATCCTGATCTTTTGCCTAAGCCTCTCAAGCTGTTGGCATTACATGTGTCTTTAAAATTTTTTGTTTTCTGTATATGAGTGTTCTGACTGCCTGCATGCAGTGTATGTGCCTGGTACCTGCAAAGGCCCAAAGAGGGTATTGGATCACCTGGAACTGGAGTTAAAATAGGTGTGAGCTGTCATGTTGCTGTGTGAGCTGTCATGTTGCTGTGTGGGTGCTGGGAATTGAACCCAGGTCTTGTGGGAGAGCAGCAAGTTCTCTTAAACACTGGGCCACCCCTCCAGCCAGTTCTTACTCATTCTTTTTTGAAGTAGGTTGGATCACATACAGTAACTAAGAAGAACTTCCTTCTCTAGGTCCCCTTAAGTAAAGTTGTACCTCACTACAACACACAGATCTCAAAGGGGGGAACATGACTCATGTAGGCTTCACTGCTTCACACGTCTGTGTGCTTGTTAGCCCTGTGCAGTCTAGTCCTCCTACACCCAGCCCCCACCCCCACTCTGAGCGCCTCTGGGGACTTGTGTATCACAGTGTATGTGTGTATGTACCATGTTAGGAATAGTCTACCTATAGTCTTATAGTATGCCACGCTTTTGCAACCAGCATCCATCCAAGCCATACCCAGCAGCTGGAACAGACCACTGTTCTGTAGCTGTCCATCTCATCCAGACAGGCTGTTTCCAGGTCTTAGCCATTATAACTTCTATGAAAGTTTTATGAACGTCACATAAAGATTAGAGAGTTGTTTGTTTCTTTTCGTTTCTCTTCTCTAATTTTCTTTTCTGAGACAGGGTTTCTCTGTATAGTCTTGGCTGTCCTGGAACTCGCTGTGTAGACCAAGCTGGTCTTACACTCAGAGATCCACCTGCCTCTGTCTCTTGAGTGCTGGGATTAAGACGTGTGCCACCACTGCCCAGCCAGGTTAGAGTTTTTAAATTATTATTATTACTCCTTTAAACATATGATGTGTATGTGCACACATATGTATCCAGTGAAATCAAATGGGGTCAGATTCACTGGAACTCAAGTTAGCTGCCTAACGCAGGTGTTGGGAATCAATGAAAAGTTTATGCTCTTAACCACTGAGTCATCTCCCCTCCATTCAGACTGTATTTCTTTGAGATGATTATCAACTAAAGATTCAGGTCCTGTGGTAGCCACATGTTTAGGTATTTTCCTTGGTTTTGTTTTGTTTTTGTTGTTGTTCTTTTTGAGACAGGGTTTTTGTATGTAGTCCTAGCTGTTCTAGAAATCACTCTAGACCAGACTGGCCTTGAACTCAGAGATCTGCCTGACTCTGCCTCCCAAGCGCTGGGATTAAAGGCTAAAGGTGTGCACCACTACTGCCTGTCCTCCTTTTAAGACAGGTTCTTACTGAAACTGAGCTGTCCTGGAATTTGGAGTCTTATCCCATGTTGGGATTATGGTGTGCTACTATGCTCTGCTTTGCTACTTCTTTTGTCTTTGGTACTGAGGGGAGAGCCCAGGGCATCTCTGCATGCTAAACTCATGCCCTGGGCACCCCCCCCCCCATTTTAAGACCCCACTGATGTGTTTTCTGAAGAGTAGTGGTATTTACAGTAGAGCGTGGGACTCCGTTTTCTTTATGTCTTGGCTGTTCCTGTATCTCACACTTACTTTGCTTGCCCTTGTGGTTAGTGATATTAACTTCCTTTTCATGGACCACTTGTAGCTTTACGTGTAGATGTAGAGCTCACTTAGGTAAAGGATCAAGGTTATTATTGACTTTAGAGATGGTTCGGAGAGACCAAGAGTAGTATTGTACTTTGCTTGGAGAGGACTTAAGTTTGGTTCCTAGTGCAATTGCTTAGAACTCCAGTTTCCAGGGATCTGATGTCCTCTTCCAGCCCCACAGGTACCTGTACTTATGTGCATACACACACACACACACACACACACACACACACACACAAAATAAAAATAATTTAAAATTACTGTACAGTATTTTAGATAGCGTCTCACTGTATAACAGCTTAGGCAGGCCTTAGACTTGTGGTTCTACTGAGTTAGCCTCCCAAGTGCTGGGATTATCTGTGTGCCTCACTGAGCCTGGTTAAGACAGAAATCCAGTTGAGCTGATGCTGTTTTCTATACTGCTGGGGGTTGAGTGTGTGTTGAGTTCATGCTGGGTAAGCATTACATCACTAAGTTCTGTCCTCAGCTTCCTGTACAGAAACAACCTTTTCTACAGTTTTGCAGCATTATAAATCTAAGGGCTTCTTTTCCTGCCTGCTGTTTATCAGTTTATTTCTTTTCTCTTTTCTTTTTCCTTTCCTCTTCTCTTCTCTTCCTTTCTTTTGAGACAGAGTCTCTCTACATATCCCTAGCTGTCTTGGAACGGACTGGTAGACCAGACTGCCCTCAAATTTACCTCTGTCTCCTGAATGCTAGGATTAAAGGCATGTACCACTATACCTGGCTTTAGGATGCTAGGATTATGGACATGAGTTACCATGCTTTGTTCTTACTGGTTTGTTTATTGTTTTCTGAAACGGGTTTCATGTGTCCTGTGTATGATAGCCTCAGACTCACTGTGTAGCCCAGGATGACTTAACTTTTGACCCTCCTTTCTCTATCTGTCAAGTACTGAGATTATAGGCATAACTTGGTTTGATGACGTGATGGGGACTGAACGAGGTGCTGCATTCCTTGTGGTGGTTTACTTCTTTGTGTGCGCCTATGTGTGCAAAAGTGTATGTGTGCACATGTGTGCATGTACATGTAGAAGCCAGAGGTTGGCATTAGCCTTGGTTGCTCTCACTTATTTATTTATTTATTTATTTATTGACACAGGGTCTCACTGTGTAGCCCTGGCTGTCCTGGAACTCACTATGTAGACCAGACTAGCCTTAGGATTGTTTGCCTCTGCCTCCTGTGTACTGGGATTAAAGATGTTCACCATCCTGTACTACTCTACCTTATTGTTTCAGATAGAGTCATTCACTAAACCTGGAGCTCAGTGATTGGCTAAACTAACTGGCCAGTGAGCTACAAGATCTGCTACTTGCCACGCCCACTCTACTCCCAGGACTGGGTCTACAGACACATTCTATCTCCTCTGGCTTTTGTATAGATGTGGATCCAAGCTCAGGTCCTTCAGCTTGCACAAGAAGCACTTCACTGAACCTTTTCCCCAGCTCCATGGCTCGTTTCTTTATCCTTAAGCAAACACCTCTGGGGCTCAGTTACTGCAGTTTCATAATAAACTGTAATGTGTAATTACCAAGGTAAACCAGAATTTCCTTTTCATGATTGTTTTGCCTGTTAATGCACAGTTGCATTATGAGCTGCACGTGCACTGCTGGGAACTGCATAGCCGCAGATGAGCTTGGGGCGGGGGCACTAACTTTTCACTCCTGAGGCTTTTGACCACAGTCAGGGCGGCTCCCTTTATTTACTTAGGTCTTGTCTCTTATCTTTCAATATTGTTTTATGGTTCTCTGTGTGTGCGTTTTGCTAAGTTTTTTAGTAAGTATTTGTGTTTTGAGATAATCTCATGATAGAGACAGAGGGCTCTGTGTTGGTTTTGTCTTTGTTTCAGCCTAGGAGAAGTAAAGCAAAGGGAACAGTGAGATTCCTGTCCATCAGGTGGCCGACCGGCAGTAGCACTCAGGAGCAGGCAGCTCTGTGTGGCTATGTTCTTAGCTCTGTTGGCTTCCCCAGTGATGTTAGAGCTCTAACCAGAGAGCTCAGAGCTGAGGCTGGTTGGGGGTGAGAACAGCACTGTGGAGATGTGAATGCTGGACTCTTGGGCTGGGGAAGACTAGCTGGAGGGTACAGTTGGGACAGAGGAAGAAGAGGCCAAGGCTGTGAGGTGCATAGACATGCAAGATTACCCAGCAGAATACTCAGACCATCAGGAATTCAGCTATAGAAGGAGGTTGTGGGGGAGGAGGGGAGGCTAAGACTCTATGGAGAGGAGACAGTGCTTTGCAAGGATAGCAAGGGACAAAGAGCTCTTAGGGGAACGCCAGCGGGGTGGGAGCAGCATTCAGAAACTACAGTCTCTCAAGAGAGGAGATGGGCTTACTGGCCACCATTCAAGCTGTTGTTGGGTTTCAGGCCTTGAAGACGTGTGGGGTGTAGGTCAAAAGTTCCCTTCCCATTTAAGCCAATGCTCTGGTGAGGGGTTCCCTTACAAAGTACTACTCCCTCTGGAAGGCTGCTGCTGAGTTGCAGGGATGTGGAGAGCTGGGAGGCTGTGTCTAAGGTTCAGTGAGCCTCAGAATGTAGACAGGTTGGCCTCGAACTCACAGAGATCCAACCTGCCTCTGCCTCCCAAGTGCTGGGATTAAAGGCGTGCACCACCATGCCCAGCTTGGTCATCTGACTTCGGACCTTGTAGGGTTTCTGTTGCTGTGATAAAATAAAGACTGAAATAATTTGAGAGAGCCTACAGACCATCATCTAGGGAAGCCACAGAGGAACACTGCTATTGGCTTGTTCTCGATGTCTTCCTTAGCTTGCTTGCTTCTATAACCCAGGACCACACTCGGGGGTGCCACTGCCCACAGCAGCAGTCAAGAGCCTGTCCCCAGGCCGGAGTGAGGCGGTGTTTTCTTGATTGAGGTTCCCTCTTCCCAGGTGACTCTAGTTTGTGTCAACTTGATAGAAACTAACCAGCACAGTGAATTAAGAACCTTCTCCATAAAACCTTGTAGGGCTTATTTAGTTATGTTTCTTTGGTCAGTGGCCAGGTTTGTTTGTTTGTTTGTTTGTTTTGTTTTGTTTTTAACCATTGTTTTATTTTACAGTGTTGCTTGCAGTGAGTGGCTAGATGCATGCCAGGTACTTTGTGTCTGTCAGTACAAAGTAAGAGTGAGCTTCTTAGAGCTGGGCTTGACAGAACATGGCAGATGCCCTGAACTGTGAGCCACAGTCGTTGTGACCAAAATTTTCAACCCATTTTTCTACTATGAGGTCAGGCACATTCTGTGGACCCAGCATATAAACCATGGGGCTAAAGCTTGCTTCCTTCCATACTTCACCCAGTGGCTTAGAAGGGCTGTGCTGGTCCCCAGCTGTGTTCTCTGGATAGCCATCAGCCCACCGAGATTCCCTTGTGCCATTTCTACTCTTAGACAGCCTTCCTGGGTGTGAACAAGAAGAGGAGCTCATTTACCCAGAATCCTGTGAGCTTCTGCATCCATGTCAGTATGTTGAAGCCCCTGTTTTCAGCCCCTCCTCTGCTTTGACTTGTGGCAGAAATGAAGGCATAGACGTCATTCTGCAGACTGGCAGGGTCTTATGTGCTTGCTTCATAACTGTAGATCTCTAGGGAGGTACCTTCTTGCCACAGACCAAATAAAACTCTGGGTTGATGTCATCTTGTCACAGCCAGGGACTCTTTCATCAGCTGGCCTGCTGCTACCCACCGTCTTGCCAGCCTCCCTTGTATGTGCAGCCAGAGGCAGAAGGGCTTTCTCCTGTCTGCCTCCTTGGCTTGCTGAATGGGCCTTAGTATGGGAGGATATTCCAGTAGAGGATATCAGAGAGAAGAACCATTCACGGTCTGGTGATGCACCTCCAGAGAGGTGCGCTGTGCACTCTGTGCACACCCGCGCCTGTAGCAGCTGCACTGGTTTGGGTTTTGGTTTCCCCACTCTGTAGCTCTTCTCTGAACCTTTCCTCCCTTTGCTCTCTCTCTCTGTCCTTTCTCTGGACATCTGTCCTTTGTCCCCATTTCTGGGTCATCTGCCTCCATCTTTATCCTTCCTTGTTCCCATGTGTTTAGGACCCTTAACAGCTGTCAGGCTCTGGGCTCACTACAGATACCATGTGATAGGTTAAAAGGTACCAG
Organism: Arvicanthis niloticus; assembly: GCF_011762505.2. NCBI lineage: Eukaryota > Metazoa > Chordata > Mammalia > Rodentia > Muridae > Arvicanthis > Arvicanthis niloticus. The sequence goes on from NC_047670.1 coordinate 51,810,832, forward strand.
GTAGTGATTAACAGGGCAGTGCTAGCTACACATGGAATCGGAAGCTATCACTGCAGGATAGTGGAGAACATTTGGGCATCTATCTGATAAAGATGTTCTTGGTGGTCAGGGCTGTCCCAGCATGCCCTTCATTTGGGTCTGGAGTACTTAGACCTGCTGGAGTCAGTTTCTGTAGCTTTCTCAGCCAGAAAAATAGATTTTGTCTGTAGCAATGACTATCCTAGCTTGGTTTCCCTGAGCATAAATTGGGGATGATGGGAAGTGCTTGCTAATAGAGGGTTAGATAGTGGGGAAGAGTAGGGAAGCTGAGCGCCCCAAGTAGTTGGCTGCATTCTCCTTGGAGCTGTAGAGAATGGTTAGGGTGCTGGTCTTGTGGGGTGAAGATCAGCCGCCGTGTTGGGTGGCTGTAGGCTGGGTCAGTCCAGTGGTGCTCAGGCTGAAGGATGGGGACAGAGGTCAAAGTCCTTGCTTGGTGCCACATTCCTGGTTCAGCTCAGCTAAGTCTGAAGCCCAGTTCTGGGGTAAATCAACCAAATTGTCTCTATTTTACATTCCAGAGAGACTCTGGGAAGGCTTTGCAGAGTAGAGCAGGAGTTGCCCTCCCTCCTCAGCCCAGTTTTGGTTTTGGTGGTGATGTGGCCATGTGGTAGGACTGCTGTACTGGTCATCAGGCCTTGGTAGATTAGCTGTCTTCGTGACTCTGCCAGGCTAGGAGAGGAACCACACCTTAGTCGGGTCCAGCTGGGTCAGCCAAGATTCAGATAGGCAAGAGCTGGTCTTTCTAGAACTTCAGAAGAGTCCACTGACTTTTAGCTGGCCTATTCCCTTAAGGCTGCCTTCTGGGGGAAAGCCAGGTAGACAGCTCCTGGAAGCAGAACTGAAAGCTTAGAACTCAGCCTGCTAGGAGCTGGGCTGCAACACCCTTAGAATAAGAATCATTTCAGTAGGCTGCATTTGCAGGGTAGGCCTGGGCTTACTGGGGTCTCTTGTGGTCCTATCTCAGATCACACAAGAGTTTGTTCTCAGGCACATTCCAAACAGGTCATTATGAAGATGGGCCACCAGGGCTAAACACTGTATTGGGGAAGACAGGGCCTCCTGGGTAGTCTGGAGTGGCTAGAAGCCTTGCTTATCTTCTTTCAGCAGCCAGAGAGCTGTCTGAAACAAAACAAAAGCCAGCATGTTTTCTGCTTGAGAAGTGGTTGCTATCCTTGGGTTGATTTCTCTTTTATAGGACAAGGACATCAGGGTATCTTTCCTTTTGTCTAATGGCGGCAGGGGAGACAGCTCTTAATTCCTCTTCCTGAGGATACTAGGGTCCCTGTGACTTCAGCTGAGTGTCACTCGGTATAGCAGATACAGTGGGTGGACTGAGCTGGCTTTCTGATGGGAGCAAGGCAGATGGTAGACTACAAGAAACTCCGTAGGCAGAGTATGCCAATGCTATGCCTTGGGAGCCCAGGGAAGAAATGTTGCCCAGCCCAGCCAGCTCTGTTCTACTGTTAGCCTGCACAGCCTTTTCTGAAAAGGATGGGTAGGGCCTGAGCTAGCCCATGCCCTACTCTTTCCTAATTATGTGGGGAAGAGTAAGCCAGAGCACCCCCTCCTCCATGTGTTGTTGACTTTCACTGTGCTGGGGGAAGCTGGTGGGTTCCACACAGGGCTCCCCTGGAGCCTCGTCCCATGGCTGACCTTGATGTGTTTCCTTATTCGTATTTACTTCTCAGGTGTGTGTGACGGCCAGAAGGGGAGGTTCCCCTGAGAAAATATTGACAGAACTCATGTCTCCTAGCTGCCTAGAGATTGTCACCCTTGGACGCTGTACGCTGGAATCCCAGGACTGCCCGTACTCCCTGGCCTTTGCTGCCATGGCTTCTTAGACCTGGTTGTGCTGACTGAAAAGCCAGCCATAGGACTGAGAGCAGCCAGCATGGAAGAAGAGCAGGGGTTCCCAGGAGCTACCAGGGGCTTGCTGCTGACTGGCCCTGCCCTCCATTGTCCTAGGCAGGGTGCCAAGAAGCTAGAACTTTGTTATCTGGGCAATTAGCTTCAGACCCTGGACTGAGGCCGGCCAGGTCTTAGGGCTACTTCCCACAGGCTGTGCACCCTGACCCCAAGAGGGAGGCGAGGCCGTGTGTACAGAGGCCCTGCCAGCTGAACACTTGAGGTGTCAGTCCTGCCTGGGGAACAACTGCGGCCTTCCCCACTTACACACCTTCTAGCCCACCCCATGCCACACTGCCCTCCCTGACTGGGCTCTGCCCCTTAGGGCAGCTGGGCCTGGTTACAGTGTGGGGCCTCCCTTCTCAGCCTTGCTAGGGATAGAGGGCACCAAGTCTTACAAAGGGGATGCCCCCAAGGGTGCCAGTGCAGCCAGCTGCCCCACCCTTCAGGCTTGTCCTGGCCCCCCAAACCCAAATTGTGGTGCCCCAAAACGCCCTGTGGGCAGACATCCACCACCATGGCCGAGCACTTGGAGCTGCTGGCAGAGATGCCCATGGTGGGCAGGATGAGTACCCAGGAGCGGCTGAAGCATGCCCAGAAGCGACGTGCCCAACAGGTAAAGATGTGGGCCCAGGCTGAGAAGGAGGCCCATGGCAAGAAGGGCCATGGGGAGCAACCAAGGAAGGAGGCGGCTGGCCTCAGGCCTCGGAAGCATGTCCTCTTCCCTCCCAGCATTGCCCTTCTGGAGGCTGCTGCTCGAAACGACTTGGAGGAAGGTGAGTGTGCTTGAGTCCTAGGGCAGAGCAAAGCAGGCACTCCCATCTGTCTGGGTGTGGCCCTGCTTTTGTTGGCTCAGAATTAGGCCTAGAACTGTCTGTCTCCAGCTCCTGGGCTCCAGCCACAGCTCTGATACTGATAATGAACTGTCCTTAATAGGAGGTGGATACAAGGGGACTTTCTGTGAGGAAAGTCAGGTTATGAGGGCTGGACCATAGGTAAACACATTGAGGGTTGCAGAGAAGTCTAATATTTTAGAAGGTGGCCATCACTGCCTCTTAACAGTGTGTCCCATGAATCCTTTCCCTTTATGTATCCTTCCAAGCCCCATCTCTGGAGAGTTGGACAGCGTCGTTCATTTCTGGTTAGAGATGGAGTGGGTCCTAGAACACACATGGCCTGACACCACTACACACTTCCCCAGGCCCTGCCTTTGACTTCTCTGACTGGAGTCTTCCTAGTACAAAGACAAGTTTAACCTTAGTGGGCTCTTTCCTTCCCTGTGCCCCATGCTTGTAACTTCTGGGGCCTGAAGGAAGAGGCACCTGGTATCTCTTGAGGACCCTTCCTGCTTTTCTCTTCTTACAGTCCGCCAGTTCCTTACCAGTGGGGTTAGCCCCAACCTGGCCAATGAGGATGGCTTGACTGCACTGCACCAGGTAAGCGCCTGCAGGAGTGGGTGGGGCTGCCTGGCCTTGCTGGGGGTCAGGGCATGGGGCTTAGGTGGGGCTGCCTGGCCTCTCTGGGGTCAGGGGCTTAGGTTGCTTGTTTGCAGTGCTGCATTGATGACTTCCAAGAGATGGCACAGCAGCTCCTGGAAGCTGGGGCTGATGTCAATGCTCGAGACAGTGAGTGCTGGACACCGCTTCATGCTGCGGCTACCTGTGGCCATCTGCATCTGGTGGAACTCCTTATTTCACGGTAGGACCTGCTGGGTGTCCACATAGTGGCTCAAGTGACCTGTCTGGGATGCTTCCTCTGTCCTTACCTCTTCTGTCAATCCTACCTGGGATCTCAGAGGGAAGAGTATGTTCACTGTGTTCTTTGGCCTGCCTGGCAGGCTAGACTTCCAACTCTGGACCAAGGGCTTCTTCACAGTCAGATGCCGTTTGGTCAGTGTTGAGGATGGACTTGGTAAGGAGCGAAGGGGAATGGGGTGACCAGCTGTCTAGGAGGAATTGCCTGGATTCCTCTACCCTTAGGTAGAGCAGAGGAAGCTAGTGGCTTCACTAGATTCAGGGGCTTCTCCATTAGGTGAGGTATAAAAGCTTGGTCATCCTTGTGTGAACAGATGGCTGTCACACACAACTTTCTTGGTAATGGATTAAGGGTGCATAGCTAGCAGGTCCTCGGGGCTCCTTTTGAAGCTGGTGTTGAGCTGCAGGCATCCTGGATCTGCTCTTCTACCATACACAGGCACCCCTTGTATGTTCTGGGTGCTCCAGAGGCCTTGCATGTCTGCAAGTGCCTCTGCTGTATTTATGGGGGTAGATGGGTGTCAGAAACCTGAAGCCTGGATGGGTACAGACTGCAGGTTGGCTAGAGACTGGTAAGTCTAGCTTGATCAGGGTCTAGTAGGGGATGACTGCTAATCAGGCCTGAGGCCGGCTTTTCTCCCGGAAGCTAGGGCTTTGTGTTCCTCCTTCCTGCCTTCTCTTCTCAAGGACAGTGCTAGGCCGAAGGAAGCTGCCGCTGCCATTGAGGGGAAACTTGCTGCAAGGGGATTGAGGAGCTGTAGTATGAAGGCACTGAGGCTGGTGGCTTGTTTGTTTTCCTCGTAGTGGTGCAGATCTCCTTGCAGTAAATACAGATGGGAATATGCCCTATGACCTGTGTGAGGATGAGCAGACACTGGATTGCCTTGAGACTGCCATGGCCAATCGTGGTGAGTGCTGTGCCTGCCTGCAAGGGGTGGTGCCCTAGTGGTGCCCTAGGTCATGCCTTCTCTGAGCCATCTTGCCTCTCAGGTATCACCCAGGACAGCATTGAGGAGGCCCGGGCAGTGCCAGAGCTGTGCATGTTGAATGACCTCCAGAACCTCCTGCATGCTGGGGCCAACCTCAATGACCCTTTGGATCATGGGGCTACTCTGGTGAGAACTCAGCCACTTGGGGGTGTTTGTCCTGGGGCAGGTACTTGGAAGGGGTTCAGGGATTCAGGGCTGAGTGGTCTGCCTGCAGCTGCACATCGCCGCTGCTAATGGGTTCAGTGAGGTGGCTACCCTGCTACTGGAGCAAGGAGCCAGCCTGAGCGCTAAGGATCATGACGGCTGGGAGCCTCTGCATGCTGCAGCTTACTGGGGTCAGGTGAGTGTGCACAGGAGCAGGGAGAGGGTAGGTTCCTGGCTCTAGCTAGAGCCCTCAGCCAAGCAGCTACTGCTGGCTGCCTGCAGGTGCACCTGGTAGAATTGCTTGTGGCACATGGGGCTGATCTGAATGGAAAATCTCTGGTGGACGAGACACCCCTCGGTGAGTGTGGGGTTGCCTACATCTGGCGGAAGGGATTGGCCATGAACATGCCCATGACACCTTTGTCCATCTCTCCTCAGATGTATGTGGTGATGAAGAGGTAAGAGCCAAACTGCTGGAGCTCAAGCACAAGCAAGATGCACTCCTGCGGGCCCAGGGCCGCCAGCGCTCCCTTCTGCGCCGCCGTACCTCTAGTGCAGGCAGCCGTGGGTAAGCCTCCTGCTGTGGTCACTATCCACTTGCTGAGACCTAGGCTTTGCCCCCATGGATGTCAGTGGCAGTGGAGCCCCAGTAGGATTTGTGGGCATTGGTTGTGAGATGGATGATGATGTGTCAACTTCCTCTCCCCTAGGAAGGTAGTGAGAAGAGTGAGCCTGACACATCGCACCAACCTGTATCGAAAGGAGCATGCCCAGGAGGCCATTGTGTGGCAACAGCCAGCTCTCACCAGTCAAGAACCTGTAGAGGATGAAGACAGGCAGACAGACGCCGAGCTCTGGCTCCAGCCCCCAGAGGTGAGCATGCAGCCTCTGCACTGCCCCACGTTCGGAGCAGTCTTGGTGTATGAGCTGATTATTTAGTGCCTAGTCCTCTATCCTCACTAGCCCCCTATGGAGGTGGGAGGCCCAGTGGTCCCGTGCTTCTAGATGGGCTAGTGCCACTCAGGTATATGCTGCTGTCCCTCCCCCTCATGTCTGTCTGTCTGCCACCACTTCACACAACTTGAAGTCCAAGGCTGGGGTAGGTGAGAGCAAGGCTGGGGTAGGTGAGAACAAGGCTGGGGTAGGTGAGAACAAGGCTGGGGTAGGTGAGAGCAAGGCAGGGGTAGGTGAGAGCAAGGCGGGGGTAGGTGAGAGCAAGGCTGGGGTAGGTGAGAGCAAGGCTGGGGTAGGTGAGAGCAAGGCTGGGGTAGGTGAGAGCAAGGCTGGGGTAGGTGAGAGCAAGGCTGGGGTAGGTGAGAGCAAGGCTGGGGTAGGTGAGAGCAAGGCTGGGGTAGGTGAGAGCAAGGCTGGGGTAGGTGAGAGCAAGGCTGGGGTAGGTGAGAGCAAGGCTGGGGTAGGTGAGAGCAAGGCTGGGGTAGGTGAGAACAAGGCTGGGGTAGGTGAGAGCAAGGCTGGGGTAGGTGAGAGCAAGGCTGGGGTAGGTGAGAGCAAGGCTGGGGTAGGTGAGAGCAAGGCTGGGGTAGGTGAGAACAAGGCTGGGGTAGGTGAGAACAAGGCTGGGGTAGGTGAGAACAAGCACCACCTGATGGCCTCTGGGGTCCTGGCTCTGCCCACAGGACGACAGCCCTGAGGTGGCCAGACCGCACAATGGCCAAGTAGGGGCCCCCCCAGGGAGACACCTGTACTCCAAGCGTCTAGATCGGAGTGTCTCCTATCATCTGGGTCCTGAGGAGAGCGGTGCCCCTGATGCCCTCGTCCGGGACAAGGCCCACCACACACTGGCAGAACTTAAACGCCAGCGAGCAGCTGCAAAGCTTCAGCGACCTGCCCCTGAAGGGCCTGAGACCTCTGAGCCTGGCCTGTCTGTTGTCACTGAAACCTCCCAGCCTGACTGTGGCTTCAGCACAAGTGGGGACCCACCCCTGCTCAAGCTTACTGCTCCCTCAGAGGAGGCATCTGTGGAGAAGAGGCCATGCTGTTTGCTCATGTGAAATGTGATTCCTCAGTATGGCAGGGTTCAACCCGGTTCCCAGCCAGAGGCTTCCTCATGACCTCTGGCCTGGTGACCCACTTCAGCACATACCCCAGTGCTGTAGGGGAGCTGGCACAGAACCCCATCCCCCTCCCAGCCCAGGACACTGGCCACCTTGCTCAGGGATGGACTATGCAGAGCTCTACCTATGGGCCTCAGGCCACAGACTGCTTATTTTGTGACTCTTGATAAAGGCTGTTTGCCACTGAGCCTTCCCATGTGTCTCACTGGTTAGGAGCCACCCATGCCCAGGAGCACCCAAGCCTGTAGACAGGTGCATGCTGGGGCTTGAAGGTAGCAGCCCCAGCCTTTGTGGGAGGAAAGCTTAAGGCCACAGGCAAGAAGCCCAGCCTTAACCTCCACCCCTCCTAGCTGGTTCAGCTTCTTGGAGGCTTCTCTGTAACCCTTTGCTTTCCCGAAAGCAGTAGGACACTTTGGAAAAAACTCTTTGTGGGTGACGGAGTGGGTGACCATGGAGAGGGACAGGGACCCTGCCTGGAAGGGATACAGTGTTTTCCACAGGATTGGGCCAGAGCCAGCAGGGTGAAACAGGCAAAGGCTGTCATTAGTTAGGTACTTGCCAGGGTCATGGTCTCAGTTTCTGGCATGAAGCCCTGATCCTGGGGCATGTCTGCCAGCTTCCGCCTGTGCTGGTATAGGTGACAAGCAGTTGGCCACTCAGGCTGTGCTGGCTAGGCACAATGTATTGGCGTGAGAGGGGCCCTTTAGGGGCCTCAAGCTAGAGGGAAGAAGGCAATTCTAGATCATGGCCATTGGGTTTATCTTTGCATGGCTATCTCTACCAGATCACATGGGCACTGACCTGGTATCCATCCCCAGGGCCTGTCCTTCCTCTAGCACCTGTGTTTGGAGGGTTAGTGTCCTTGGAAGGGCTGGGGGGAGGGTTGGTGGTGACTGCTGGTTAAATTTAGAGTAAGGCTGTGCCGCTGCCTGAAGTTCACCTGCTACCACTGCTATTTGGTCTCTGCTGGTAAGAGGCAGGCAGTGGCAGGTTCTGCCAGGGCCAAGCCTATATTAATCTGTCCTGTGTCCTGAGGGCCAGAGAAAGGCCACTGAGCTGGGGGGCTACTGTGGCATCAGAGCCAAGAGATCAGAGGTGAGTGTGTCCCCACTCCAGGGCCTCTTGTATTTTTTCTGGCCTCCAGGGACAGAGGGATCAAGGCTCACCTCATGCCTTCCTAGCTACCTGCTGCCCAGCTTAGAAGTCAGTCTCCCCAGCCCTCAGCCTGAGCCATAGATGGGGTGGGCTTAGATGACCGGGGCTGAGCATGTCTATAAGCTTCCTGCAAGGCCAGTGGGAGTTGGGTACTATGGGCCTATCAGAGCTCACTTCCTGCTCTCTCTACCAATCAGGAGCAGCAGGGAAAAGGACTTAGTTACCCTTGGCCTGGGTTGTGGACCTAAGGGCACCCTCAGGCTGATGTGTATTGAAAGGGCATGAGGGCAGTCCAGGGTGAGGTGTGTCCAGAACTAGCTGTCCTGTCTCCAGTCTCTTCCCCTCCCCCTAAACCCTTGCAGTGGCTCATCAGGGACCAAGGTCCAACCATAGCACTCTGGCAGTCCCCATGGAACCCAGAGACTGAACATCTTCCTCCCTTCCCCCTGTTCTCCCGATTCCTAAGGCCTGGCTTAGTTACCTAGGAGACAAGTCCACTTGCTTAAGTAAAGATGGGGGTGTGTATCAGGTCTGGGAGAACTAGGCTTCAGCTGGGCCTTGCTAGGCTATATCTCCAGTAGTCCCTGGTTCTGTTCTTAATTGGCCCAGATGCTGAGTGCTCTCTTCTCCCAGTTTCCAGTGTGTCAAATGTTGAACCATCCGTCTGTCTTTACTCCCCAAGTGGGTCTCCTGCTCCCTCATGGGGACACTAGGCGGCACTGGGCCTCGCCCCAAGCCCCGCCTGCTGCCTTACCAACTCCCTCTGGCTCCCTGGGGCAGATCTGTGCCCAGACTGGTGGGGCGGGGCCCAGGGCGCTCCAGTTCCTTCAGCCTTTTCTGCCCCTTTCAGTAGGGCCAGAAGGCTGCAGTGGAGAGGGTGTCTTACCTCACGCAGACTTCCCCATTCCCAGCCCCGATCCCCCACTGGACCCTTCTTCCTGAGCCAGCATTCTGCCTGGTTTGAGCAGTCATGGCCTCAGGAGTGAATGATCGAAGACAGGCTTCAAGGAATGGGCAGAAGGGGAAGGTGCTAACTGTGGATACTATGAACCCATGTGTGCGGAGGGTGGAGTATGCAGTCCGAGGACCCATAGTGCAGCGTGCCTTGGAGCTGGAGCAGGAGCTGCGCCAGGTACTGCTTTGGGTCACTTACGGCCCTTCTACTAAACTTGGGCTGCTAAGTTACTCCCCAGCCTAGTGGGATGTGAGACAAGGGCAGTAGGGTGGTTGTGTTCAATCTCACTGCCTGCTTCCTTTCTTTCCCAGGGTGTGAAGAAGCCTTTTACTGAGGTCATCCGTGCCAATATTGGGGATGCACAAGCCATGGGGCAGAGACCCATCACCTTCTTCCGCCAGGTTAGGCTGCTGTACTGCCAGTGGCTACTCTCCCTCCGCAACTGCTCTGGACTCAGTACTTGGTTCTTCTAGGTCCTGGCCCTCTGTGTCTACCCCAATCTTCTGAGCAGTCCTGACTTCCCAGAGGATGCCAAGAGAAGGGCAGAACGCATCTTGCAGGCATGCGGTGGCCACAGCCTGGGTGAGTGCCAGCTCTAGGTGGAGTCCAAGCCTTAAGTAGGGGCAGAGAGGGGATGAGTCCCTTGGGAAGGTTACAGAACTTGCCACACCTCACTAGCTTGTCTCCTTTCAGGTGCCTATAGCATTAGCTCTGGAATCCAGCCTATCCGGGAGGATGTGGCGCAATACATTGAGAGGAGAGACGGAGGCATCCCTGCAGACCCGAACAATATATTTCTGTCCACAGGGGCCAGCGATGCCATCGTGGTAGGGTAGACCAAGCCAGGCAAGGGCAGGCCAGAGTAGCCCTATGTGTGAGGCTAGATGGGGCTGAGTCTGGTGCAGCGGTGGGGGCGGTGGGGTGTGCAACCCTGCTTGCACTAACGCTGTGCTCCCTATCCCGCCCACAGACAATGCTCAAGCTGCTGGTAGCTGGCGAGGGCCGTGCACGAACGGGTGTACTCATTCCCATTCCTCAGTACCCACTGTACTCGGCTGCGCTGGCTGAGCTGGACGCCGTGCAAGTGGACTACTACCTGGACGAAGAGCGCGCCTGGGCTCTGGACATCGCAGAGCTGCGGCGCGCTCTGTGCCAGGCACGTGATCGTTGCTGCCCTCGCGTACTGTGCGTCATCAACCCGGGCAACCCCACCGGTAAACCTGTCATCAGCTCCGCCCCCTGCAGTTTCACTCTTCCCCACTAGCTCCGCCTCACAATGCTCCTCCTGTCAGCCCCGCCTCTTCCTCCAGAACCTGCCTTTGCTCTCCTACTCCTAGTGCGCCTGGGCTGAGCACTATTGAGCTTGGTTCTCTGTTGCCCATGGCTGACCTTCCAGTCAGTGTTGTATCTCCACACCCCAGGGCAGGTGCAGACTCGTGAGTGCATCGAGGCCGTAATCCGCTTTGCTTTCGAAGAGGGACTCTTCCTGATGGCTGATGAGGTACGCACAGGGGCACACATAGAGGTGAGCAGCAGCTCAGCCCCCGGCCTAAATGACACTGCCGCCCCTACAGGTATACCAGGACAACGTCTATGCCGAGGGCTCTCAGTTTCATTCATTCAAGAAGGTGCTCATGGAGATGGGGCCGCCGTATGCCACGCAGCAGGAGCTTGCTTCTTTCCACTCAGTCTCAAAAGGCTATATGGGCGAGTGAGTACAGGCACAGGTGGTGTTGGTGAAGGGTAGAGGACTCTTCAGACACTGCCACGGAGCAACACCCTCTTCCCAGACCAGACCTGCCTCAACTCATGCTCTCCTGGGCAGGTGCGGGTTTCGTGGTGGCTATGTGGAGGTGGTAAACATGGATGCTGAGGTGCAGAAACAGATGGGGAAACTGATGAGCGTGCGGCTGTGTCCACCAGTGCCGGGCCAGGCCTTGATGGACATGGTGGTCAGTCCACCAACACCCTCCGAGCCGTCCTTCAAGCAGTTTCAAGCAGTGAGCAGACCAGGCCAGGCCAAAGATACCTGGTGATCCAGCTTTGGGTGGGACTATAGAGGGACACATTGAAACCTTCTTCCATAATTCCCTCCTGTGACTGCAGGAGAGGCAGGAGGTGCTGGCTGAACTGGCAGCCAAGGCTAAACTCACCGAGCAGGTCTTCAACGAGGCTCCCGGGATCCGCTGCAACCCAGTGCAGGGCGCCATGTACTCTTTCCCTCGAGTGCAGCTGCCCTTGAAAGCAGTGCAGCGTGCTCAGGTGGGGAATGCAAGGCCATGTGGGCGCTGAGCAGGGTGTGGGCCTGGGTGCCAGGCTGTGACCTGACCGACCTCTTGACCCCCAGGAGCTGGGCCTGGCCCCTGACATGTTCTTCTGCCTGTGCCTCCTGGAAGAGACTGGCATCTGCGTTGTGCCTGGGAGTGGCTTTGGGCAGCAGGAGGGCACCTATCACTTCCGGTGAGACCTGGTATATGTTGACCCTGCCACAAACAGGCCTGTGCCCCACACTGACCATTTGTCCTTTTCAGGATGACCATTCTGCCTCCCATGGAGAAACTGCGGCTGCTACTGGAAAAGCTGAGGCACTTCCATGCTAAATTCACTCAAGAGTACTCCTGAAGCCGCTGCTAGGGCTGCACGGACGGCCTCGGACTCAGCAAACTCGGGGTTCTCGGGAGCCCTCAGTATTTCTCATTTCACCTAGGGTCTGGGTACCTGTCTCTGCAGGTCCCTAATAAAGCTGGGTGTCAGCCTTATTTGAAGTGGCTGCCTGGGTGACCCCAGCTTTTGACTTATCTGATTGCCTCTGTGTAGACACACAGACTCCATGTGAGGGACACTGGGAACTGCATCTAGAGGAGTTCTTCAGGACGGTCCCCAGGGAAGGCCTCCAGACTGTCATGCATCCATTTATCAGACAGGCGCATCTGTGTGCTAGGTCTTCATTACGGTCTTAGGTGTGGGGCATGTGATGATCCGTTAAATAAAACCAGCTAACACACTAGTAAAGAATGTGGAGGCAGACATGGGTACACCTGCCTTTCAGGGCCACCCCAGAACTACTTGGGAGGGATGAGGTTTCAGGGAGTTTCTGGGGAAAGAGATCTTAGAGGCTGCATCAGAAACAGTGACCTTTCTCTAAAACACAGCAGTGTGTCCCGAGTTCTGGCACTTTTTTTGTTTTTGTTTTTGTTTTTGTTTTTTCGAGACAGGGTTTGTCTGTGTAGTCCTGGCTGTCCTGGAACTCACTCTGTAGACCAGGCTGGCCTCGAACTCAGAAATCTGCCTGCCTCTGCCTCCCAATTGCGTGTGCCACCACTGCCCAGCGTTCTGGCACTTCTTGTGCCAACCACAGAATGGGGTTATTAAGTTCTTACAACCGAGTTAGAACAGACAGCAAGGGCTTGGATGGTGCCCACCTTGGGCATAGCTGAGCAGGGGAGGGAGGTGCTTTTGCAAAGCAAGTTTAAGGAAGCCTTGGGGTAGATGTGTGCTGACCAAAGGACACATCCTGGAGTGGGAGGCACAGTAGACACTGCTGCGATTCACTTGTTTGCAGTGTTCCTCTGAGGTAGGCAAAGCAGTCCTCCCTCCCCTAAGTTTTGTGGTACTAGGGATTGAATTTAGGACCACTGAACTATATCCTGCCTGCCACCCTTTTCAATTTTAAGACATGGTCTTGCTGAGGTATCCAGGTCAACCCAAACTCCTTCTTGTGCCTCAGCCTGAATAGCTGAAATCATAGCAGCTTACAGCTGTGCCCCACAGTAGAACCCATTTTATAGATATGAACACTTGGATCCTGAGACTATCTGGAAGTGACAGGATAGCCCCTCAGTGGAAGCAAGGCAGTGCCAGGGTGCTTAGGACATGGACACTGTGTCCAAACCAAAGAAGCACCACCCAGTTGTCTACTATGGAGTCATTTCTTAGCCCAAGGTCTCATTTAACAGTCTTTTTTTGCTTGTTTGTTTGTTTTTCGAGACAGGGTTTCTCTGTGTAGTCCTGGCTGTCCTGGAACTCACTCTGTAGACCAGGCTGGCCTCGAACTCAGAAATCTGCCTGCCTCTGCCTCCCAAGTGCTGGGATTAAAGGCATGCTCCACCACTGCCCGGCTCATTTAACAGTCTTATTGTGGACTTGAGAGGGCACAACTCTTGAGAAGGGGGAAAGACTGGGCATGAGCCTTCCCTGTAGAGCCAGAATCACGTCTGGACTAACTACCCTCACTGAATACTGCAAAGGAAGTGGGTATCATGGGCAATAGCTGACTGGGTCCTGCCCTTTCCCACAAAACTCTCGCTCGGTGGTCACTGACCTGGGGCGGCTCTGAAGCCACAGTCTCAGCCAGGTATGGGGAGCAGTGCTAGGTGCATTGTGACACATACTGACTCCTCCGTGAGCTGAGTACTAGAAGTGCATCGGTAGCTGGGCATGGTGGCACACGCCTTTAATCCCAGCACTTGGGAAGCAGAGGCAGGAAGATACTGAGTTTGAGGTCAGCCTGATCCTACAAAGTTCCAGGACAGCCAGAGCTTCAAAGAGACCCTGTCCAACTCCACACCCCCCACCAAAAAAAAAAAAAAAAAAAAAAAAAAAAAAAAAAAAAAAACTTAAAAAGAGCCAGGCAGTGGTGGCGCACGCCTTTAATCCCAGCACTTGGGAGGCAGAGGCATGTGGATTTCTGAGTTCGAGGCCAGCCTGGTCTACAGAGTGAGTTCCAGGACAGCCAGGGCTACACAGAGAAACCCTGTCTCAAAAAACCCAACCAACCAACCAAAAAAACCCTTAAAAAGAAAGAAATGCTTCTGAAACGAATCTGGTAACCATTGAGCAGACAGGAAGATACCTTTGAGACCAGCATGTTACCTCAGCTTCCTTCCCAGCCACTCACACCTGCTTGCTGGGAATATGAGCAGCAGGCTGTGGTGTCCAGGTTCGCACTAGGGGCACCAGAGCAGAAGTTCTGGGTCTGTGTAGGTTTCTGTAACCTGCTTGACATTTGGCGCTCGGGTTTTAGGCCAATTGAGGATTAATAGGGAGTTGGCTCCACCCCCAGTCCAGGTTGCCCCGCCCCTCCCTCGGCCAGACTCCTGCGCAAAGCATGCTGGTAGTTATTGGCTGCGCAAGCCGGCAGGCCCACCATGCGATAGGACCGGTCTATCGCTCCGCATTTTTCTCCCAGCTTTGGTACTTTCGGGTTATCTGGGCCCCAGTGTGCGTGTCGAGAGTCCAGCCTGACTGTCCTCGGTCCTATGTAGGAGGACCATCCTGAGCCATCCGATCCCACCACGAGCTGACCATGCATGGGAAGTTGCTGCCGCTGGCCGGCCTCTATCTTGTGCAGGGTCTGCCCTATGGACTGCAGTCCAGTTTGCTTCCCATTTTACTGCGGGCCCGTGGGCTCTCCTTAACGCGCGTGGGTCTGACGAAGGGATTGTATGCTCCTTGGCTGTTAAAGCTGGTATGGGCACCGCTGGTGGACAGGCGGGGCACCCCGCGGGTCTGGTTAACACTCAGCACAGTGTCCCTTGGCCTGGTGTGTGGACTGCTGGCTGTGTTGCCTCCTCCGCAAGCTGGCCAGACAGGGCTACCTACCACCGCGATGGGGCTGCTACTGCTGCTGAACCTCGGTGCAGCGGTGCAGGATGTGGCTCTGGACACACTCGCTGTGCAACTCCTAGAGCCAAAGGAGTTGGGACCTGGGAACACTGTACAGGTGGTTGCTTACAAGCTGGGGTCTGCCCTGGCTGGGGGTGGACTGTTGGTCCTCTTCCCCACCCTCTCTTGGCCACTGCTCTTTTTGCTTCTAGCCGCCACCTACTGGTTGGCTGCTGCCTTAGCCTGGGCTGCACCAGCCTTGGGACGGTTGCCATGGCCTCAGGCCTCAGAGCATACACCCCACACTTCCTATCTTCTCCAAGATTTGCTGGCTGTGCCTGGGACCCTGTGGACAGCAGGCTTTGTGCTCACCTACAAGCTGGGTGAGTGAGGCCTGTTGTTAGCCAGCCCTAACTCCAAAGTCAGTCCCTAGGGCCCTGAAACCTACTTAGGGGACTGCCCCTCTCTGGAGTATCAGCCCAGAGCGCGGCAGCTCAGTACTGTCTCACCTCTTAACTTCCCTCAGCTCCAGCCAATGCCCAGCCCTTTCTCTTCTAACATCTGGGGCCCATGAAAATGAAGGGGACCAGGGGCCTGACTGGTTGGAGTACTGCGGCTCCCAGAAGAAAGAATGGGGCCATCCTTGCTTACTGTCTCCTGTAGGTGAGCAGGGTGCTGGCAGCCTGTTTCCACTTCTCCTGCTGGACCATGGTGCTTCTGCCTCAGACTTGGGGCTATGGAGTGGCTTGGGTGCTGTGACCTGCTCCATTGCTGGCTCCTCCTTGGGTGGGGCTCTACTAGCCAGGCACTGGTAAGCACATCCCACCCCTAACTGACCCTCATCTCACCGTGTCCCAGGCAGTCTTACCATAGCGTCTCTCACTTCCCACCCCAGGCAGCCACTGAAGCTGTTGAGATCAGTGCTGCAGCTTCGCCTTGGGGGTTTGGCCTGCCAGACTGCTCTGCTCTTCCACCTCAACAGCCCAGGGGCCAGTCTGGACACTGGCACAGTCATGAGAGGTGAGAGGTTAGTCTTGATGACATTGGGAGGGGCAGGAACCTGGGGTCCCACTGACCTTTATTTTTCCAGGGGCAGCTTTGCTGAGCCTGTGTCTACAACAGTTTCTGGGGGGTATGGTCACCACTGTCACATTCACTGTCATGATGCACTGTAGCCAGTTGGCACCCAGAGCCCTGCAGGTAAGAGGGCAGGGTGGGGATTCCCAGGAGTGCAGGGTAGGGCGTCACTAGGTCCTGATCTGCATCACTATTCCCAGGCCACACATTACAGCTTCCTGGCCACTCTGGAGCTGCTGGGCAAGCTGCTCCCAGGCACCCTGGCTGGAGTGTTGGCTGATGGTCTGGGCCCACATCTCTGCTTCGCTGCCTTTCTTGTACTCTCAGCCCTGCCTGTTCTGGATCTCCGCCTGGCGCCCAGTAGTAACCTGACCTGAGCTGGATGATAGTGCTGTCTATAAAGCCAGTAAAGCTATGGATGGCCTGGATGTCTAGGACACAGGGAATGCAGCTATCCTCAAACTGAGGGCTGTGTTACCAGAAAGCACATAAAATGACTGAATGCTTTTTATTCTGCATTTTGGATCTTCTTATCCCCTTTCTGCAGCCAGAAGGTTTTGCCTGACAGTCAGTGATGGCTGCATCATTGCCTTGGTGAGCCTGACACGCTCTGGGTAGTGGCCACAGTCTGGCTTGCCTCATGCCTCAATCATGTAGCACCCGCCTACGGAAGGTGGTCATCGGCCTCTCAGGAGGAGCTCGTCTGTAGCTAGGTGCATCAGGGCATGGAAGTCCAGGTGGAGATACTTTCTCCAGAAGCGCCGGTCCAGCCCATACACCTGGGCTGGGTAGCATGGGCTTGCTAGGGTGGAGCAGAAACCCAGGCCTGAGGACTCAGCTGGCTCTAATGCCCATCCCCTGCTGACATCAGGCAACCCCATAGCCCTCACCAATGCCATGGAAGATGCGGGCCACAGCCCTTCCTGAAAACCTTTCTTCTGGCCTCAGGGACAGGAGCTGGCGGATATCACGGCGAATTTGGTCCTTCCAATCCTGAAGCTGTGGGAGGATAGCATGTGACCTCACCTGAGTCTCCACAGCATCTGTCCCATAAAATCACACCCCGAGCAGCCGAGGAAACTTTGAGTCCAAGCAGGGGTTGGACTGTGGGGTCAGGTTGTATGTGAGCATGTCACTGTCCCAGGCTTTAGGAACTGTCCTCAGAGGTGTGGCACTTACTTGGGTCTGCTGAGATTTTGGACCCTGAGTATCCTTCACAGTTTCCTCCTCCTCCTCCTCTTCAAAGTAGTAGCTGACCAGGGTCTTCACCTGATTGCTGTGCTCCTCATCAGACTGTTCTAAACAGGGTCCACAACTGGGAAAGGCCACACTGGGGACGAGACAAACCTGTCAAGAGTTGCCCATGGGGGCAGAGTGGGTGGCCTAGGCCCTGCCTACCTCCTTCCCACCTTTGAAAGGCCTTGGACATTTGGTGGAGGTGGGCCAAGGCCTTGTATTCACGAGCCTGCACACGGCTATACAGAAAGTCACAGATCTGGTCCTTCTCCTCATCTGTCAGGTCCCCACGACTATGCAGGTGAAAGGCCAACTCGCTGAACTCCACAAGCACTCCTGTGCTCCGTGGTGCACCTGTCAGCAAGTGTGTCAGTCGGAGGCGAACAGCTGGCTAACACAACCCAGGCCAGGGTAGTGGTAGGCATACCTTTCTTTGGCTCTGGGTCCCACTTCAGCTGGTGGAGAGCCTGCCGTACAGAGGCCAACTCCCAGCCCATCGAGTCTGCCAGCTCCACCACATCAAACTCTAAGGAGCTCCTGCCCTGACTTGTGTCTTTAGGTGGCCACTTGGCCCAGCATGCAGCCAAAGGGGGACACCTGTGCCCAAGGAACAAAGGAGTATGTGGCCAAAGCCCTGATTCTTTAACTTTATTCTCCCCCTGGGGTGTAATATGCTTACCTGTGGGCCAGACCTTGCAGCTGGGCACTGCCCCCAGGGCAATGCAGATGGCAATGGGCATAGGTACACGGTAGCAGCTCCAACCAGTGCCGAGGGTGTAGTTCCAAATAGCACAGCAGAGTCTCAATGGCTAGAGGAAGACAAAGACTCAGGACATGTGGCAAAGGCCTCTCCCTGTAACCCATATCCTGCCCAGCTCCTCACCCTCCTCTGTCATGTCCAGAGCCTGTACTGTAGACTGCACTGGGAGTGCCCGCTTATGGCCCAGGCAGGCCTGCCCCAGTACAGGGTGTGTTTGTTGGCCACTGTGCTCTCTGACTTCCTCAAGTGGGGACTGGGACACAGGCCTCTGGCTGCAGGTGCAGGGTGGGAACACACACTGCACCAGCTTCTTCACGGCCAGGAAGTCAGTGCTGTCAGCATGGGCGTGTCTGCGTAGTTCCCAGAGGTCTTCACCCTGCATTGGGACAGTCATGCACACAGCTATCGCACTTGGGCCCTGAGTGGCAGCTGACAGGAAAACAAGGTAGTAGCTGGGGCTGAAGTGGCACAGGAATAATGTAACCCTTGGGTCTACCCTGGTCTGGGGAGATGGGGTTGCCAACCTGGGGGTGCATGAACAGGTGGCAATGGGCAGGCTTCCCATCCCGTCCTGCACGGCCGATAGCTTGTACATAGCTCTCGAAGCTTGGAGGCAGTCCCAGGTGTAGCACAGCCCGAACATCTGGACGGTCCAGTCCCATCCCAAATGCCACTGTGGCCACTACCATCCGCAGGTGGCCCCGCATGAAGGCCTGTTGTACTCGTCTCCGTTCCTGGCTGCACATGCCTGCATGGTATGCTTCAGCTATAGCCTCGGGGCCACGACCTGTAGAGAAAGTGTAGGAATGACTCACGAGACCATAGCAGGCACGCAGAGGAAAGGGTCCCTGGGTGCCAACCCTGCATGTGCCTACCTCTTGGCCTTGAATCGCTCACCATGGACAGGCAGGTGCGGAGGAGTGCAGCAACCCGCTCTGTATCCTTTCGTCGAGTGCAGTAAATAATAACTGAATCCAGAGTACGAAAACGGTCACCTTGCAGCAATGTCACCAGAGCCTGGCAATAAGGAATGATTAACATGGCAGCTTGTGGGTTTCTGGCAGAGTCCCTGGTATGTACATACATACCTGGTCTGAGTCTCTATCCATGGACACCGAGAGGTGCAGATTGGCAGGGATGTTGGCTGACCCACTGAGCTCAACCTCTTCAGCTATGCCGAGGTGCTGGGCCACATCACGAGCAGTGCTTCGTGTGGCTGTGGCCGTGAGACCCAGGAAGCAGCGTACACCCATATGCTCCCGGAGTACCTGAACCAAGGACAGCGTTCAGTCACTTAGCTCACCTGGGTCCCAGTCCCCCTCCACCCGGACCCAGACAAAAGCTCACTTTGCAAACACGTAGATAGCAGGGCCGGAAGTTATGTGACCACTGAGAGAGGCAGTGGGCCTCATCAATGCAGGCAAAGGCAATTGGAGGCAGCTGAGAGGCCTCGGGAAGGCTGGCAGGACCCCTAGCCCCGCACCCCACCAAGGCCTCTGGGGACACAATCAGCACATGCACCCGGGCTGCCTGTACCTGCAGGGAAGAAAGAGGGTTACAGACACTTGTGTAGATAAGATGCCCACTACCCACCATCCATGGGGCCCTCCTGACCTTCTTCAAGACAGATTCTCGTTGTTTCTTGGTCATACCTGAGTGGAGGCAGGCTGCCTTCAGACATAAAGGCAGATCGGACACCTGTAGATACAATGCAGTCACAGCCCAGTACAACCTAATGTCTTCCCCCTAAATTCACTCAGATACTTAGCACTCTTGAAACACATGCATCTGACACTGGGTCCTGGGAGGAAAAGCAGAGGGAAGGGAACTGGATGGAGCACACTTGGCATTAGGCTGTGTCACCCTTAGAAAGAGGTCAGCTGGTGTGTTTAAGAAGCACAAGAAGCACCTAAGGGTATCAGAGCTATCAGTTTTCAGACTTTCCAGGTACTGAGAACCTGTCCATATACCTGGTCATCCATGAGTGACAGGAGAGGAGAGACCACCAGTGTGAGGCAGGGGCTTCGCTGGGCATAGAGCAGTGCAGGAAGCTGGTAGCACAGAGACTTTCCAGCACCCGTGGGCAACACTAACAGAGTGGAGATGCCTGGACAGGACAAGAGGCAGCTATGATTAGTTATCAATTGGTTAGACACAGCCTGGCGCATGCAGTTCCTAGGCAGACACACCTACCAGAGAGAATCCTCATGACTGCATGCTCTTGCCCAGGGCGGAAGGCTCGGTGCCCTAGCTGCTCTAGGGCCTGAAATACTTCAGCAGGGGTTTCTGTGGACACAAGTTATAGAGAGAATGGACCCCCACAGGCTCAGATGTTTGGAGTCCCCACTTGGTGAGCTCTTTAGGAAGGATTAGGAGGTGTGTCTTTGTTAGATGAAGTTTCTGTGAATGGGCTTTGAGGTTTCAAAAGCCCAGGCCAGGTCCAGTGTGTGCCTGCTGCATGTAGATCAGGATGAAAAGGTCTCAGCTACTTCTCCAGCACCATGCCTGCCTTTCTGCTTCCACAGGGATGATAACGGCTATTGAAATGGTAAGCAAGCCTAATTAAATGCTTTCCTTTGTAAGAGTTGCTGTGGTTGCCAGGGGAGTGGTGGCTAACACCTTTAAACCCTGCAATTGGGAGGCAGAGACAGGCAGATCTCTATGAGTTTGAAGCCAGCCTGGTCTACAAAGTAAATTCCAGGTAGTCAGGGCTACACAGAGAAATACTGTCTCAAAAACCCAACAATCAAAAAGAGTTGCCTTGGTCATGGTGTCTCTTCACAGCAACAGAACAGTAACTACGATGTGTTGATAAAGAATCTGGACCATTGAGTTTCACTCACCTGCTATCTGTCCCGAGGGCCCTGGTGGATAGAGGGGTGACACTGGGGTGGGGCAATGAGGCATCTGTAGCTCTGGCCCAGCAGGTTCTGTTTCCTCACCTGCTTAGATAGGCAAGAGAGGGCGGTGTGGAAGCACCAGAACAGACACAGACCATCCTGGCATAATGGCCACAGGTCACATCACCCATTCCCCCTCACTCACCAGAGTGGTGACAGGAAGTAGTGCCTGTCCTCTGTGCTACTTCCTTCAAGGTGGAGATGGATGGTTTGTCGTCCCTGTCATCTTCCTCTTGGATGGTAACGGTAGAACCTGGTTGGGGATTAAGAGCTGCTGGAGCCTTCCATTTGTGTAAGTGGTACCCTAGCACCCACGATGGTTAAATGATCCAATACTTAAGGCAGAGGCTTACCTGGTTGGGAACACTGAGATGCCCAGTGACCAAACTGCCCACACCGGAAACAAGTGTCCTTGACTGTGGCCCTGGGTCCACTTTCCCCGATCTGCACTTGTTTCTTCTTCCACTTTTGCTTCCATACCTGGGGCAGGGTCACAAATGGAAGAACCATTTAGGAGTGGATGGGAGGAGAGGAAAAGCTGGTCTGTTCCAATCAGTACATCTCACCTGCTTACGGAGAAACCTGCCGCGATTGGCCCCAACTCGTACAAAGCATCTGCTTTTCATGTTGAGTCGAATATAGTTCCCCCTATCCAGGGAAGCTGGTCGAGGAGAGATATGGAGGTGGGTTGTGCCCTTGGCCTTCTCTGTCCTGGCCTCATGTGAGGACTTTCGGGGCTGAGGTTCATTCACTCGTGTGGGTTCTCCTGGAGGGTCTTGCCCATGTGCAGTAGCCCCAGCTCCCTCAGACAGGGGTCCTGCTTGGCTGCTGTGCGGGGCTTGTGCAAAGTCCTCCCCCTTCTCATTCCATTTCCGCTTCCTGTCTTTACTGTTGCTGGATTTGGGGCTCCATGACAAAACTTGGGCTGGCTGTTGGGTTAGGGCCTGTGGGTTCTGTGAAGATACTTCTGAATGGATGCCAAGATCAACAACATTCACCTTGCCTGACATTTGAGACTGTGACTCCTTTGTACTCAGGTCAAGCCCACAAGCACCTGGAACCTCTAGAAGATCTAAAGCTCTGTTTTGACACCTCTCTAACCAATCAGGATCTAGGGAACTCAACCTCAGGCTGAGGGATGAGCGGAGCTGCTGGAGTTGGCCTAGCCTTGGCTGGGGCTCAGGAACCCCAGGAAGTGCATCATTAACTTCATCTGGACAGGGGGATTCAGTCCTTGAGCCTGGTGGGCTTGGGGTGGGAACTGTGGACAAGGATCTTTTCTGAGGCTGGAGTTTTCGGCTCAGGGTTGGTCTAGCCTAGGAAGACAGAACAGCAAGTCGGAACTCAGGACCTGGGTTACTGCAGAAGTTTGGGACAGACAATAAGCTGAGAGTGGAGATAGATGCCTGAGCACTGTTGGGGGTGGGGGGGAGAGTGTGTGTGTGTGTGTGTATGCTATAAGGAAGGATGGATATAGAAGGAACCGGGCAAACCAACCAAGGGCTAAAGGCAGTCTGGGTTCACCTCCACATCTTACCTGTAATGTGTTTTTCAGATTGGCTTTGAGCCTCTTCCCATAGTCTTGTACAGAACTCAGTGGGCTCTGCTTTGGCACAGGCTGTGTATTCTGCGTTGCAGCTCGATTCAGGTGGGGACCCCAGCAGCTTGGCTCTTGTGCCTGCAGTAGACAGTAGCGACCTAGGCCAGTTTAAAAGATAGTATGGCCACAGAAGTGCCTCTAAAGCTTCCCCTAAGCCCCGTGGGAGGGCCTGGCCACCCAACTTCTGTGCTCCATGGAGGCATGGCTGCAAATACTCTTGGTTCCTGCCATTTGACCACAGAACGCTGACCGCGAGAGTGGGATTAAGTGATACCTCCTCAGCTGCCTTGGCAAGTGATTGCTCTAGGACGCGGTGTCTGTCGTCAGCCTGACGCACTGCCTGCTTTAGGTTACGGTACTCACGGTAGAGCGCTGGGAAGGCAGAAGTCGGTGGTCAGGGGCTCAACCACTAACATTCGCCCTGACCCTGGTCCACCAGCCCAGTGCTCACCCCGGGTATCCTCGGGTGCCGCCTCCACATCCTCCTAGGAGAGAAGCTTGTCAGCCACAGGCTTCGCCTGGGTCTCCACTAGCTGTCCTTGTCCGGACCCTAACTCCCACCTCACCTTCGCTGGCCGTCGCCCGTGCAATCGTACAAAAGTGCGTTCCCACTCTTGCAGTCGCGCGCGAACGGTCGCAAGACGCTCCATGGCAGCCTGATCCGAAGTTTAGGAAATCTCCCGCCGCCACTGTAAAGTCCTGTCCTTAGCCAATGGGAGCTGACGACAGGCGGCGCCGGGCGGTGCGGCGGATTCTCGGAGCCCTGGAGGGGCGGGCCGTATGATGTGTTGCGTCATCACAGCGCGCCATAGCGCTGCGCGGCGCTGGGCGTGGCTAGCTGGGCGAGGAGGGGTTGGAGTCCTTGGTGGGGGCCGATGAGCCGAGGCCGCGGGCCTGGGATTCGAGCCGGGCTAAGAGTCAGCAGCCGTTAGTGGTTAGGGTACTCGGACGGCAGGGTCGACGGGGACTGGCGCTTGAGGGCCACGGCTGAGGCGGATTCTCGGGAGGTGCCGCTGCGCGCGCGGGGATGGGCCGCAAGCGCAGGGCGACCTAGGGGCGGGTGAGGACGTTCTCGGCCTGTAGAAACAGGCTGGCCCCAGTTAGTTGAATTTCCGGATTTTTTTTCTCGAAGGATCCGAGCGTGGGCGTCTGTATGCATCACTGTAGAGACCGCTGTGTCTGTCCTGTGTGCGGTAGCATCACCAAGAAGCAATCCTTACTTGGAGGCCAGGCCGGCTGCTTTCGTTTCCTCTTATGACAGGTGCTTGATTGGCTTGTCCTGTCAGGCAGTCCCCACGAGATTATCTTAAGGTAGAGCCAGTTCAAGGGTAGTCGCCCGGGGTTTCCCAGGGACCCGTGCCCTAAGGACTTGTACGAGGTGTTAGAAGTAAGCCAACCCCGGGTTTCTGCAGTCTTTTTGGTCCCCACCCTTGTCCCGTGCTGCGGCTTTTCGTAAGGCCTAGGCCTTGGTTTTCCAATCTGTTAGAGGGTGAAGATTGTAGCGTAGTTCTGGGGGTAAGGTGTTTTGCTCACAGGAAGTCTGCTGACCCTGTGTTGCAGGAATCATTCAGCCCCGGGGTCTTTTGTATGGGGCTTCGAGAAAGCTGGAACGCTTTGGCAGTTTTGGCTTGGATCTTTGTGAATCCCGTGAATTTAAGACCTGGTTTCTCAGTACAGTGGTTTCTCAGTGAAGAGGTGGTACCCGAATAGGAGGCAAGGACCACAGAGGGTGAGAGTTGCTTTTCCTCAGTGATTTCTGTGCCTACTTATACCTTGTTATCTCTGGAGTTTGAACTTAGGGCCTTGGTCTCAGAGGCTGCACATCATCTATACTCAGGATCCTTTTTAAGAAAACAGAACTGGGCACTTACTAAGCTGTGTTAGACTTCCTTAAATCCGAGGGCACATCTCTGTGGAGGGTTAGGATGTGGCTAGTGACTATGGGGGAATTCTCTTTAACTGTTGTCCCTCTGGTGGGAAGAAAAGTCTCAGATTTATTTCACTTTAGAAAATATTTACTTTCCCTTAGTTGTGTGTGTGTTCACTATGTGCATGCAAAAGCCCTCAGGTCAAAAGTCGGCATCTGCATCAGTTACAAATGGCTGTGACACACCATGTTGGTTCTGGAAACCAAACTTTTGCAAGACTGGTAAATGCTCTTAACTGCTGGATCATCTCTGCATCCCCTCATTTTACAAACAAATACCCACATCTGCTGGAACTCAATACTAGTCAGCCAGTAAGCTTCAGGGTCTTCTGCTGACTCCAGTGCTGAGTTTATAGAGTTGTGTCACCTGTATCCTGCTTTTACATAGGTTCTGGGAGCCTGAAATCAGGTCCTCAACATTGGGCAAGGACTATACAAAGAAGCATCTCCCAACCCCTTGTTTTCTTCTTTTTTTTTTCTTTACTTTTTTTTTTAAGCTAGGATGTTACTACATAAGGATAAATTGACTATAAATACACTAGGTGGGCCTCAGACTCATAGATCAACCTGCCTCTTGCCTTCTCCTGTAATTGAAGGTGTACAACTTGGTGCCTAGCCCTTACTTTACTTCTGAGGAGTGATTTCTGAGTCATATTTATGATTTGGGAGGCCTAAGGTCTCGGCGTCGGGCCCTGCAGAGCAACAGCTCTTTATGAGAAGGTCACACGTAAACACACGTTAGTGACAGTACTACACAATGTGTGTTCTGCTTGACACTTTGTTTACCCCATGTCTCCTGTCCACGCTGCACAGTGCCAAATGTGATGGCACATGATGCAATCCCAGAAAAGGCAGGATTGCTACAAATTCAAGACAAGCCTGGGCTATACAGTGGGATCTTGTCTCAAGCCATAGAAACTTTCCTTTTGTGCAACTGTCCTCTATTAACTGCCAACTCCATGTCAGATACCTCGGTGGGCTTTGTACCACTGATAACTTGGGGAGGGTGTGGCCTGATACTGGCCTATGGTTTGTCTTCCCTAATTAAGATCCCCCTCCTGCAGGTGGCTGTCTGCCCAGTCCAGTACCATGCACACGCTTGTGTTCCTCAGTACTCGTCAGGTCCTTCAGTGCCAGCCAGCTGCATGCCAGGCCCTGCCCCTGCTGCCCCGAGAACTCTTCCCTCTGCTGTTCAAGGTGGCCTTCATGGACAAGAAGACGGTTGTGCTGCGTGAGCTGGTGCACACGTGGCCCTTTCCCCTGCTCAGTTTCCAGCAGTTGCTGCAGGAGTGTGCCCACTGCAGTCGAGCCCTGCTGCAGGAGCGGCTCAGCACAGAAAGCATGCAGGCTGTGATCCTGGGGCTGACCGCCCGGATTCACACTCGAGAAACAGAGGCTGGCACGCAACCCTTTTGCAGGTATGCATTTATCTAAGGGGCCTATAGACTAGGGGGTACAACGAAGATTCCCTGAGTTGGTTCTGAGGTCAGAAAGAGCTCAGCATGGAAATAGCCGTATCTGTTGCTTCTGTACGAAGTAGCTGGGAGGGATATAGGCCTTTCTCCCTCATTCCTTGCCTCTGCCCATCTCTGCTCCCAGGAAGCATGCATTGCGGGTACTGGACATGACTGGTCTCCTGGATGATGGTGTGGAGCAGGATCCTGAAACCATGAGCATGTGGGACTGTACAGCCGCTGTAGCCAGGACGTGTATTGCCCAGCAGCAGGGTGGGACTGCTGAGCCAGGGCTGTCACCCCTCCCTGTGGAGATCCGTGTAGACCTCCGGGTAAACCGGGCCTCCTATACATTCCTTCGTGAGGCACTCCAAAGTAGTGTGGACAGCCCACTTCGGCTGTGCTGCCGGGACCTCCGGGCCGAGGACCTACCCATGCGCAACACTGTGGCCTTACTACAGCTTTTAGATGCAGGCTGTCTGCGCCGGATAGACCTGCGCTTCAATAACCTGGGCTTGCGTGGGCTGTCTGTCATCATCCCACATGTGGCCCGCTTTCAGCACCTAGCTAGCCTGAGGCTGCATTATGTGCATGGAGACTCGAGGCAGCCTTCCGTGGATGGTGAGGACAACTTTCGCTACTTCCTAGCCCAGATGGGCCGGTTTACCTGTCTCCGGGAGCTCAGCATAGGCTCTTCACTCCTTTCAGGCAGGCTGGATCAACTGCTCAGGTGAGTGGGCTCTCCCATTGCTCTCCCTTTTTTATGTGAGGACATTCTCCTTAGCCTACCTGCCCATGACCCTTCTGTAACCCCTTTGTCCCTGCAGCACCCTGCAAAAGCCACTGGAAAGCCTAGAGCTGGCCTTCTGTGCACTGTTGCCTGAGGACCTACGCTTCCTGGCTCAGAGCTCCCATGCTACCCACCTCAAAAAGCTGGATTTGAGTGGCAACGACCTGTCAGGCAACCAGTTGACACCTTTCCAGGGTCTGCTGCAGGCAGTGGCAGCCACATTGCTGCATCTTGAGCTGACTGAGTGCCAGCTTGCTGATGCTCAGCTGTTGGCCACACTACCCACCCTGACTCGCTGTGCCAATCTCCGGTACCTTGGTCTCTATGGCAACCCTTTGTCTATGGCAGGACTTAAAGAGCTGCTTCGGGACTCCGTGGTCCAGGCTGAGCTACGTACTGTGGTGCATCCTTTTCCTGTGGATTGCTATGAGGGTCTTCCTTGGCCACCACCTGCCTCCGTCCTTCTGGAAGCCTCCATCAACGAGGAGAAGTTTGCCCGTGTGGAAGCTGAGTTGCACCAGCTGCTGTTAGCTTCTGGCCGTGCCCATGTACTCTGGACCACAGACATCTACGGCCGGCTGGCTGCAGACTATTTTACCCTCTGATCTCCAGGGTCTTGATGAAGCCTGACACAAAGGCTCCTGTCTTAGATTTTCTGCAGTTTGCCTTTCTCCTGGGTATACCTAGAGTTACCTCTGCTTTCTGCAGTATCCTTCACCTGCTCCCAGTATCTGGCTGCCTGTTGGTATCTCAGGCCTGTGCTCCCCTGTTCTGTATGATGTACTTGTTGGTTCTGTTGGGTTGCAATCTCTCTGTAGAAAACGGTTCCTGAACATATCCCATCCCCTTAGCAGGAGTGCAGTGCGTTGAGGTAGACGTTAGGATGATCTGCTTCAGGGCACCTTGGGGTCTTATACTGTGTTCCCTGCCTGGCACCCTACTACCTGGCTCTGGAGGGTGAGTAAGGTACAAACGTGCAGTTTCTAGAATGTGAATTTTTGGGCTCTTTGATGTGTGTGTCCTAATTGGATGGGAAAGACTTACCTGCATTTCTAGTGTTCCTTTATCGTGACCAGTTGTCTGTCACCCAATCTACTGCCCACCCCTCTAGTTTATAAGTAGGTTATCCCATTACTGTTCAGAGCCAGGGTGGATAGCCAGAGCTGGCAGCTGGAGGAAAACAGCTTATCCATGGCCCAACCCACAACTCCCCACCAGGCCGCCCCAACACACTCAGCGGAGAAGCCTGGCTTCAACTTTACTTTGAGCATGCGCGGAGCTGCACCGGCCAATCCCCGGTGCCTACGTCATTAATCTGCGCAAGCTCAGCAATGGATCTCATAGGCCACACGTGTAGGGAGGCGTAGCCCAGACCTGAGCCCCTCGGGAGGATTGTGTTCAGGGGACTCCTCAGGTGGTACCTCTGGGAACAGGGGCTTGGACCGGTCAATAACGAACATCTCGTGTCCATGGTCATCACGGAGCTCCTCAAGCTGTGCGAAGGTGCAAGGTCCATCCGAATAGTCATTGACAAATAGGGTGCCTTCCCCTGACGCTGCAGGCACCTTTTTCCGCCGGCGTCGGCGTCGACAGATCATAGCTGCCAACAACAGCGCGGTGAGCGCCAGCAGCGCTATGGCTGCTGTGATCGCTGTCTGCGTTGCTAGGCCCAGGGCTCGGAAGGCCATGCTGCCTGCCTCATGCTGGGGCTCATGTCCCACAGGGCGTGTAGCAGGGGCTTGCGGGGCGGGTAGCTGCTGTGACTGCTGCCGGGATGCGTTGACCAGTAGATGAAAGGGCACACGCACTTTGCCACCTGCATTGGCGGCCTCGCATTCGTACTTGCCTGCGTGAGCCAGTGTGATGTTGGTGAGGAAGAGCATGCCGCTGCCAGTGTCACGGGTGGCATGCCCGCCCAGGCCTGATGCTCCACCTTCCAGCTGGGCCTGAGCTTGAGGCTTACCATCTCGAGGCTGGGGCACCTTTCTCCAGACCACCAGGGGCTGTGGGTAGCCTGATGCCTGACAGGCTACCTGCAGGTCCTCCCCCAGATTAGCTGTGAGCTCCGGGGGCTCCACGGTCACAGAGGGGGGAATGCAGATGAGACTCCCACCAGATACTTCTAGCAGACTTTGTAGCGCCAGGCGTGGGGGCTCTGCACATGTGATCTTCTTGTCTCTGGAGCTCAGAAGCCGTCGGCCCCCCTCTTTGATCCAAGAGCCCAGCCAGTGAAGGGCACAATCACAACGCCATGGGTTCTCTGTGTAGGGCAGAATAGAGCCTAGATAGATGGGTCCTGCTAATCCAAGCAGAAGCCCTTATCTACTTCTTACAGATGCCTATAGAGTTCCAGAACCCTTGTCACCACTTCCCTCACTCCAAGTTCCTAGGATTGTTTGTGATTACAGTTCCCGAAAAAGCATCAGCTTCTCTGCAGTCCCGGCTTTACAAGCCTGCACATCTCCACATATTCCAGCAGCCCTGTTGTCAAATGAGCTTTCCAGTTTTGCCTGGCTCCTCCTGATGACAAGTTATAAGAGCCTCAAATTTCTACACAGGGAGAGTTCTAGGACAGCCAGTGCCACACAGAAAAACCCTGTCTTAAAAACCAAAACAAACAAACAAACAAAGAGCTTCAATTCTGTTAAGTTATTCTGCATAACTTGTACTTTGCTTCCTTAAATAGATGCATAAACTGTAACTCTTAACACCACTCCCTGGTAGTCCCTTACCAAGGCTGAGGGTTCTGGTGTGGCCCTGCAAAGTAATGCCCACTGGCAGTCATAGTGAAGCAAGACAGAAAAGGGGAAATTATAGGGGCACAGGAAGGGAGGCAATTCCCGTAGAATCTGGCTGAAGCTTCTCACCAAGTGACATCAACATTTACTTTGAAGCTTGCCAACATAACAATACTCCCTTTAGAAAAATACTAGAATAGTAGCGAACCATAGGCAAGGCCTAAGCATATATCTGTGATCCTCAAGAATGAGCCTGCTCGACAGGCCGTGGTGGCACACGCCTTTAATCCCAGCACTTGGGAGGCAGAGGCAGGCGGATTTCTGAGTTCGAGGCCAGCCTGGTCTACAGAGTGAGTTCCAGGACAGCCAGGGCTACACAAAGAAACCCTGTCTTGAAAAAAAACAACAACAAAAAAAGAGCTTGCTCTTTTTGTAGGTAATTTCTGGGGGAATCATAGGACTAAACCTTTGTTTGTAGTAAGGGCATCTTTCCTGGCAACCCTTGGGCATTTGCACTAACCTCTGTATCCCTATCCAATGCATAGGCACCACCCTATGATTTCACTTAAGTGTTTGTTTGGTTTTGTTTTTAATAAAACTAAAGGCTTGTTTATGTAGGTTCTTTAATAGCCCTTTGAAGTGTAATTTCTGAAGCTATCAAGCTCAGTACATATGGCTATCCTAAAGGCACTTGTTTTGTAAAACCCACACCAAGGCTCTTGGGTGTGTTTTCCTTCCATAGCACTTGTCTTAACCCTCATGTTTCAAAGCTATGTTAAAGTCTCTTTTAATAAATCCAAACTCTGTTACAGCTTAGTTATTCTGAAATCATTTTCTGAAGTACAACCTGGCTCAACCTGAGTCAGGGACTGTAAAGAATTAAGGGCGCTTCCCGGGTTGGTGTAGCCACAGTGTGGCTCTGCCTCTGTTCCTACCACCACTGACGATAGGAACCCACTGTGTACCTAAGCCTGCTTCTCCCTGCTGGCACAGCTGCGGACTAAGAGACCCATACCCAAGAAGAGGTACCTGTGAGGCGTAGCACTTGTAGGCTGCTCAGAGGCTGCAGGGCCTCTTTGCTGATGGTGCCCAGTTGGTTCCTGCTGAGGTCTAGTAGTGCCAGGGAGGAAAGCCCAGCCAGGGCCTGGTCCTCCAGTAATTCAATGCTGTTTTCTTGAAGATGAAGTTCCTGTAGTCGCTGAAGTAGGGACACGAAATCATCAGGGAAAAGGGCCATGGGTAGCTAGACATGGTTGACTTCTTTTCCCCCTAACCTCTCCCACCAGTAGGGCAGTTACGGATATCACAGCAAGATACAGGCTTTTGGCGTTTGTTGCTTACCGGCAGATGTAAGAAGGTGAAATCCAGCAGCTTCGCCAGCTGGTTTCCAGCCAGATAAAGCACACGAAGCTGGACCAAGCCCACAAATGCACCACCACGCAATCCCCGAAGCCGGTTGCCGGTGAGCGCCAGTTCAAGCAGGCGGGGCTGTGCACGGAAGGCGCCGGACTCCAGCGCACGTAGGGTATTGTTGTGCAGGTAGAGGTGGCGCAGGGCAGCGAGAGGAGCCAGGGCGCCTTGCTCCAGGTGCGCGATGCTGTTGTCTTGCAGGAACAGCGTCTGAAGGTTGTGGGGACGAAAAGATTACTTCACTGTGGGGCATGTCCTAGTGACCTTCTGCTACACCTCTTACGTTCACACACTCGATTCTGGTGGGCACTGTAGCTTACTACTCCAAGGCCCTCCAGTCCCACATAGTGCCCACCTGCGTCCCCGGAGGGATTCCCGGTGGGACCACGCGCAATCGTAGGGCGCCACACTCCACTGTGGCGCTGTAGCAGCGGCAGGCGGCGGGACAGGCAGTGGCGCGGGGTGGGAGTCCAGGTAGCAGCGGCAGCAGCAATAACCCCAGCAGTAGCAGCAGCAGCGCAGGGGTCCCTGGGGCCATTTCCGAAGAGCCCCACCAGGAAGCTGTGGCTTCCCCAGGGAATGGACCCGGATGGGATGCACCTCCTGAAACAGGTTAGCAGGCCAGTGCTAACATTATCCAGCCAGCGCTTGAGCAGGAATGTAATGCCAGGCATGATGGGTTATGCGCTTAACCTAAACACTGAGGAAGCCGAGGCAGCCGAATTGTTGTAAGTTCAAGGCCAGGTCTAGGTTATATGTTCCAGGCCAGGTTGGCTGGACCACAGTGAGACTTAGTACTCAGGGGCCAGGCAGTGGTGGCACAGCCTTTAATCCCAGAATTTACTTGGGAGACAGACCTCTATGAGTTTGCCTTCTACAGAGACTCAAGAGCAGTCAAGGCCACACAGAGAAACTCTGACTTGAAAAACCAAACAAAAACAAAAAATGAAAACAAAAACAAACCAGCATTCAGGCTACAGAGGAAGGCGGATCTCTGAGTTGAGGCCAAACTGGTCCATATAGTGAGTTCCAGGTTGGCCAAGGCTGCATATATAGTGAGATCCTGTCTTAGAAGGAAAGACAGACAGACAGAAAGAAAGAAAGAAAATAAAAGTCCCCCATCCCCCTTTTACTCTTGGTAAAACCTGTACGAAGGTGCTAAAATAGCTACATAAGTAAAGACACTAGTCTGGCAGGCCTGGTGACCTGAGCTGCATCTACCCAACCCACATAAAGGTGGAAGAAGAGAAACACCTTGACAAGGCAGCCTCTGACTTGTAGTATTCCTCACTACCAACCAACACACATGTGCATGCACACACACACACACACAGACAAGTTTTTAAAAAAGGAAACAAACAACCCCCCACCCTCAAACAAAACCAAAGCAATCTTCCCTTGATGGTCCTTACCTTGCCCTAGGCCTCTTCCTGTGCCTATACTGAGAGCCTCCTGCCCTTCACTGGCATGACAGCCCCATCACTGGCACAGCAGCCTTCACTGGGCTCTCCTTGGTTCCCAGAAGCAACAGGATGTAACTTGGGAACTGCCTGGGTAGTAAAGTCCAGGGCAATTACCCAGGTATGAGCCAAAAGAGAGGGCTCCAGGCCCCTTGGTGTCACCCTGTGGGTCCTGGTATTGGCATGAAGTTCAGCACTAAGAACTTCTTTGTGCCTCAACACAAGAGCAAGGGACCCCACGTGACCTTGGCCCATATGATCGCACCTTACAGTTCATTTGTCATGATCTGAGGGGTATGTGGGGAGAAATGGTGGTCGCAGTGTAGCTTGATGAGATCCATGATCCTCCTGTTGTAGGGACAGAAGTGGGTAGAAAGCTCACAAGAGTTAGGCTTTTCCTTGGGGGTAACTCATACATTTTATTTCCTTTTAGACAAGGTCTACTGTGTTTCTCTGGTTGGCCTGGAAACCGTTATGTGGATGGCCTCAAACCCAGAGATGTCTGTCTGCAAGTGCTGAGACACTCTTCTGTCTTTCTTCTTTTCTTTCTTTTTTAAAGACAGGATCTCACTATGTATGCAGCCTTGACCAACCTGGAACTATGGCACTATGTCTAGCATACTCCTAACATTTCCTTCCTTCCTTCCTTTCTTTCTTTCTTTCTTCTTTTTTTTTTAATGTTTTATGTGTATGAGTATTTTGCTGTGCATGTATGTGCATGCATCTCATGCATACCTGGGATCCTCAAACATGAGAAGAGAGCGTCAGATCCCCTAGAACTGAAGTTAGGATGGTTGTGAGCCACCATGTGTGTGCTGGGAATTCTCCCCCAGCTCCACCAAGACAGGGTCTCTTTCTATGTGTCCATGACTGTTTTGAAACTCTATGTAAGGCAGGCTGGCCTTGAACTCATAGAGATCCACCTATCTCTGCCTCTCTACTACTGGGATTAAAGGCCTGAGCCTCCACACCTGACTGTTACTTCTAATTCTTTGAGTCAGGGTCTTGCTGTACTTGTAATCACGCTCCAAGTGGCAAGATTACAGGGGTGCACCATCACATCTAGCTTTCTCGGGCAATTTTTAGAGAATGGAGGGATAAGACAAACAGTAGGAAAATCAGTTCAGAGCCCATGTCCTGGCCCTAAAGCTGGTTCCAAATGGGTCTGTGTCTTTGGAGTTTTAGATGAAGGTGTATGTCCTGGCTGAGATG
Organism: Arvicanthis niloticus; assembly: GCF_011762505.2. Classification (NCBI taxonomy): domain Eukaryota; kingdom Metazoa; phylum Chordata; class Mammalia; order Rodentia; family Muridae; genus Arvicanthis; species Arvicanthis niloticus. Next base: position 51,844,016 of record NC_047670.1, read on the forward strand.
TGGGAGGAAACCTTACATCAACTGGTTTTTAATTTTCTTCTTTCCTCCCCTTTGGGGATTGACCTCAGTTTCTCCCACACACTAAGCACACAATTTACCACGGAGTTCCTATCACCACAACTGGGCATCTGGGTTTCTAAGTAGAATATGGGAGCAGTGACCACTGAAGCCGCAAAGAAACGCATTCTACAATAGGTTATCACGTGTGCCTGGGAACCCAGGGACAGGAGAACTAGGGTCAAGTTCTAGCCACAATGAGCTGTGTTAACAGCGGTAACCTGAAGCTGAGAAGCCTGCTTTTTCTGAATTTAAGGAAGGTAGGACCAAGGATGCACTGTTCTCTAGTCTCTATCGTCATTTGGCATGGTCTAGTGTTTTAATACCAACTTATTCACCAGGTCTTCTTTGCTCTGAATCAAGTTGAACTGTACTAAGTGGCCTTGGTGTTTGTCTCAATTTTGCACCAATTGTAAGTCACATGATCATTTAAAGTCAATAGAGATGAGGCAGCACAGCAGTAAAGTTTTAATGGAATAGCTTTGGCACAGGCAAAGGCAGTTCCTAGATATCTCAGGACATGTGGAGCCCCAAGAAGCGGGGACGTTTGCTAGGTTTCTGGGTTTTATTTCCTGGCGCACGAATGACTGGTTGGTCCCTGGCTCCAGGCCTTGCGCATCTGTTCAGCCTTCAGTAGCAAAGCCTTGATCTGTGCGTTAGGGATCAGAGCTGCTGCTTATGCAGAAGCCCAGATGTGCATCAGTGCAAGACAGCCATGGCAGGAATAAGGGTACCTGACTAGATGAGCCCAGAAATCCTTTTATCAGGACATGAACCTCTAATCCTGGGCAGGAGTCGGGTGTCAGTCTCCTAGGTGCCTATCTAGGCGGGAAGAGGGTGGAGAGGAGCCCTGTGTTCTCTGTCGGGCCCAGCTGAGGTCTCTGTCAGCCCTTGCGATCCAGCGCTTTTAACCAGCACTACCTCCCCTAGCCGCCCCCTCCCGGTTCAGTGGGTCCGAGCCTGCTCAATGAGGGTGTGGTTTCCATCCCCTTCCCACTGCCAGATCCTATGACCTTTTCTTGGTGCGGCAGTCAGAATCTAGAGGGTCCCGATCCCGCCCCCAAGCCCGATGACCTTGGGCCAGGATTCACCCCCCCCCCTCACCTGCTCCAGTGTCGAGCGACTCCCCGCGGTGCTTGCGGCTGCAAGACTGGAGAAGCTGGAGGGGGGGGGCTGATTGGGGTGGGCGCGCACGCGCTTTGCGCCTGCCGCTCTGCCTGACGTGACCAGCGCAGGCCAATCCGTGGGATGCAAAGCCGGTGTAAGGGTTAGAGGTGGCCGAGAGAGGACCTCTGTAGGGACAGAGGATAGCAAGGCCGTACCAGAACCTTGGACAGCGCCAACCTACTCTCGCCTTGGTTCACCTCAGCGCGCACAGGCTCTCAGTCACCAGCGTGCAAGTGACAGCGGACATCTAGGTTAACCTGGAGTGCTTGAGCCGAGGGGTAACCTGCGAGTACTACAAAACCCTGTGTTTGCCCTAACCCTCCCCACACAGCCCCAGCCGGAGTCTCAGGGCGGCGGGGCAGCGAGCAGCAGTGGGGCCAGATCCATAGTTAGGGCGATGCGGCGACCTTGCCAGTGTACGTGAGAGGGGACCGTGGCTGAGCTAGGCCCATACTCGAAGCAAGCACTGAGCTCGAAGGCCAGGGCCGAGCGCACTAGACCCACGCCGCCTGCGCGCTCCGGTGCCGGGTGGTACAGGCGCCCATTGGCCGCCAGGGGTAGCAAGCGAGCCGGCTCGAAGGGTACGGTCAGCGCCTCGCCGCCTCCGCAGTAAGAGAGACGAGGTGACTCGCTGTCAGAAGCCAGGATGTGCGTGAAAACCACTGGCCGGTCTTCACAGCGCAGGAAGTTACGTTCTCTGCCGCAAAGCGAGAGGAAGGGGAAGGAAGCCTCGTAGCGCCCGCTGTGGTTGGGTCTCAGACGAGAGAAGAAAGTGACCAGGAACTGCAGGTCTGTGGGAACAAAAGGCACGACGACTGTTCCTGCTCGGTGACCAAGCTTCCCAGACACGCTCCTTTTCCTGGGCATACCAGTACTGGCATGAGACAGCGGACCCCCCCCCCCTTGTGGATGGGGGGTTCCCTCAGAGTCGGGGAGCCAAGGCCTTGAAGGGTAGAGAGAGACATGAGGGAGCAGTGCAATAAGCAATACCTTTAAAGCAGGTGATAAAGTTCTTCATTTTGGAGTCATCTAGGAAAAGCTGGAGACAGAAGTGACACAGTGGACAGTAAGTCCTGGCAAGAAAGCCGGTGGTGCTCGCTGTCCTTCTTTTCTATATACTGGGTTCGGGGGGGGGGCATGTGAAATGGCTCTGTGGACTTTCCCCACATCTACAGACATGTTTCCAGTGCTGCAGCCCCCAATCCTTTCTCTAAAGCAGGCTTGACAGCTTGTCACTAGCAGTCGTGAGCACTCGGCTCTGGGATTGGTGCTAGAACAGGCTAGTGTGGGCGGGACTATGATGCGGTGTAAGTAGCAGGCCCCGGAATTTCCGGCTGCCAGCCAGGTCTTTGAAGGTTCAAAGCCATGGGTAGCACCTATCCCCAGGTATCAACCCTAGAACTACTCCCCACCCGGTGCCGATTCCGCAGTTCCCTCAGAACTCCTCCCTCTGTCACACGCCAGGCACACCTGGCCTTGGTGATCCACATAGTAGAAATACTCGCGGGTTCTGGGCTCCGGGCTTTGACCCTGTGTGTAGGAGACACGTTCGTCCCCACTGCAGGTCCGAGCTCTCTGCGACCTCGCCAAGACTAGAGCCAAGTTACGCACTGCCCCGCAAGGCGGCCACATCCTTCCACACCGGAAACCGATCACAGACAGTGCTGTGCCTGGGGCTTTGGGTTCCGCTCTGTGGGGGCGGAGCTATCTGTCCCGCCCCCGGAAGTAGTTATGCGATGTGGATTTCCCCCTCTCCCCCCCACTCATGTCAGAAGTAACCTGAAGCACAGGCAGCATGTGTGCACTTGAACTTTATTCACACGGAGTACTGTCCCCTCGATCCACACGTCCGAGGAAGCGCCTGCGGCCGATAGGTCTTGGAGAGGTCCAGGATCTGCCCCAGAGAGTTGCGGGCCTCCGCATGGCGGGACTTTTGTTTTTAATAAATAAAAACTCTAAAAATATATATATATATAAACAGGAGAAATGAAGTTTGACAACTGTTGGAACTCAGATTCCAGAATGGAAAACGCAGACGAGTCCAGGCAGGTCTCATCCACGCGCCGCCTGTGTGTGGAGTTTGGTCAGAGGCCGCGAGGCGAGGTCAAAGGAGGGTGGTGCTAACTTGCTCAGCATGAGGACCGCAATGGCAGTTCAAGAGATAAATAGCATCTGGTTAAAACTATGTCCTTAGCAAACTTAGTTCTGACATCTGTCATTCTATTTATATCTTTATACATAAGTAGGCTGGGTATGGGATAGATTCCGTACTCAAAAAAAAAAAAAAAAAAATCCCAGAAAACCAAAAAAGTCTCGCCCTCCCCCACCCATCCCCAAGAAAGCCTGCCTAGCCCTGGCCCTACTCTAGAGGGCTTTGGTTTGGGGCCTCCCCTTGTACAAAGACCTATTAGGCATTGGGCCGATGGATGGAGCCGTGTCCTAGTGGTGGCCAGCACAGCTCTCCAGGGCGCTTCCAACTCCTTCAGGCCCCAGCCAGAGGACACTAGACTAGGGTGAGAGGGATCAGGGCGAGAGTGCCTTGGTGGAGGATTGCCCTGAACAGGGGACAAGGTCTGTTGCCCTGAGCAACATGGCATGTGCTTCAGCCGACCAGGAGGGCAGTGTCGCTCGGCTCCGGGAAACAGAAGGCACTTCTCGGGGCTGGCTTGCGACCGGCAGGGCGAGCTGGTACACGCAGGAATTGCTTTGCCCGGGAGGGCCTGGGGCGGGGCGGGCGTCTGGCGGGGCCTGGCATGCTGCCTCGCTGGGGCCTTCCCTCCCACCTCCTTGGGTGTCACCCTAGCAGGAGTCCATAGCCCGCGGGCTATAGCACGCCCTCCATGAAGCTGGTATCTAAGTGCTGAATGAGCACTCGAAGGAAGGACATCTCCTTTCGTGTATTCTCAAAGATGACGCGAGGATCATCCGACTGGCAGCGCAGACAGTTGGGTGCCATCACCATAGCCAGGTTGCTGACGTCCATTTTGGTGATGGCTACATTGGCTGGCTGCACGAACACCTGTGTGAGGGGGTCCGGGTGAAGGGAGAGGAGGAGAGCAGAGTGGAGGGTTGGCGTAGCTGTTACAGGTTGGTTGGGAAGGATGGAAGGTGGGCGTGGGGTGGCATTGGGTGCAGAGCATGCATACCTGGAGGAAGCGAATGAGGTAGCACAGCACCATTCGGTTGATGCGCGGCAGCGCGTGCACCACGGCCACAGCAGCCTCCGGGCTCTCGTAGTGTGCAATGCATTGTTCGTAGAATTCATGAGGAATCAAGGGCTCTTCCAGCTCCCGATACCACAGCTTCAGCAGCGATGCTGAGGGTGGGAGTGACTTAGATGGTCTTGGCTTGGGGACCCTAAGCCAAGCATCCACCAGAGGCCACATCCAGAGAAATAGGGTGTATGGGAGGATACGGAACAGGCTGGAAAGGGTCCCTCTGGCTAAAGCTGTACAGACTGAGCCCAGATCCCAGAGACACCGGCTGGAGGACCTGGGATCATTCTTGGAAATTTCTCACAAGGGTTGTGCAGCTGCTGAAGGAGGTGGCTGAGAATGCCCCAAGAGCTGTGGGCCAGGCTGCTCTGGAGGGGCAGAACCCCAGGTATGCCAAGAACACTGACATGTCCAGTGTAGGAGGATGTCTACAATTCTTCTGGAGGTAGGTACCAGGGATGAAGGATGGTGAGATGTAGCCGCAGGACAGAGGGACAAGGCCACAGGGTGATTCTGAACAGGAGCCTGGGCTTGCAAGGTTATCTGCTTTCTGGGATATGCATGCAAGCCAACTCCTCGAAACTACTGAGTGTGTGTGGGGCTCACCAGGGACATGGGGGTCCTCCAGGCCTGTAGGCACCTTCCACTGGTCCACCTGCAGCTTCAGGGCATTCACTTCATCAATGTCACCAGGGACCCTAGGGAACACAGGGCACATCTTAGACTGGAGGAGCTTACCTTGTCCTAGTGCTAGAGCTAAGAGTAGCAGAAAGCCCCAAGGACCTGACAACCCAACAGTGTCAGGCAGGGTGGGGTGACTCAAAGCTTTGTTGCACTTTTTGGGGTGTCCTGCCCATGCACTTGGGTCAGTGGTGAGGGACTCTCTTGGCTTCTCTGTAGCTGTTTCCCTCTGCAGGCCACTAAAGACCAAACTTTCTTCCCTTCCTGTCTTGGGGGCTCGGACCTCCCTGGTCCTGACAGGCAAGTCTCTACAATGGTTGACACTGCATAGGCAAGTGCCATCCCAAGGGCTGGGTATGTCACATCACTGTTCACATAGGATGATGAACTGGCTGCTGCATGCCATCTCTGAAGCTCTTGTCAGAGATGACGTCCTTGTTGGTATCCAGGTACATTCTGGACCTGTTGTTGGCTGTCTTTATTGGCCATGAGTTATTTGAGGGGTGGGGTAGAGTGGTGGCACAACCAATTTGCCTCCTATAGACGGAGTATTGCCTTGTCTCTTTTAGCTGCATGGCCCCTAGGCTTAATGTCCCTGATATTAGAGATAATAAACACAAAACTGTGCCCCTTTCCCCACCCACAATCTGGGGTTGGCAAGGCACCTGAAGATACCCTCTGTCTGGTCACCGTTGAGTGCCAGGACCTCCTCAGAGAGCCGTGTCTGTACCCAGGGCAGCTGCCTGTCAGGATAGCGCTCTTTCTGCATGCTCATCACCTCCTGCAGTGCACTGCCAAACATGGATGGGCTGAACACTGCGTTCTTGGCATGTCGTATCTCCTCCACATTAGGCTTCTTCAGGCCCTGTAAAAACAGCCCAGCATTCAGGTCCTGTTGTAGACCAGCCTCCTTCTTTCATCTCTTTTCCCTAATTCTGGTTCTTGGCCCAGTCAGAACCAGGGACAATCCAGACCCTGACCCAAGTCACTAAGGGGGTTTCCCTTAAGGCCATCTGCAGCACCCTCAGGCATGGATATACATAATGGTGGAGAGGTGAGGGTTTCCGCCACAGGACTGCATATGGCAGAGCCTGCTGTACCTCACCATGCCGGATGGAGTTCTTAGGGGCCACTGCAGCCAGGGTGCTATATTCCTAGGCTCTGGGAGGCAAGGTATAGCCAGGTGGATGGACTACCTTACTTGGGTAGGCTATCTGATGTCCTGTCTAGTACCCATTTGCGTTGCACCTCAACTGGAGGCTCAGGCATGGCCACAGGCCCTTAGACTGTAGAGAAGCACAGGGTCTCCTAGTTAAGACACTATCAGGCTTCTGTATGGGCCAGAGGAGAGCCATTTGCTCTACTCTGCTTCTCCCAGAAGGAAGCATTTGTACCTTCTTGGCCCCAGTCAGGGCCGCCTTCTGCAGTTTGTGGTAACAGTACTTCGCATAGGTGCTTATCGCCACCCCTAGAAGAGAAAGGGTGGCAGTCAGCCTGGTGTGGACATGTGGATACTGGGGCTAAGAACAGTGACTGCAGGGTTTCACCCACCCCTGAGCTAGACAGTAGCCCGCACTTTCTCCCAGGCACAGCCCTATAGTGCAAAGACCCAAGAGGAGAGGCAAGGGGAACCTCTCACACCTCTAGGAGCTAGGGTGGGAGAAATTCCTCTTCCAGCCTTCCTACAGCCACCAAGGAGAGCGGCTGGAAACAAAGCACTTCCCGGTAAGGAGTCATAGGCAAGAAAGGACACACCCAGGCCTTCAATTCTACTTCCTTTCACCTTAGGTGACCCTAGCAAGACCTTTGGTCTTCCCTGGTCCTAGGGGAAGAGGCTTCCGGATGAAGTATCTCCAGCAGCCCTGGCTTCCGTAGGGAGGGGTAAAGTTGGAGGCAAGAGTGTCAGGAAGGTGAGCAAGGCTTGGCTCTCAGTGGAAGACAGCATCTAGATGCCAGTGTTTTGTGCCACCACTCTAAGCAGAGGCTAAGAGAATGGCAGGGCTGAAGGCCTGCCTTCCTCTCAAGGGAGGGAGCTTTCTGGGACTCCGCTCCTGCAACAGAGCTGGTGGATTGGAGTGTTGGCACACTCCAGTGACAGACAGACTTAGGCTTGGTATGAATGGAAGATGATGTCAAGTGTCACCCACTTGGTCCTGACAAACAGGGGAGGGCAGATGATAGAACATGCCAAGAAATGTCATGGACAGATCGACACCAGCTGTGTGCTTCTGGAAAACAGACACCTTTCCTCTGGAAGTTCCTTCTTTGGTGATTCCTAGCTTGCTATCCACTGGGGTCAATGAGGCCTCTAATTTTCTTGTGGACATCTGAGGACTTGGGAAGGTCCTTAGACACGTATGTGTGTGCCCATATCTCATAAGTTTATTTTGCCTCATTAGAATACTTTACCATAAAATAGTTTATTCACATCTGTAAAAGAGGTTCCTTTCTAACCAAAATAATTATAGATTTCTCAATATTTTAAGTCTTGGACAATCTGCCCCAAGTCCCAAGTGGTCCACAGACCCTGACAGAAGATCCAGGTTTTTGTTCTCAGCCAGCTGGAGACAGTACTCAGTGTTCTACTTCAGGCACCCTACCCTTCAGGAAAGCTGTAAGGCTCCCTTGTTTAAGAATGGATAGCGCTTCAGTTCTTCCCCTGCCCTGGACCTGCTCAGCAGATGTCATCTGAGAACAACGGAAGGGACTGGGGCCTGCTGCCTCCTGTTCTGCACTCAGGGTTGCCTCATCTGAGGGCTGCTCAGGACCACAGCATCTCCCATGTCTACCAGATCTCAGCTGGGGTGTGTATGAGAAAAACCTCTCTGGACTTCAGTTTTTCAGTAGGATAGGGACTAAAATAACCCCCATCTTATAGATGAGAATAGTTGTCTGGGAGCCAGTTAAGTGTTAGGCAGACGGCCTCTGGTACTGTGGTGGTAGCAGGTAGGCCAGAATGGAGGTAGGGGCTACATGCAATCCAGAGTCTAGGAGCTGCAGTGATTTCTGCTCTGTGCTAAGTGTCCAAAGTGGACCAGAGAGTGGGCACTGACATCCCATAGAGACTTTTACTTGTATGAGGTCTGCTCTGGGTCCCCAGTCTAGCCTTGTTGAACCTTGGCCAGAACCAGTTTTACAGTGAGGAGTGGCTTACACTACTAGACTAGGGGGCAGTGTCACCGGTTTTTACTATTGCAGCAGGTGCACCAAGGCTTACTCTGTCTGCTGGTGCTCACCCTGCATGGCCCAGGGAAGACATGGTCCTCAGTGTCCTATCTGATGACATAGTCTGGGCTCCAGGTTTCACAGAAGCCTGTTTCCTGCCTTGCTTACCTAACCTCCCAGGTAGCTGGATCTATCCAGTTCCCATGCCCTGGTGGTTGGGCAATCTCACATAGGCTTGCTAGGGTAGCTGGGAAGCCCCAAGCAAGGGCAAGTTTCAAGCCCTTCAGAAGTCATCCTGGCCTTCTTGTAAGGCTCTCCATGTTCCGCAGCTTCCTGCTGGTCCAGTGTGTCCGCTCTACACACATCTCATCTACAGAAAGCTTTCTGGCCTTGTCCCTGGTCCCCGTGGGAAGCACACAGTGGTAAGAGCTTTATGAATTGTCATACAAGGAGCAGGAGGCAAGGGTTCCAATACTAACATGGCCTGGTGGAAGCAGCTCTGTACTAAGTTGGTGCAGGCAGGTCAGCACTGCCTTGAGGCCTTTTGAGGAGGTGGCAGCACTGAGCTGTCACTGGGAGCTTTAGATGGGGAGGTCACAGCCTTCCCTGGTGTTCAACTGAGCAGAGTGGTCCTGATAGGGCTCGGGGGAAGAGCAAGAAGGATGCTAGTGGAAGAAGGCAGAGAAACTTCGGGCTTCAGAAGGCTTTGCTGGGGCCACCATGGGAAAGGGAAGATTCCCTGTTGATAATAGGGTGGGCTCCCCTGCCCCCAGAGGTACTAGGCTAGAGGATAGGACTAGGGAAGCACTTGCCACAGGACAACCAGCTCCTCCACCTGTGAGCCTCACCCCATGGTCAGGCCCATTCACTCACCTGGGGGTGACTCCAGGCCTTCACAGGTTAGTCCTTGTTCCCCCTGTCCACCAAGAAGCAAGCTGTGGGTACCGCCAAAAGAGGTGCACAGCATGCACCGTTCCTCTAGGTCACTTTGGTACCCCAGACCTCCAGTTTTTGATTGCTTGGGAGGCCCCAAGCCTGAGGTTAGTGTCCCTCCCCCAGCCCAGAAGCGGTTAGAGAAGGCCAGGCGGCCATGGCTGAAGAGCAGAGCGGTGCAGAGGCAGCGCCCAGGCTGCAGAGGCCCTACCATCTGGCTCTTCAACATAAGGCTTGGGTTTCTTTCTCAGTTTGGACTTCTTCTTACTGTTTCTTTCCAGAAGCTCTTTTATGTGCTGTGTCACTGGGGAGCAAACAGAACTGTGAGGACCACAGGACATAAGCCAGAAACCACTGCCCATGTGGCTCGTGCACTTGGTGGCAAGGAGGCCCCTGGGTCTGCTGGGGGTCTGTCCCCATCAAGCCGATGACCATGTGTCTCTGGAGACAGGCACCTATGTGTGCACATTAGGTCAGTGTGAGATGCTGGTGTTGTATGACCAGGGGGCCTGAAGTGGGTGGGAAGACAGAGGGATTGTACTGGTCAGAAGGAGACACAGTGCAGCTGGTTCACACATCTCTGGCCAAGAGGAAGTTTGGGTCTGGGCTCCTGAGCTGGTGTTTGGTCCACAGACCCACCTGCTACAAAGCCAACAGAAACAGGTGAATGACAGTGACTGGAGGCTCCAGTCTGGCGTGGACTGCCACCTGTGACAAAGTAACTTAGTGCTGCTGGTGACTTGTCACCTGACTGAGGTCATGCCTGTCAGATTTCTGCACTATAAGTATCTTCTCCCCAATTTCTCATCAATGCACTCTTTGGAAGTCAGTCACAAGGAAGAAATGTGTTAAGTGTATTTATTCTATACTTTGGTTTAAGCCTTACCACTAGGACACTTTCAGTTGGCTAACATTCCTAACAGCTCCCATTACCTCTCCTTCCCCGTGCCTCTATGTCAAGATTTGTGACTGAACACAGAGCTTCGGTGCATGCTAGGCAGGTAGTCTAACAGGGAGTGACAGTTACAGCCCTCTTTTTAAGGAGCACGGCCGGCCTTGCCTCTTTCCCTCTTGCCTTAGTACCCTGGGTAGTGATCTAATGGTCCAGCACCAGGCATGGCTACACTGCCTGTACTTACCTTGGGTGCTGAGGACTGAGCTCACAGCCTTGGGAACTCCGGGCAAGGGTTCTGCAATGAGCTCTAATTGTAGCCCTTACATTTTTGAGGTCTTGAAATTTTAAGCCCTTGCTGTACAGTTCAGGCTGACCTCAAACTCAAGATCCTCCAGCCTCAGGCCTTCCTTCTCTGTGCTGAGGACATGTGTCAGCAACCTAACCACTGTTGACACATCTTGTCAATATATTCCCCACACTAGGATGAAATCCACTATTTCTCAAAAGGATTATGGGTTCTTATAACAGAAAATTCTAGTTAAAAACAAAAAAAAAAAAAAAAAAAAAAAAATGGGTGTCAGGTGTGCATTTCCTTATTTAAGCATCATTGTTTCTGAGGGCCTCTTAGCAGACAGAACAAGCAAATATATGTCCATTAATCCATGTATATACATGCATATCTATAAATACGTCTGTAGGTATGGATTTGTGTCTCTATTAAAGTACATACAAGTTCAATAGGCAGTGGTGGTGCACACCTTTAATCCCAGCAGAAGCAGAGGCAAGTGGATCTTTATGAATTCAAGGCCAGCCTGGTCTATAGAGTGAGTTCCAGGTCAGCCATAGCTACACAGAGAAACCCTGTCTCAGAGAAAAAAGTAACACGAGTCCATACCAATGACGCACATCAGCCCATCACCACACATACCAGTCCACACCAATGACCGCACATCAACCCATCACCACACATCAGTCCACACCAATGACTGCATATCAACCCATCACCACACATACCAGTCCACACGCCTTTGGACTTTGTCTGCGACTTGAACACCTGGCTTTCCATTTCTCTTTTAGGGGAAGGTGCTGTGGACCAAGCCCAGGGACTTACACACCGAGTCACACTTAGGCTCTGCATCCTCTTTCCAATGCTTTGTTGGATATTCAATTTTGATAGTTCAACTTTCCAACAGATAGTGGTTTTGGTATTATATAAAAGTTACTGTCTAACCCAAGAAGACAAAGATTTTCTCCTATTAACCTTTATAGTTTGGGGTTTTATGTTTTGATTTATGATTAAAAAAATTATTGAAATAGTATCTGTGTATGTAGTCTTGGCTACCTTAGAATTCCCTCTGTAGACTAGGCTGCCCTAGAAATGCATCTTCCCCTGCCTCCCAAGTGTCGTGACAAAGGAGTATGCCACCGCCACCATACCTGGCTGGTTTATAACCCATTTTGACTTAACTTTTCATACAGTGCAAAGTGGAGGTTGGAGTTAATCTCTTTTGTGTTTGAAAGACCCTCCACCACTGAGGAAAAGGGACCTGCTCCAAGTGGTCTGTTTCTGGGACCTCTGTGATCACAGATCTACCTCACACAAACCAGACTTTGATTTCACCAGATCTACAACAGCCAGTGGTGGGAGGTCCTCCAACATGTTGTTCTTGTTCATTAGCCACGTTCCACACTGCCCCTTGCATCCTCTAGACAGCCCCTACTCTCAGCTGCAGTATCTGTTTTTCTAAGTGCTGTGCTTCAGGCCAGCTGGGCTTCTAAAGCTGCATATTCTTAAGCTGGTAAGGCAGGATTCATGCCATATTCTACCTTTCCTGAACTACAATCTGAGTTTTTGGGACAAGATGTTACATGTAGCCCTGGCTGGCTGAAACTCTATATAGACCAGGTAGCCTCAAAATTTCTGCAGTTTTTTTATATCCCTTCTTTGTTGTAGCTTTTGTGCCATACAGGGTGACAATAAGGGCGAAACAGTTACTTAAAAACAAACAAACAAAAAACCCTGTACTTTTTTTTTTTTTTTTTTGCTTGTTTTGTTTTTTGAGACAGGGTTTCTCTGTGTAGCCCTGGCTGTCCTCCAACTCAGAAATCCACCTGCCTCTACCTCCCAAGTGCTGGGATTAAAGGTGTGAGCCACCACTGCCTGGCCAATCCTGTACATTTTAACATAAAAAATTATGATGAGCCATTTTTAAAAAATGCTGAACTGGGTGGTGGTGGTGCATGCCTTTAATCCCAGCACTCAGGAGGCAGAGGCAAGTGGATCTCTGAGTTTGAGGTCAGTCTGGTGTACATGATAAGTTTCAGGACAGCAAGGGCTACACAGTGAAATCCTATCTCAAAAAAACAATAAACCAACCAACAAACAAAACTGCTGCGGCCCTCTGTCTGCCTCCGTGTGCTGCATTATGGAGGAGTGCTGCCATGCTGTACTGGGACCCGTGTTCCTAAACAATGCTGTTTATGCCTGTTGAAGAAGCTTGTGTGTAGAGGTCTTTTTGGGGCTCAAGGCCAAGCAAAGCTGCACACAGGCAAACTTGAGGCAACCCAATGATGGAGATGGTTTTGACAGTAAGAGCAGCCCAGGCCCTACAGCCTGTGTGTTGTCACCAGTTGGTTGCTCACCATTCAGAATACAGAGGTAAGACTTTTGGGGTGCTGTCAGGCTGCAGACCTGAAGCTAAATTCATTTCCTTCTTTTGTGTAAGCCAGAACACTATGGGTATAATACACTGGGAAAAAAAACCCACACAGACACTATGAGAAGGGCAGCTTCACAGGAGGTCCTACAGAAACAGCCCTGTTACAGCCTTCCTGGCTAGATGACCCTTAGGCCTCTAATCACCTCCCACATCTTCATTTGCTTACTAACTCACTCAAGGACACTTCTGAGATGTTCCATGGGCCTCCTGCTGTGCTGGGCAGAGACCCATCTTCATGCCCTATAGCTCAAGTACACCTGAGGCTCTTTAGAAGAGGGCAAAGAAATGGTCTATGAGGTCAACAAAGCACAGCTTCCAGGACCCCCTACTCGGGGAAAGGCCTAAGAGGACCAATGACTAGAGTTCTTGACTTCTCCCCTTGAGCTCTGGGAATCCAACTGTGGTTCTCAGTGCAGGTGTGAGAACAGACATGTGCTGGCTCGCATTTACCAATCCCCATGCTGAAAGCACACGCCTGGGATGGAAACCACACGAACTGAGACTTCACTCACATGTGGCTGAGATATTACATATTTCCTGTGCTTGGCACACCTTCTCTAGGAGCCTGTTCAAGCCATGCAGCTTCTGCCATCCTCATGTGTGCACAATGACCCAGCATTATGAAAACCGCTTTCCCCATACCTGTTGAGGACAAGGCCTAGTGGGCCTGATCAGTTTCTAGAGAAACAGCCCAAGAGAGACTCTTGTCCTTTCAAGGAACAGTGCACAGTGTTGTGTGATCTAGTTTGCAAGCATGTGTGTACACATCCAAACATAAGCTCTGTGTCTGTATTCCACAGGTACTGAGAACTGCTGATGTGGAAGCTGGTACACAGCTACCCATGCCCTGCCTGACCCCACTCTAGCTAGCCCTGGGCTCAGCCCAGCAGCATAATTCTAGGAGAATTATGACTTATCTCTGGGGGTCTTGTTCTTGGTCCTAGGCAGCTATAGGCAAGTGGGTTATCTATGACAGTCCTACCTTCTAACCTCACAGGGCAGCTCAGCTTAAAATGCCCACTAGCTGGCTGAACTTCTAAGACTTTCATATATGTGATGGGCCTATAGATTGGAGCTTGGTGACACAGCAGGTCACCATGTTTTTCCTTGCTTAGGTCACTGGCCCAGACCCTACACGTAAGACATCCCAAGCCTCTTTGGCCATCTTCGCTTACCGCAGGATAACAAAATGGAGTGTAGCAAGGGTACAGGAGCTTGATAATGCCTGCCCCATGGTAGGTTTGGAGTGGAGTGGATACACCAGGTAATACATCTTATTTCTGCCAAGCCTGCTTGGGTGCTTCTCAGAGTTCAAGAAGGGTTCTCTGAGGCCTACAAGCTAGAGGGAACGAGGGTTTGGGATTTTCCAAGGGACTGTATAATTCCTTGGAGCTGGCCAGTGTTACCCAGCACGGCTAGGAGCCCTATCCATAGCCCTTACCTCAGCAGCAGCAAAGTTGGGGTGCTGAGGGCCCCACATGCTGGGCCTTACCTTTGGTGTCGTTAACGGGGTCCATATGCCGGTAGATATAGCCCTCTAGGTAGGAGTGGAACTTGGGGGTTGGTGGGAAGAAAGCCAGGCAGATGGCCATGAGCTCCCAGCCGCGGGCCAGGCTCTCTAGGCGAAAGTTCTCTGTGGTTTGCCGGCATAGCTGGATGTACAGCTCATCCCGTAGGCCCTGTGCACTCCAGCCCTTGGTGGCTATCTCCAGGGCCACATGCAGTGGGTCTGCCTTGGCCCGCCTGTCACCCATGTACATTTGGATTAGCTTGAAGATCTCACAGGCTTCCTTCTTCACATGCCGGTCACTAGTCACAATCATGGGCTTCTTGATAGACTCACTGCTCCAGGCCAACATGTTGGCTATGGACACCTTTCGCCGGAAGAGACCCTGGGTGTGCTTGTTGAAGTGCTTGGAGGCCCAGTTTTCGATGTCCGTCTCTGAGGAGGGCTTACGCAGCGTGAACGTGGGGAAGACACAGCTGGAGCTGGGCACTGCACTGCGGTTCTGCCGGCTGCTCTCAAACTGGGCGCAGGCACCAAGGTCCTCAGACTGGGAAGGACAAATGGGACTGGGCCATCAGAGGATGGGCTGAGCAGGCAAAAAGGCCCAGCTGGACTATAGCCCTAAGAGTAGTGAGCCAGCAAGTGAGACTCAGCTTGCCCAGCAGATATGACCAAGAAGCTAAGGACAGAGTGACAGTCTTTGTTTTGCTTTTGCTCTCAGGAAACCTGACTAGGTGAGGAGATCTCACAGGACATCTTACATGGGGATTCCAACTCACCTTGCCACCATTAAGGAAGGCTAGCATCCCACCTCCCAGAGGCCTAGCTACCAAGCCCATTCCCACCTCTGCATGACCCTGTGACCTTTGTGCTGCTCAGGGAAGGAGGACCTGGTTTTTATCACCTTTCTGGGGCTTGAGCCTGCAGGCTCTTCCCTCTGCCTTTATAACAAGAGCTCCCCCTTTCCTGAAGGGTAGCTTTGTCCCTGAGTATTGTTTCCTACAGCCTATGGGTCTCTGAAGCCACATGGAGACCCAAGACAGCTGCTGCCCCAGAGTTCACAGAAGCCTCTACCAGCGGGGTAGAGACAGACTGCTGCACCACCTCCAGGAGACCTAACTCTGATGCTGCTGGGCAGGTGCAGTAAACCAGCATGGATGACAAGACCCAGGATTTTGAGACCTTCAGGTCCTTAGGAGGGCAGACTCATGGAAATGTACTTAGGCCTTGGTATGGCATCCTACAGTTGAACCCTTGCTGATAACTATATGGGGTCTGAGACTCAGGTCCTAAAAACTCCAAGTATCACACTCATGCCATGGATGCCCAATATAACAAAGCCCCATTCTGCTCTGTGCTGCCCTCAGACTTGGCCTGCTGGGCCCAGAGACCCCATCCACCCTGCCCTGTGCCCTCACCTGTGAGGGATGGAGATAAGGCTCCGGTGAGGCCAGGTTGGTCTGCACAGAGATGCTTTTCTCCAGCAGGATCTGAGGGAAGCCAAGCTTTTCAAAGGTGCTCCGCTTCCAGTGCTTACTGTCCTGCTGTGCCAGCGCCTCATCCTCACTGAACGCTCGTACCACAGGCCCAGGCATGGGCAGTGGGACAGCACCATCACTCTCATACCCTGAACCATCTTGCTGGGAGTCCCAGCTGCCCCTCTGCTTCATGTGGAAGTGGGCTTGCTGTGCCTCCCAGGCCAGTCGGGCCTGTGCCAGGAAGGGCTCTGGTGTGCCTCGTGCTAGGTCAGCCTCAGCCTTTACTGGGGTAAGGCTGGATCTGCATGGAGAACGCTCTTCAGTCAGAGGCTGTTCTCCTAGCAGGTCCCCAGCACCATCAGTGGATGAGGTGCTAGGGACTTGGCACAGAGAGGGTTTTCTGTTCTTTCTCTTACGAGTGCCTGGGGAATAACCTGTGGAAGACATAGTGTCCTGTTGACTGGACCAGGACATGGCATCCTCCTGGGCTTGGGGCAGTGGTGTGGGTGGTTGGCTTGGGCGTGACTCAGGCCCTTCCATGGTACTGTAGTCTCCTGACCTGACCCCCAGGCGCTGGTCTCTCAGCAGGCAGGGGCTGGGCTGCAGGGAGTAGGTGCCCCCACCTGGGTTGGGTGCATACTTGTGTCTGGGCCCAGCTCTAAGCTTGGGGCTGGAACCTGCTTGTTCCACATACACCAGCTGCCGCACGTACTCCTTGCCCACAGGACTGTATTCCAGGCTCAGAAAACGCTCAGGGCACTTCTGCTTGGTGCGCATCAGCTGCTGGCAGGGTGATGTTGGGGTCTGTTTGGTAGTTTGCAGGAATGGATGGGGCTTTCGGCCTGGTGACCTCTGTGGTGAGCCTGTCTGGTAGGGGCTGTTGGCCTCAAACTGTACATCCATGGGGGGCTCATCATAAATGGGGGCCTGGTATTCCACAGGAGGCTCTTCGTAGAGTGGGGGTTCATAACCATAGCGTGGGGAGGAGGGCTGTGAGTCACTGGAGGGCTTTCGGGGCTGTATCAGCAGTGGTGAACAGTTTCCAGAGAGCTCAGCCCTCCTTAGGAAGGGTGAGGGCCGCCTCTCTGGAAAGAAGACAGTGCCATCAGTGTCAGGGACAAAGGTCTGCAGGTTAGGTGAGTGCTGGCTGCCAGATGGTCTGCGGTGATGCCCCCCTGGTTGGTTGTCAGCGGGATAGCCATTGCCCTGGGGAGTGAGGAAGCTGGGTTCACGGTCAGCAACCTTGATGAGCATGCGTTCCTTGTTACCAGAGTTCCATCGCAGTGAGGAGGTCCTGTGTGAAGAGTGGACACCCAGTTATTGGCAGAGTTAAGCCCAGCCCCACCATCCAGCATCTTCTGCATGATTAGGTCCTTTCTGAATGACCTTGTGCTCTTCCTGGAGCTCCTTCGTCTCTAATCAGTTTCTCACTCAGAACCAGAGAGCTGCTGCTGGAGCTCACGGTCAATGGCTGAGGAGCCAAGCACCATAGGAGCACCTCAGGGTCCAGGTACAACAGAAGTTTCCCTCTGCTCCCTTCAGTCCCTGATTTTAAGGGGTAATTGCCCCCCAGGTACCCCCCAAGGTGCCCCCCAGGGCTGGCAGGGTTGCAACAGTGCTTGCCAGCTGAAGGCTAGATGGGGACATGTGCCAGAGTGCACGTCCTCAGCCTACGACAGTGATGGGGACATGTGCCATACGGAGTGCACGTCCTCAGCCTACGACAGTGATGGGGACATGTGCCATACAGAGTGCACCTCCTCAGCCTACGACAGTGATGGGGACATGTGCCATACAGAGTGCACCTCCTCAGCCTACGACAGTGTTTTAAGGGTCATGGAAAATCTCAAGCCTGAGAGCGGAGGTCTGATTTGTCACCATGCAGATAAGTCTCAACCAGACCCATAGTACTGATGAGAAAATGAATCCCAGGGAGGCCTGGAATACACCTGTAGTTACATAGTTACATAGGACTAGGGCAGAATCTGATTTCCTTCCCTACCTGTCTCCATTTAGGAAATAAATCCAATTGGTTGAGCAAACTCTCAAGGCCTCTCATGTCTTTTAATTTCTTCCCCAATACCAATGCTGTTTCTGGGTGGTGTGTCCTGTGTTCAGGACCCCTGGCCATCCTCAGGCAGAATACTCTACCTTATGCCCTACATTTTGCCACAGCAAACCAGTCACCAAGAAAGATTAGAAGTGACTGCTACCATTTTGTTAGGGAACCTGCTTCCTTCCCTATGCCTACCTGGATCTCCTGACTAGGGCCTAGTAAGTGCTCTAAAGTACAGGGTCAGTATCACCCAGGGTAGAATACACATTAAGGATCCCTGAGACCTCATCCTTCCTCCAGAAGCTGAGAGGAACCACACGATCCTTCCAAAATGGAATTCCTAGTGAAGCTAAGACAATGCTGAGTGTTCTGTGCTCACACCGAAGATGCTGGTGATCTTTACAACTTCTCCTGGTGCTCCTGTTGGTTCTTGCTCAACCAAACTCTGCTCCAGCCCACCCAGGAACACTCAGATCAGTAGACAGGTGTGTCTAATATCAGGCAGTTCTACCTGTAGTGAAGGAGCTGGCCGTCAGCACTGTAATCCCGGTAAACCTCATAGTCCTTCTCCAGGAGCACACCTGGTGGTGAACAACTGAAACATAGCAGAGTGAAAAAGACGTGAGTCTAGGTGCAGCACGGCAGCACACAGGAGCGCAGTACACAGGACTGCCCCTCACTCCCCTAGGGTGACCTGGGTTGTGCTTCTTATGTTCCTTTGTTTCTTCTTTTCCTTCCTTAGTTTACAGATAGGATCTCACTATGCAGCTCTGGCTGGCCCTGGACTCACAGAGATCCATCTGCCTCTGCCTTCTGAGTGCTGGGATAACAAGTATGTACCACCATGCCTCCGTGTTCCTTTTTATAGTGTAAGCAAGAATTCTTCTGTCTTTTCTATTTTCTACTGTAAGAACAGCCAAAGTGGCCTAGAGGCCATGGAGCAGGCCAGGACACCAGCCCTGTCCTAGAATGGTAGCCATTGTTCTAAGGGTCCAGAGATGGGGCTACTGAGAGCTTTAACCAGAAATGGCAGAAAACCAGAGGAGAAAACATGCTAGAAAGAGTCTTCCGGGGATGTAATGTCCTGATGGCAGACAAAGACAGCTGAGAGAGATCAGAAGTGGATGTCTAAATAAATGATTATCCTTGTCAGGTATCCAAAAGGCAGGTGATCAAACTAACACCTATTTGTGACTGAGAAGAAGCTTCAGTAGTCTAGAAGAAAAGATTTATTTAATCTGATCAAGATTATCTCTATGGAACCCTGGGCTTTTACAACCAACATTCAGTAACGAAAGGTGAAGAGCCAAGATGCTAATGTATACTCTGGCTGCCAGAGTCTAACACAATTTCAGAACAGCTGCTGATGTACATACAGGTAGAGGGGCACTGGCTGATTTAAGTGTCATCATGAAGTGTCTGTCATCATGAAGTGTCTGTCTTTATTGGTTTTGAGACAGGTCCTCACCATGTGGACCAGCTGACCTCAAACTTCCTGAGCTCCTTTTGCCTCTGCCTCCCAAGTGTTGGATTCAAGGTGTGTACCACTATACCCAGTCTAGATGTCAGTCCTGAAAATCTAAAACAAAAAGTTACTGGCAGTATTAATGGAGATTGGTAGCCTAGCCTTCACTTAAAAGTTAGAGAACAAGCCAGGAAATGGTGGTGCTCGCCTTTAATCCCAGTACTTGGGAGGCAGAGACAAGCAGGTCTGAGTTTGAGGCCACTCTGGTCTTCAAAGTGAGTTCCAGAACAGTCAGAACCACACAGAGAAACCCCATCCAAGGAAAGAAAGAAAGAAAGAAAGAAAGAAAGAAAGAAAGAAAGAACAGCATTATTAGGAAAATTAATATTATATATATATATTCTTGAATTAAATTATATCAAAAATATCCTCATGTCTTTTAAGACCTGCATTCCATTGCGCATACCTCATTCATTCCTTAGATTACACTCTAGCCTGGATGTGAATAAGGCAGAGCTTAAATTTCTTTGTCTGATTCCTTGGCTCAAGGCAAGACAGCAGATTTCTGAACCAGCAAATGTGGTACTGTTGTTGAAAGAGCCTCAGAATGCTAGAGAATTTTCACAGTATATAGTGTTCCTGCAAAATGGAGCAAACTCCTCCACTTTTAACTTTCCTAGTTTTGACCCTAAGATCTGTATGTGAGCAACTGACGACAGAGATAAATCATTATCTGGATAACTTGCATCCCTCCTGGATAGTAGGTAGTATGACTTCTTTAGGATGGGCTATAAGATGCTAGACCTAGACCATCCGGTAGTGTTCGAGTTGTATGATGGGCCTGCTCTCTCTCCAAACTGTAAAGTCCTTTAAAATTAACTATCTTCCAAAAGAATACCCTTCCCTTCCACTGTTTTATATTCAAACATGAGCCTTAAACTCTCCTCATGGAGCTCAGTACAGATCCATGGAAAAGGTTCTCGGCATCCACGAAGGCCCACCACCATTTTATCCTTCACAAAGTTTTCCTGGTTCAAGTATTGAAGACGAGGAAACCAGACCTCTCTGCCTGGGCTAACAAACATATTTCACGGAGCAGGTTTATAGCCATGCTTTACTTTTTAAAGCACATAACTACCTGTGACTCTTCTGCTTTTTAACTGACTATTTAGAAACGAGGTGTGTCTGCATGATGGCAACAACAGCAACAGAAATGAGGCAGACGTCCAGGGCATAAATTAACAGTGCAGCTTAGCACTGGAAACTTACCTCCCAAACACAAGGCCCCAGGTTCAATCTCAAGCATTGTTCACATGAAAGCCTCACATTTAGCTGGGCTTAGTGATTTATGCTTGTAACTTCAACAACTGGGAGGCTGAGGTTCAAGGCCAGCCTGGGAAAAGCATTAAGACCCTCTTTACAAATAAATATAAGGACCGTGCTGGATCAGAACTGAAGGTTGGTTGAGATGCATAAAGAGGCAGCCAGGGGGCAGCTTAGTGGGTGAAGAACTGACCACACAAGCATGAGGATCTGAACTCAGACGCTGACACCCGTGTAAAAAGCCAGTGTGATGTCATACACTAGGCTGGGAGATGGAGACAGGGGGATCCTAGGAGCTGATGGGCCTGCAAATCTAGCCAAAATGGCAAACTTCAACACAGTAGGAGACGTTGCTTCAAAAAATATGCTGGAGGGCTGGAGAGATGGCTCAGCGGTTAAGAGCACTGGCTGCTTTTCCAGAGGCCCTGAGTTCAAGTCCCAGCAACCACATGGTGGCTCACAACCATCTGTAATGGGATCTGATGCCCTCTTCTGGTGTGTCTGAAGACAATATACTCATATACATAAAATAAATAAATCTTAAAAAAAATATGCTGGAAAGTGGTAGACAAAGACCTCTGAAGCTGACCTCTGACCTCCACAAGCACACACAGATAGGCAAGCACATCTGCCTAGACTCACACACAAAATAAAAATACTGAAGAAAAAAAAATGTAAAGACAGCTACAGGAAGATGCTAAAAGAACATAAGCAGAACTCAATGGCACCACTGTGTGAACTGCCTGCTTCCTGTTCAAAACACTGTAGCACGGGAGAAGCACAGGTTCTGAAACTCACCAGAAAGTCTGATTACCAGCCTAAATACAATGCCATGGTTTACTTATATCAACTCACATGGAAATTTGCTTCTCACTAATGATGTGGAAAGGTGGTCAGATCTTGAAGAAGCTTCCCTCTGAGGGAACGATGAATTCTGTGGGAGGAGAGAGCTCTTAAGAGACGAGTTAGCTGCTGAGAGCAAGGCATGGCAAGGTAGGTCGCTCCTGTCTCTTCCCTGCTTGACTGCCTATAGTTTATAATAAGCCAAAATAATCCAGTATCCTCTATGAATCACCCAGCTAAAAATATTAACTATGGAGAGCAGGAATGATCTGAGACAATATGCAAGAACTTAGTACACAGCCAACAGAAAATTAGGCCAACGTTACGTATACTAAAAAGAAACCACATGTAAAGTCAAGTGAGCACCCTGTTCCTACGTTGTGGACATGACCCTCCTCTTCAGCATCTCACTGCTGTGTGCCATCACAGCTGTCAGAATGTTAGACAATATTTGAAAACTGCAAGAATATATGCCTAAAAACTCATAGTAGACGACACTATAGAGACAATTTTATTTTTGCTACTGTACGGTTTTTCAAAGGACTGAGTGAACGAGTGGCAAATATTAACAGAAACTACTTGTTTATATATCTTCAAATATAGAGTTATGACATAGAGCAACAGCTAGAAAATAATACATGACATATGTAAACACAACTGTAGTAACCTATGGCCCCATCTACGGTGAGACACAGCGTTGCCTGAAAGGAGGAAGTAGACACAGTTGTTCCACTTATGGCAGGAGAGGAACACGGAGGGACAGAGAAGGTACATGTGCAAGGACTAGGACAAGACTCTCGCTTCAGGGAAACACCTGGGATCTAGCTGCTTCACAGAATCCTCCACTAGCTAGTTAACTTGTGATTTCATGAATGGGTTGATTACCTGTCAACACCACCACTAGGTGGAGACAAAGCCTTCAACACATGAGTCTCTTAGGAGAAAAGTAACAGTGATGAATCACGGATGAAGCAAAAATTTACCTGAAATTTTTACCTGAAGTAAAAATTGCCAAAATGTGTTGCAACCAGCCATGCTAAGAATGTGTATGTATTAAAGGCTTAGGAAAATATCAAGTATACTAGAAAGAAATCTTTGGGGAAATGTAAACTTATGAGAAACTATAAGCCAATGGTTATACTTTTTAGTAGAAGGGTTCCACAGAAAGTACCATGAACTATGGAAATGCCAGTATCAACACGACAAACTTCACATGAACCATGCTCCCAGACCTAGCTTTAAGTGATTCTACTAAGAGAGAGAGAGACAAATAAGAGCTAAATATTCTTGATTTGCCCCATCATACAAGCATGCTATAAGCTAAAAACTATGACTTTTTTTCTTAAACTAAGAGAAAACACTTGAAATTTTCTGAATTTTTCTGTTTAAAAGTTTCAGTTATATAGCCTAAGGCTAGCGTCAAGCTTGTGGATTGTCTTCCTCAGACTTTGAAACACTGCTGTCAGAGGTGTCCCACCACACCCCGTATGGCTAATGTTTATCCAGCTGCTCTATCTCCCAAGCTATCAAAATTAAAGAGGAGGCCCAATGTCATTCCAACATGTCTGTAGAGATATAACGGCAACATTTTCAGACAAAATGCAAAAGAAATTCGTTTTAAAATCTATCTAACTATGTGACTAAAAAGATCCTACAGAACCATCAGGTGCCATTAGCCTGCAAGGCATGATACAGACGGGCATCAGCTGGGCATGGTAGCTAATGCTTATAACTGTATCATTAGGGAAGACGAGGCAGAAAGATTGCCATTAGTTTGAGGCCATCTTGGTAGACATAACGAGATCCATGTTAGTCTGAGTGATATAGTATGAGACCCAGGCTCAAATAAACAAAAACAAACTAAAAATTAATGTCAAGAGAAGATCTAAGAGGGTGACATTGCTAAGTGATGACTGCGCAGCTCAAACTACACTTGGCAACAGCCATCTGTGTGAAGAGGCAAAGGACTGTCACAGTTCACAACATATGGACGTTTGGCATTGGTTTTCTTTTGCCACTATATATGGTCTCTGTGTGCATGTGTGTGTATGCATATATGTGGAGACCAGGGCTGTCATCTGATGCTTGTTGTTGCTGTTCTCGAGTCAGGGTTTATCTATGTAGCCCTGGCTGTCCCAGAACTCACTCTGTAGACCAGGCTGGCCTCAAACTCATAGATCCTCTTGACTCTGACTCCAGAGTGCTGGGATTAAAGATGTATACAACCATGCCCAGCTTTTGTTTTTTTGAGACAAGGTGTCTCTATGTAGGCTCAGCTGGCCTGGAACCCACTACATAAACCAGGCTGGCTTTGAACTCATAGAACTCTGCCTGTTTCTGCCTCCTGTGTGCTGGGATTAAAAGTGTGTCCCACCAAGCCTAGTCCTAAGGCTGGCTTAAAAAAAAAAAGTGTTGGTATCCAAATGCAAGTCTTATATTTCCACTGCAGGCAGTTTCCCACCTAAGCCATCGATCTAACCCTACCATTGGTTTTGATGTCAGGGACTATCACTGCTCCTGCTCCTTGGAGCAGCCACACTGGCAACCTGCTGTTCACAAGGTGCCTTTGGCTCCCTCTCCAAACATGGCCCTCAGTGCTCTCTCTGTTGAGCAGGTGCCCTCCCTCCATCATGTGTAGTGTGACTGTCCTTACCAGGGTAGTGCTCTGGCTTATGAAGCACCTTGCACAGAGGACAGCCAGTCAGCTGGACCTGGCCCAGAGTGAACACCAATGGTGAAATTAGCAGAGGAGGGCACGAGAGTAACTCAAAGTAAATGCTCAAAGTTAGAAGGGGAAGAAAAACAAAAAGGAAAGCTGAATAGACTAACGGAGATGACTCAGCAGGCAGACACTCACCTCATGACCAGAGTTCAATTCCTAGAACTCAAGGAAAGCTAGGAGAGAATCAACTCTACACAGTGGCCTTCTGACATGCACATGCATATTGTAGCAGACGTACACTACTCCCATACACACATACACTTAAACCACCACCACCAATAATAATAAAGTTTAAAAAAGAAAAAGAGGCTAAGCAAGGTAAACAGAGGCATAAAATATACAAAAACATAAAATGACCCAAGCTAAATCTGTAGAGACACGGAGCTAGGCCTCTGAGCTAGCTGTGTGGTGGAGTGTTTGCCTAGTTTGTATAAAGCTCCAGCACTGTGTAAAACCACATGTGATGCACACGTCCAGACTTTTACTTAGGAAGCAGACACAGGAAGCCCACAAGGCCAAGATCATCTTTTGGCTATACAGTAAATTCAGGCCAGCCAGGATTACATGAGATCCTATCCCCAAAAAGTTAAAATGAAAAAGTTGGGGTCAGTTCAGGTGCTTACTGCTAGCATGGAGGACCTGGGATACGTTACCAGCTTCCTCTGAGCAGTGCCAATGGGCTGTAGCTCCAGTTTTAGGGAGTCTGATACCTTCTTCTGGTCTCTGAGAATACTAGACACAGATATGGTACACAAACATGCGGGCAAAACATTCACACATATAACAAATCTCTTTTTAAAAGTTTTTGTTTGTTTGTTTGTTTTGTTTTGTTTTTCGAGACAGAGTTTCTCTGTATAGCCCTGGCTGTCCTGGAACTCACTCTGTAGACCAGGCTGGACCTGAAATCAGAAATCCACCTGCCTCTGCCTCCCAGGTGCTGGGATTAAAGGCGTGCGCCACCACTGCCCAGCAAAAGTATTTTTTAAAAAAGTTATAGTACAGACGTACTAGAAGAAAACAACAAGGACTGAGGGGCTGACGAGATGGCTCAGTGGGAAACAGTGTACTGCAGTTGGAGGAAGAGGAGGAACAAACCTTTAACCCCAGCACCCTATTTGTTTGAGACTAGCCTGGCCTACATAGCTAGACCTGCTTTAAAAGGAAGTGTGTACTGCATTGACAGAGGACTCAAGTTCAGTTCTCAGCACCCACATGGACGGCTCACTACCACATATAACTCTTGCTTCCAAGGGCATCCTACACTTCACGCTCTCAGGAACGCTTGCACTCGCATGCACACCCAAACACAGACACTAATTAAAACTAGTAAGAACCAGAGCTGGAGAGAGGGCCCAGGGGCTAAGCACTTGTTGTTTTTGAGGGTCAGGGAGCTGAGGATCAACAATGGCGGTGTAGTATACCTGCCGCTGGAGTCCTGGGAGAGAGAATAAATAAAAGCTTCAAAGAACTGCCTAAAATTTTTCCAGATTTGATGAAAGCTTTACAGCTGCAATCCCCAAAACCTCCACAAATCCCAAGGAACAAAGGAAATGGTACAACAGAAAACCTTAGGTCAGCCATTTGAAATCCGCAATAGAAAAAAGTTAACCACAGTAAAAACATAAGACATAAAGGTCTGGGGTGTAACTCAGTTGGCAGATCGATTGCCTAGCATGTGCAAGGGAGGCCCTGAGTTCATTTCAATTCCTAGCACCACAAACACTGGATGTGTTGACCATATCTATGATCCCAGTATCTCAGAGGTGGAGGTAGAAGGATCAGAAAGTCAAGGCCATTGTCAAGTATACAAGTTCAAGGCTAGTCTGGGTTATTGAGACCCTGCCTCAAAACAAAACAAACAAGAAGCACACATAGCAGAAGTGCTGAACACTCAGCTCGGCAGATGGGTGCACTTGCTGGCCGGGCATTTGGGAACATACTTCTAATCCAGGCACATACACAGGGTTTAATGGGAAGGCATATTTAGGGCTGAATTTTGTTTGTCCTCTTGAAAGTCTATTTTTGTATTGTACCAATAATTTTAATCTTTGGGTATTTAAGACCATGTAGGTGGCCAGGTGGTGTTTGCACACAACTTTAATCCCAGCACTTGGAAGGTAGAGGCAGTCAGATCTCTGAGTTTGAGCCCAGCCTGGTCTACAGAGTGAGTTCCAGGACAGCCAGGGCTACACAGGCAAACCCTGTCTCAAAAAACCAAAATATTAAAAAAAAAATTAAAAATATTGTATGTGCATGAGTGTTTTGCCTGTGGGTATTTGAGCAGCACATGTATGTCATACTCAGGGGGTCAGAAGAGGAAGTTTGATCCCTGAGAACTAGACTCACTGAGGGTTGCTAGCCACTACACTGGTAGTGGGAATTGAACCTGGGTCCTCTGCAAGAACAAGAAGTACTCTTAACCTCTTTTCAGCCCTGAGATTTCATTTCTTTATACTCGAATTTTACTAGTTGGGTCCTGTTTGTGAGTGTGGTTTTGTTTGTTAGAGGAGAGGATCTTAGTAGGCTGATCTTGAACTCCTAAACTGGAAGGGATCTTCTTGTTTCCGATTCCCAAGTGCTGGGGCTAGTCTAGTGCCGGGGCTAGTCTAGTGCCGGGGCTAGTCTTGCGCCGTCACAGGCAAGCCTCCACTTCTTATGGCATAGATACCTCTGGTTCCTAACTTCTAGGCAATCTGAATTCTGGGTCTCTTTGTATCATCTCTTCTGGAAATTTCTGCTGGAGACAAGGACTGTTGGTTTGGTTGGGAGTTTTTCACAAACCTATTTGCCTAGCCCACATGAAACTTTCTTATGTGTCAGACACACATGGATATCACTGGATGATTACAACACAAACTCTAGGACGTGTCACTGTAAGAAGATGAAGTCAGTGAAATACAACACATTAATAGACTGAAGGAAGAAACCATCATCTCAGAGGTCGGCTACCAAGGTCTGACACGATCTCCTGATAGGATCCCGGAAATCAGGACAGGAATGAGAGGAAAGTCCCTGACACAATGATCCTTATGAAAACCCCAGCTATATATTCAGCAGAGAAATACTTGCTGGAAGAAGGTCTGCTCCAATTGGTCTCTACCTTCCCCACTGCCTGCCAGGCCATGCTATGCCCCCCGACAACACCACTGTCACAGTGTCTGCTCTGTCGGGCTGAGGCTCTGGGCCTCAAGGGGCATGGCTGGTCTAAAGCAGCACTGCCTGTTCTCAATGCCTCTTCTTTTTTTTCCCCCCAAGACAGGGTTTCTCTGTGTAGCCCTGGCTGTCCTGAGACTTACTCTGTGGACCAGGCTGGCCTTGAACTCAGAAATCCACCTGTCTCTGCCTCCCAAGTGCTGGGATTAAAGGCGTGTGCCACCACTGCCTGGCTCAGTGCCTCTTCTTAAATTTAACTGAGTCCAGCCCCGGAGAACAATCTCTCTATTCCTCATGCTGCAAGAATCAGAGGCCATTCACCCCCTCATTCTCTACAGGTTATCCAAAGACACAACTCTGAGCAGATACACCCCACTGAAGGTACACCGGCAGCCCTCTGGAAAAGGACAGCAGAGGCTCCAGACGTCTAGCTTTTCTCCTTAGTACCTCTCCCTCCTCTCCCTCTCTCCTGTATTTTGAGTCAGGGTCTCACTTAAACATAGGCTGGCCTCAAACTCCTGATCTTCCTCTGCCTTTACCTCCCAAGTGTTGAGATAACAGGTGTCCCACATCACACCTGGCCTTACTTCGCTTTCCCTTCCTCCAAGCGACTAATGACATTATCAATAAAGAGGAGGTGGCTGGCCTGCTTGATAACTCTGGCCCAGCAAGGACTTAAAAACCTTATTACCATACAACTAACAGTCTTGAAAGCTGCACACAGTTCTCTGTCACCTCAGCCTCACACTCTTCTATGTAAGTACCCC
This sequence comes from Arvicanthis niloticus, assembly GCF_011762505.2. NCBI lineage: Eukaryota > Metazoa > Chordata > Mammalia > Rodentia > Muridae > Arvicanthis > Arvicanthis niloticus. The sequence continues at coordinate 51,872,163 of NC_047670.1, forward strand.
ACCCACTCACCCACCCACCCGGCTCCTCACCTGCTAGTCTCCTCCTTCGAAGTGACCAAGGTTGTCGCCCTCCCACTGCGAACTGGCAGCTCCTGTGCCTTTTCTTCGGGCTCTGGCTCCAGTGAGGAGCCGGTGCTACCATCACGGCTGCCCCTTCCTGGGCTGCTGTCCGCAGAGGCACGTGGAGATTCAGTGTTCTGTTTCAGCGTCTGCAGTTTAGCCAGAGGGATGATGTCGCAGTTCTGTGGGCGGTGCCACACAGTACGCTGTGAAGCAGCACTGTAGTAGTAGAAGCGTGATGTATTGGGGTCAAAGAGCTCCCACCACTGGTCCTCGCTGGTGCGCTTGATGCGCACGCCGGCTGGTGGGTCCCACACGCACTCCCCGGTGACCAGGTTGGCATACATACGTTCTCGAGTTCGTGGTTCAATGATCTCCACCCACTCCAACCTGTAGAGGACAAAAGTATCAACTAAGACCTTGGCTCTCAACTAACTGTGCAAGGGCTTCCACCAGCTGCTGAGTGCTCTTGCATCTGATGTTGTTTCCTGGGAAACCTCAGGGCAGCAGGGCTACAGACTACTGTCCCTGCCTGGTCCTCAGCCTGCAGCCCTGTAATCCTTTTTATGTATAAAGTGGTAAGTCACTCTACACAAGGTCATGTTCTTTAATACAAGTATGTTTGATGTCAGGATGCAAATGTTTAAAGATTGCTTTCAAGTTTTTGATAATTTATGGTTTAGTTTTATGCATGTGTATGTGTACAATGCTCTGACAGGCCGGAAGAGGGCAGAAGTCTCTTCTAGAGCTGCAATCACAGTATGTTGGTTAAGCCAGTACCATAAGTGCTGGGGACCAAATTCTAGATGAGTCTCACTCATTCTGAACCACTGAGCCATCTCTTCTGCCCCCAAAATTAGGGTGTGGTAGTGTTCTGGGCAAGGCCCCTACCTTCTTTAATATAGGTCTGATTCTATAGCCCAGGATGGCTTAAACACTTGTAGTGATCCTCCTGCCTAAGCTTCTTAAGTGGTAAGATTACAGGCCTGAACCATGGCACCTGGCTCTGTAAATGTTTAATGTAAATACAAGGTGAATGCCAGGGAAGGCCTACCACAGTCCATAATAAAGAAACTGCACAGCCTTGTTTGAAATGACACATACCTGTTTGTATTATACAGTTCTGTAAGAAATCATCAGACAGGAAAGCAAAAGAGAAATAGCTGGGTGGAGTGATGGCTCAGGAGTTAGAGCACTTGTTGCTCTTGCAGAGGACTCATCTTTGGTCCCCAGCACCCACATGACAGTTCACAACTGTCTGTAACTCCAGTTCCAGGGGATCTGGCACGCTCTTCTGACTGCTGTGGTATTCATACACAAATGCAGGCAAAACATATAAAAATAAAATTAAAAAAAAAAAAAAGAGGGGCTGGTGAGACGGCTCAGAGGTTAAGAGCACTGACTGCTTTTCAGGAGGTCATTAGTTCAAATCCCAGCAACCACATGGTGGCTCACAATCAGCCATAATGAGATCTGATGCCCTCATATGGGTGTCTGAAGACAGCTACAGTGTACTTTGGACCTGGAGCCAGCGGGGAGCTGGAGGGAGCGGAGGTGGGGCAGATCTAGTGGGGCTGGAGCAGGAAGGAGAAGGGAAGGGGGACAAAAGAAAAGAAACAGGTTATGTAGGAGCAGTGGGATGGGTGTGGCTTTCCCTCAGCCATTCCAGCTATCTCTGTGCATGTTTGTGCACACATGTGAAGACACATGTTCACACTGGGAGGCTGTCCTCAGTCACATCTCCAGCTTATCTGAGACAGGGCATCTCACTGAACCTGGAACAGTTTGGGCTAGATTGTCCAGTGTTTCCCTGTATACAGTGCTGGGTTCTAAGCATATGCTCCTGAGTGCAGCTTTTCCATGGGTGGAGAGGATAGGAACTCAGGCCCTCACTTCCCATCAGAGCTAGACCCAGCCCTTTCCTTCTGTCTCCCTTTTACTTTTAAAATGATTTTATCTTTTTTTTTCAGACTTTATAATGAAAAAATTCAAATGTGAAAATATACTATATTAGAACAATTATTTCCACATCTGTAGTTTTAATTTTTTTGTGATTACTACTGTCAAACACTTTTCTCAAATTCCTGAGAAAACCACAAGATGCAGTGTTGTTTTCTCTTACTGACCCACATGAGCTATTTCAGACACTTGCTCTCATAGAGGCCTATCAGCGATGACCAGGATTGACTTTGTGATATGTCTGTTTATTCTCTTTTGTTTTTTAAAGAAAACAAGTTTTAATCTTAGTGAGTTGAATTTATAAATCCTTCCCTCGTGGCTTTTTCTATTTCTTTCTGGTTTCTGTTCTACTTGTAGGTCAAGCATAGTCTCTCATGAATTGATTTCCCAAAGTTTTATAATGTTGCCATTTAAGCTGATGTCTCGGATCTGCCTGTACTGATTTTGTTTGCCTGTGACATTTCATCTTGCTAAACAGTATCATTGTTTCCATGACCGACAAGAGCAGCTTTACAAGTGAGCATTTCTGTGTGAGACCCTTCTGATCTCACCTCTGCCTCAGCATATGCCTTTGCCAGGGAGCTTAGGAAAATGAACAATCTTGTAAAAAACCTGTTTTCCTTCAGTCCGCTTGGGTTACTATTCTTCCTGTCCTTTTTTTTTTTTTTTTTTTTTTAAACAAATGCAAACAACAATAACAACAAAAAGAAACAAACAAAAAAAGAAACAAAACTTTTTTCAGCATGCAGCATGAGAGAAGAACCCCCGGCTTTGCATGTAGTAAGCATGTGTTTGTTCTGCCCTGAGTGAGCTATCTCTCACCTTTTACCATTCCCTCTCAAACAGAGATTTACTATGCAGTCTGAGCTAGCCTTAAATTCATAATCCTGTTGCTTCAACCTCCTAAACACCTGGTATTACGTCTGCATGCCACTGCACCTGGCTCTTAGCCATTCTTTTAAAAACTTTTAAAACTGCATTTCCATTTATTTAGTGTCTGTGTGTATGGACGTTTGTTTGTGTGTGCGTATGGATGTTTATTTGCATGTGTGTATGGATGTTTGTTTGCATGTGTGTATGGATGTTTGTTTGCATGTGTATATGGACGTTTGTTTGTTTGCGTGTATGTTTAGAAATGAGAGGACAACTCGTAGATGTTGGTTCCATCCTTCCACTATGTGGGTCGCTGGGATCAAACTTAGGTCGCCAGGCTTGGCAGTAGGCACCTCTACCTGCCAACCCTAGCTCTTGGCTATTCTTAACCTATTTTTACTTCCTCATGAATTTTAGAATTCATGGCCTGCCAACTTCCATACAAACTCTGTTCCTATCTTTGCAAAATCTGATTAATTCTACGGATTGATGCGTGAAGAACAAAAACATCTCTGTGGCACTGACATCTATCCAAGCAGAATCAATCCAGGTCTAAGGCCTGTGTGCTGCAGGCTCTCAGCACACTCTTCTTTGGCTATGTCCTACTGCTGATGCCTGTCCAGCTCTCTGCCAGTACTCTCTGAGGCCCTTATGGGGATCAGGGGATCTGTTCTGCAGTTCACTTGTGAAGCCTCTTCCTTTGTGTACTGGGTCACCACACTGCTCTGCCTCCCTGTCTTTTCCCACTGAAGGCTCTACACTTCAGATATAATGCAGAACTCTCGTGATCATAGCCAAGAGCCATACACTGTGATGGTTTGAATGAGAATGGTACTCATAGGCTCATGTTTGAATAATTGGTCCTAGGTTAGTGGGTCAATTTGGGAAAGATTCAGAGTGTGGACTTTGTGTTGTGGGTGGACTTGGAGATTTCAAAAGACCACAAAATTCCCAGTTAGTGTTCTTTCCTCCTCTTCTCCCCCCACTTCGTGCTTGTGGATAAGGCTATAAGCTCTCAGCTACTGTTCCAGCACCATACCTGCCCGTCTGCCACCATATTCTTCCCCATGGTGGTCATGAACTAACCCTCTGTAACTGCAAACTTCCAACAAACCCTTTCTTCTATGATTGCCTTGGCTGTGATCTTTCTTCACAGCAATTAAAGAGTAACTGAGATAGCAGTGGGCTTTGTTGTGACAGGCCTGATCATGCTGTTGTTTGGGGGACTGTGGAAGCCTTTGGACTAAGAAACTGATTGGATGCTCTATGTGGGGTTTAAGGCCATCTAGTAGGAGCTTGGAGAGAGTAGAGCTGAAAGCACTGTGGACTCCTGAAACCCAGCTCAAGAATTTCAGAGGGGAAAAATATCAGCAACTGGGGAGAGATTATTCTTGTGATATGTGGCTGCCTTCTGTACTTGTTCTAAAAAATTGCCTTAACTTAAATTGAAAAGTAATGCACCTTCAGTGTATAAGCAGGGCTGCCCCTGACATCTCCTCCCTTCTCTAAGTATAGAAGGGCTGTGGCAATTCTAATCTTGCCAAGGCGGGGATAGAGGCCTGACCTAAAATCAGCCTAAAATCAGCAATAGGCCTGACATACATGCCTGCTAACACAAAGTCTTGGGTCTCTATGGAAAAACACTGAAACAGATGTCTATAAACTATTGTAAACAGGCAGCTTTTGTGGAAATCTACCAGCCTGAGTAGTCATAGACCTTGTAAATAGTCAGCCTTGGCAGATAGTACCAAATTAGATAAGGACAAGTGAATCATAGGCAGAGTCATAGTGACCTGACCCCTGAACCTTCACCCAGCTGATACCCTGTTCTGAAAGATATCTGTACTCCCCCGAACACCTACGCCTCCTGTGTCATCCCCTTCCCCACATCCTGCATTTTCGTGTTTATAACCCCTGTATTAAAAATTAAAAATTATGATTTGATAGTAAAAAAAAAAAAAAAAGGAAAAAAAAAAAGTAATGCACCAATTCCCTTGACTGAGGAGAGTTCAAGATAGCTTAACCTCAACTCTATCACATGGTTATTATGACCACTCTTATGCAGGTCTACAGTGAAAATGAGCAACCAGGACAACAAACAGACAAAAACAAAACAAAGTGTGCAGTTGAAGGAGAAAATCAGCACCAGGAAGTGTAAAGTTGGAGCCAAGGCCTGTGCTGAAAGAGGAGAGGCAGGATGTGAAATGGAGTAAGGGGGTGATACCTTCACACCCCGGCAACATGCAGGAAAGGGCTGCAGAATTTTCTGCTTCTAAGAAGCAACAACAAATCAAAGCTTATGGAGATATAATTCAAAGAGTGGTGCAGGCTCTCCTCGGAGATCCGCAGAACTTGGGCAGTGCTTCTTTTTAAGAGTCATGAACAAAGTAGTTGTAGAATCTTTCTCCAAGGTTAAGGAAAGCCACTGAGGCCAGATGTGTAGTAAAGAGTCCTGCATGGAGGCCCTGAGAGGCCACTGTAGGAAGCTGTGAAGGTGAAGGCAGGATGAAGCTGGAGACTTCAAGATGTAAGGACAGTGTGTAACCAGCACAGAGAGAGGAGTGAGCTGCAGTCAACAAAGCTGGAGGGCGGAGCCATCAACCCTTCAACATCACACACAGAAGGACAGGAATTGGAGTTTACCCTGCTGGGTTTCAGCCTTGCTTTGGTCAGTACTTCCTCTCTTTGGCCCCTTCCCTCCCTGTTGGCATGGCGATGGTAATTTCCTCCCTCCATTGTATGCTAGAAGTGCATGATCTGCTTTTTGTTTTTGATTTTTACATAGGGCTACAGTTAGGAGTTTGCCTTGGTCCTCAGAAGAGACTTTGGACTCTTGTTGCAGGATATTTGATCAAACTGTGAACCCCATTATTGTGTTATTTGCTGGAAAAATCTGTTTCTAGTTGTGGTGTGTCTCACACCTTAATCCCTCTGGCTGGAATACAAACACACCCTTAGTACAAACCTTAATCCCAAATAATGAAGGTAAAGTTAGTTTGTAGAAGGAAGTGCCTATGTTTGAAAGTGATGTCTAATTGAGTGGCAGACAAAGTGATGAATCAGAGAAAGAATTGTCAGACTAGGACATGCCCTGCTCTCAGGAAAACAGAGAAGAGGGGCTGCTTAAAAGAGAGCAGTGCTGAGGGAGAGAACAAGCTAGACACAGGTGAAGATGGAAAAAGCCAAAGAATGAGGATGAGCCAGAAGATTAGAATAGATTGCCAAAATAAGTATGAGGCCAAGCAGAGCAATCCAGTCAGAGGCTAAGAGAGAAGTCAGATTGAATCAGTCAGCATGGAGAGGATTTTGAACTAGCCAGTCAGAGTTCAGAAAGAGCTAGAAAAGGTGAGCCAATTCAGCAGTAAGTCTCAGATGCTGAAAACATTCTAGGCCTAGATAAAATTGTACAAAGGCTAGAAGCTTCTAGGACTAGGCCTAGGTTAACAACCTTGGAGATGACAATTATATCTGGTGAATAAAAATTACTTTTACAGTGTTGAGACTGAAGGACTAGGGACTTCTTTTTTTTTTTTTTAAGATTTATTTATTTATTTCATGTGCGTACACTGTTGTTGTCTTCAGACACACCAGAAGAGGGCATTAGATCTCCATTACAGATGGTTGTGAGCCACCATGTGGTTGCTGGGAATTGAACTCAGGACCTTTGGGAGAGCAGTCAATGCTCTTAACCGCTGAGCCATCTCTCCAGCCCCGGACTAGGGACTTCTAAAATTGAACTAAATACAGTTTGCAGTAAAAGTCTCTACAGAATGAGAATGGCCCCACATGCTCATGTCTCTGATTGCTTGGTCCCAACTGATGGAACTATTAAGAAGAATTAGGAGGTGTGACCTTGGAGGAGGAGGAGCAGTGTCACTGAGGATGAACTTCAAGATTTCAAAAGCCCAGGCCATCCCAGTCATCCCCTCATACTGTCTGTCTCCTGCTTGTAGATCAAGATGTAAGCTTACAGTTATTGCTCCAGCCATGCCTGCCTGCTGCCATATTCCTCTCCTAGATTCTCATGAACTTACCCTCTGTATGGTAAAGTCCCCAATAAACCCTTCTTCTATAGCTGCCTTGATTGTTAGCATTTTGTCTAAGCCCCGCCCCACAGTTACCTGGCAACAACCAGGTGTGCCTGACTCACTATAAAAAGGGTTGCTTGCCCCCTCCTCTCTCTTTTGCTCTTGCCTTCTTGCTCCTGTTCTGTCTTCTGGACCCTTTCCCCCTTTCTCCCCATTCTCCTCCCTCCCTCCCCTCTCCATGTGCTCATGGCCAGCCTCTACTCCTCTATTACTTTCTCTCTCTCTCTCTCTCTCTCTGCCTTTCTGCCTCTACTACCCTCTTAACTCCCCTCCCTATGCCCTGAATAAACTCTATTCTATGCTATACCATCGTGTGGCTGGTCCCTCAGGGGAAAGGGATGCCTCAGCATGGACCTGGGGAGGCACCCCCTTCCCCATACCTGAATACACCTCCACCAAAACATATCACTTCTCTCTTTATCTTCTTATAACCACAACATTGATCATGATAGTTTGTCACAGCAATGGGGTCTTAATTTCCCTCTGTGAATATCCTAATGACCTATGCCATAGAGAACACTGAGGGTGTCAGCCAGGGATTCCCACGACACTACTCATTTAAAGCTAAACACATGCTACCTGATTAGGACTCTCAATGTACCTGCACATTTGGTTACATTTCTGTGTTCTGCAATAGGCTTCAGGATTGTGCTTAAGTACCTGGTACCACATAACAAACTGGAAGGAACCCAGAGACACTGTGTACATGTGCTGCTCTCAGTTGGGGTTTACACCTCCCTTGTTGGGGGTTGAATGCTATATCCACAACATCATCTCTGGCATTTGAACACTTGGTCCCCAGTTAGGGGCACTGGCTGGGGAGGCTTAGGAGGTCTGGCTCACTAGAGGAAGTTTATTACTGCAGGCAGGCTTGGAGCTTAAAGACTTGGGCCATGCCCTGAGTTCACCCTCTCACATCTCTTTGCTTCATGCTTATAATTTGAAGACGTGAGCCTTGTGTTTCAGCTCCAGCTGCCATGTTCTATAAACCCCAATAAATCCCTTCTTCTTGACTTGGTCATGGTATTTAATCATAGCAACAGACAAGTAACTCGTCTACATCTGTTTCAGGCAACATTTCAACACTTCATGTAGACCTTTCTCCTAGTTATCGACTCAAAGTGTGCGTGTGCGTGCTGTAATTGAAGTTTAAGATTTTGATGTAAGACTTTGTGACCATCTTCTTCTCTCTCCAGCTCAACATTGCAGAGGGGCTGAAGGCTTCAAGGACTCTGCTGAGTGTCCCTGCACCAGCACAGACCAGCTGGATTGTTGTACCTAACATTAGACCCTAGGGCATATTTACTCTGTGAGGCCCCAGTGGTAATATGGGCCTTCATCCCAACCTTCTGCAAAATGCTTCCTGTGCCACTTAAAAGTTCACACTGGTCCTACCCTCTGCTCAGAACCATACCCCATGTAAGCAAGAGTACCTTTTCTACCTCAAGGGTGCTTCTAGGACCTTCTAAATATGTCTTCTGGTCTGTTTAGCTTGCCCTTCTTCTATCAGTGTGGGGATGACACTAGTGCCAGAGGTTCAGGGCTCATGCTTTAGTTCCAGTCCCATTGTTTGGTGACTGAACTGGAGCCATCTCATGATGGGGAAGTAGGACGGGGAGTTTTCAGGCCAGGAAGCATAGCTCCTTCAACACTGTGCATGGCTATAAAACATAGCTAATATGAATATTAAACTCTCTCCTCTCTCTGTCTCTCTGTCTGTCTCAGTCTCTCTGTTTCTGTCTGTCTATCTGTCTGTCTGTCTCTCTCTCCCTCTCTCATTTTTTTTTTTTTTGTTTGTTTTGTTTTGGTTTTTTGAGATAAGGTTTCCTGGAATTTGCTCTGTAGACCAGGCTAGACTTGAACTCAAAGATCTGCCTGAGTCTGCCTCCAGAGTACTGGGATTAAAGGTGTACACCACCACTGCCCATCTGGACGTTTAAGTCTTACACTGAGTTTGTTTCAGACGCCTGGCAATTCCTGATGCCCAGGCTGGAGCAGCACAATGCCGAACCCACCATGGCTCACACAGTGACTACTGAGGCAGGAACAAGATAAGCAGTTCACTCCAAGGACAGGACATTCTCCCTAATAGGGTTACCATGAACACAGCTGCAGCCAGCGCTTCTACTCATCCCCAAAAGGATGGGTATCCAATAAAACCATAAATAAGCATTTGGATGCTAAGAGCTGACAAAACCAGGTGAGAAGGAAAGGGATCACAGCATAGGCCTCACTGCAGACACCTGCAGCACAGCCAGCACATGCTGACTGTGAGAAGCATGGTTAAGATGTAGATGTCTACAGGAGACGTAGATGGTTAGCTGGAACAACTGAGCTTTAAACACTGCTGAAACATCCAAAACTTAGCTGTGGAGGCTGTGACTAGGAGTGCTTAGTCCAGAGTTCAAGGCAGTTGGAGCAATATGATGCCATGATCAATCAATCAACCACTGGGATGAATATGCTACATGGATTTAGGTTTGAGGGTTTCTTGTTGTTCTTTGGGGGGGAGTTGGGGCTGGGCTTTGAATCAAGAGTCTTCCCTGGATTGGCCTGTGGGCATGTTTGGGGTGGGAGATTATATTAATTAAGTTAACTGATAGAGGAAAACCTAGCTCACTGTGGGTGAAAGCACCATCTCCTAGGCAGAGCAGAGGTATCTAGCTAAGCACACACAAAGCCAAGTGAGCACACACTCAACCATTTCTTTCTGCCTGGACTGTGAATGCAATATGACTAGCTCTTTTCAGTTCCTGCCTGGTGCAAGTTGCCCCAGTGTGGTCCTGGGTGATGACACTGAAGGAAGGTAGTTGCCTACAGGCTGTGAGAGGCTTCTGGTACCTCATTCCTCTGCAACCGTTCTTCACCTTCTCCTTAACCTATATTAGATTTTACCAAAACAAAGCTACTCTCAAATAAAGGTACTCTCCAAAGAATTTTTCTGAGTGACAAAAGAAAGCTATTAAGCACAGAACAATCTTTTAATCCCTTAAAAAAATGTAAGTCTTAGTTTTGTTTAAAAAGTCCTTTTAAATCAATGCAATTCAATGATCCTCTTTCCAGAAAGAATGGGGTTTTATTCCCTTTGCAGTGCACTCCTATGCATGTGGGCAGAAACCCAGCCCTTTAGGAACATTCTTGGCATCTCCTGGGGGGTAACATTCAATCACAATACTCAGAGAATAATAAAAGACACAGGAGGGTGGGGAGCCCAGGACCTGACATCCAAAGCCAGGCGTGGGTGTGATCTAAAGATGTCCACAGTGAGTCGCTTCAGAAAAATGGGGAGCCCAGTCTGGGAAGCCCCATGAATTATGTGGACCCTGAAGAAAGGGAGAGACACAGCAAGTGGCCACATATATGTGTAGGCCTTATGAGCAAGTTGGGGTGGGCACCTTGAATTAAGGAAAGCACAACTTGCACACAGAGTTGGAGTCAGTGTGTAACAGTCATGCTCAGTGAGTTAGGTAGGTAAGAAAAGTGTGTTAGCTGTCGGAGAGCTGCTCACAGTGCTTCACAGCCAGCTAGGACTCAACCCCATAAACAACAGGCGTGGTACCAATGTTAGCAGCATCCTACCGACTCAACTGGAGATATCGTGGGCAAGGATTATTTGGTGATAATGTTTAAGACTGATTGTGACACACACCTAGGTCTCAGGAGCTACAGGCAGGTGACTGTCTCTGTGTTCAAGGCCAGGAAGGGCTACAGAGAGAGTCTATTTCAAAAACCAACCAAAGAAATGAATGAAACACATGGGTTAGCTAACGTATCCCAGTGCCTCAGAACTTTCAGGACATGTACAGAGGGTATGACGTCTCAGAAGAGGGAAACACAATCATAAATAAGGTACCAAGAAATTGGGTCACAGCCAGCCATAGTGGTTCAGGGTTGTGGTGATGGTTGTGAGCAGCCATGTGGGTGCTTTAATCCCAGCACTGGAGGGCAGAGAGAAGCAGATCTCTTAAGTTCAAGGCCAGCCTGGTCTACAGAGTGAATTGTAAGATAGCCAGGGCTACACAGAGAAAACCTGTCTCAAACAAAACAAAAACACAAACAAAGGAAATGGAAAGAAGAAATTGGATCATTTTTGAGTCGAAAGTCAACACTGCACACCACACCCAAGTATAGACTCTATATTGATCAGCAGGCTATGGGATTGGGGCTGTAACTCACTGGTAAAGCACTTGCTTTACCACAAGGCCCTGCATTTGACTCAGAGCACAAAACAAACAACACAACCTGGTATTGGAAAACTGAGTGAAAGATTTAAAAAAAAAAAAAAAAAAAAGAGTCTGGGGCTGGAGAGATGGTTCAGTAGTTAAGAGCACTGACTGCTCTTCCAAAGGTCCTGAGTTCAATTCTCAGCAACCACATGGTGGCTCACAACCATCTGTAATGGGATCTGATGCTCTCTTTTGGTGTATCTGTACTTACATATAATAAATAAATGAACCTTTAGGCTGGAGTGAGCGGGGACAGAGGGAGAGGAAACAGGGAAGGAGGGAAAAAAAAGTCTGAAAATGAACTGTGACATGTACAGGGGGTTATCTTGCTCTGCTATCAAAGACCTGAAATCTAAGCTGCACAGGGACCCAGCCCTCTCAGTAAGCGCTTGACTCAATCCTGTAAGGGCTGGCACACTACAGTAGGTCTACACATAAGCCCTGTTGTTGTTTATTGATTCTGTTTTTTTATGTGTATGAATATTTTGTTTAAATACAGCTGTGCACCCTGTGTGTGCAGTGCCTGCAGAGCGCAGAAGACAGTTCTGCACTCCTTGGAACTGGAGTTGCAGATGGTTGTGAGTTGCCATGAGGGTGCTGGGAGTAGACTCTGGTCCTCTGCGAGAGCAGCCAGTGTTCTTAACTGCTGGGTCATTTCCCAGCTACTGTTTTGTTTGTTTTGTTTTTTTGTTTTTTTGAGGCAGAGTCTCATGTATCCCAGACTGGTTCCAAATGTTTCATGCAGCTGAAGACAGCCTTAAACTTCTGATCCTTGAATCCTCTACTTCCCAAGTACTGGAATTATCTCCCTGTACCACTAGGCCCATTTTATGTAGTACTGTAGAGTGTGGGGTTTTGTGTGTGTTAGGTAAGGATTCTAACCAGTTGAGTACAAAGATTACTTTTATATTGGTTAAGGGTACAAAAGTCATGCAAAGGCTGTGGAAACCACTTAGATTGGACAAGGCTAAGGAGGGTGAGAAGGCAGAGGCAGGCAGAACTGGCTGAGGGATTCTATACTACACAGGGACAGAAAGTAGTATAAATACAACAGGGAATATGTGGTCTCTGTGGTTCAGGGTGGCAGGAGATCAAAGCCTGTGTCAACATCAGATCTGATCAGTGACTGTGTCTTGGTATGTGAGTCACCTGACAGACACACACTCAAGCATTAAAGGCCTAAGGCAGAACACTTGTGACTTTCTAAAGTGACTCAGAAAGAATGGGTGACTGATGGTGATAACTCAAGGATGGGTAACCAACACTGATGACTTGGAGCAAGAACACACAGACATTTCTGGGACCGTTCTTTTTTTTTTCTTTTTCCCCCTGTTAGTGTGGAATTATTTCCAAATAAAAAACTGCACATCAGAAAAATAGAAATGAAGAGGCATGACTACTGGTATCTGTATGGACGGATGCCCAGAGTGCCTGAGAAATGGGGCACAGTTCATATGTGCAGCCCAAACATCATCAATTCTGAGGGGGATGAACTGGCTGGCCTCTGTCAAGTGTGCAGGTATCACTGCAGCGAGCGGCTGTGCTGAGAATGCTGGACTACAGTGACAGGAGCAGGACAGCCACTGGGGAGGACGGAGAGAGAAGCAGTGCCCGTGGGCAGCCACATGAACATGGTTGGAGAACTATCACGGGGGAGCCAGCAGCCCTAGAGCCACACTACCTTCTCTCTGAACTGTCGTTCTCCCCACTTCCCCAGAGCCTGGATAACTCATTGGGAGTGGATGCTGCCTCCTTACCTGGTACTTGACCCCGGAATCCTGGGCTCCTGCTCATCCACATGGTGGCTTCTGCATTCATAATCCTGTGTCTGTGACATTGCCATCTGCTTCCTTAGTGCTGAGGTGGACAGTTGTCAGAGGACCATCAGGTTGCCTCCTCCAGCATCAGACAGAAAGAGGCCACACTAGGGAGAAAAAAAGTGGCTAAGCACTGCTGGAAAATTGAGGTGTCAAGTGATGGCTCACACCACAAACATGGAATAACAGTCCATCTTGCTCTTCTGCCAGATAGCTGGCTCAAATGGAAAGCAATCCCCATGCCTCAAGACTCCTCAGGGAAGCCACTCCCAGCAAGGTGGTCTTAGTGGCCAGCCAGCTTCTCTTGTATAGAGAGACAGCCAGCTGGCTAACTGCCTGCTGCTGGGATTTCACTTGGGCCAGGGTAGGTGCACAAGAGCTTCAAGAACTACAAAGCTAGAGGATGCACTGAGCATCCAGGCCTCACTTGTGTATAACGTCTGGACCCCAGCACAGGATGCCATATATGGGGAGGTTACTGTGGAGATGAAGTTGGGCACAACGTACACAGGGTACGGCCTCATGCACAGTGGGACTCTGGCATGCAAGAAACACACAGATTTCCTGTGACAGTGAACAGGCTCTCTCACAGATTGTGCTGGTTAGAATACACATGGGAAGGGACCCCTGAGCCTATGCTCATCCAAGATATAAAGCCATCCATGTTATAAATGTGAAGGCTGAAAAAACAAAACAAACTTTTAGGAAAAACCAAAGAATGCTTGGTTTTACAGTGGGGACAGATCTCTGAGACAGTCACAAAACTAGCACCCAAAGAAAAAAAATAATGAATAGACTGTAATAAAGTTAAGATTGAGGATATCTACTTATCAAGAAACTAAGAGTAGGCTAGGTGTGGTGGCCTATGCTTTTAATCTCAAAACTCAGGAGGTGGAGATACAGAAATCTCTGTGGGTTAGGGGGCATCATGGTCTCCAGAGTGAGTTCCATGCCAGCCAAGGCTACAAAGTGAGATCCTAGAAGGAAGAGAGAGGAGAAGGAGGAGGAAAAGGAGGATGAGGAGGAGAAGGGAGAAGAGGAGGAGGAGGAGAAGGAGGAAGAAGAGGAGGAGGAAGAGAAAGAGAAGGAGGAACAGTAGAAGGAAGAGGAGGAGGAAAAGGAGGAAGAAGAGGAGGAGGAGAAGGAGGAAGAGAAAGAGGAGGAGGAAGAAGAAGAAGAGGAGGAGGAGGAGAAGGGGGAGGAAGAGGAGGAGGAGAAAGAGAAGGAGGAACAGTAGAAGGAAGAGGAGGAGGAAAAGAAGGAAGAAGAGGAGAAGGAGGAGGAAAAGGAGGAAGAGAAGGAAGAGAAAGAGGAGGAGGAAGAAGAGGAAGAAGAGGAGGAGAAGAAGGAGGAAGAAGAGGAGGAGTAGAAGGAGGAGGAAGAAGAAGAGGAATAGAAGGAGGAGGAAGAAGAGGAGGAGGAAGAGGAAAAATGTGAATCCCAAATGGGAGGCATTTGCCATGTAGAATGACCAGTTATGGCATGTGTGATCTGAAAACAGGCACACTAAACATATAACAAATGTCACAGAGAAAGTGATGAAGAAGTAGTAAGTAGACAGTGCAGACAGTGTTTATGGAAATGGCTCCATTTCACTCTTCAGGGAAGTGCTTTTTAAGGCCTATGACAAAGCACCCAGCAAACAGGAAAGACACGAACTACTTAGTGCTGGTAAGGACAAGGAGAAGAGCACTTATATCCTAGCACTAGGTCTGAAGGGGTTCCCACTCCAGGTGGCAGCTCGACAGTGTTCCCCAAAGTAGAACACATGCATCTATCTGACCCAAGCATTGTCAGAATGGAGGCGGCAACTTCACAGAGGCCACTGTGGTAATGCCAGCAGTGCTGTCTCAACAGACACAGGAGGGACACCAAGTGCACACCAATTCCATAGCAGTGAGTGAACCCGTGCACACACTAGGGTTTCCTTTAAAGAGCTGAGAAGCAGTTGTCGCTATTAGAATCAGATCCAACAGGCTCAGGACCCAACAGTGCCAGGAGGGGATCAGGGGCCACATGCTGTCTTCAGCAAAGTGCCCCTGCTTACAGAGTGCTGATCCCCCGACCTCGCAGGCTGCAGGCTCTGTGTACAAGCCCCTACCCCACCACACACACACAGCCATGAGGAACAGAGTATCACTGGGGTTATGTCTTGCTCTTGATCAACTCCCAGATGGCATCAGACTTACGCCTTCCCTCAAACCAGGGATATTCCATGGATACGAACTGCTAATTTAAGGACAAATTAAAAAACGTTCAAATTACCAGGTAAACCAGAAAAGGTGGCACACACACTATCCAAGTATTTGGGAGACCAAAAGAAAAAGGAAAAAAAGAAAAAGCCATTATGACAAAGAACAATGAAATTTAGAAAGTCATTAGGTCATTCCTTTAAAACATATATTCTACTAAACTGGAAATATATTTTTTTTAAAAAGGATGAATTTCTAGTTATATCACCTAACAAATTTAAACTAAGATGAAATATTTAAGCAAATCTATAAAAAGGCTGGAGAGATGGTTCAGTGGGCAGAGCACTGGCTGCTGCTTTAGAGGACCTCAGTTTGATTCCCAGCACCCACATGGCAGCTGGTGAACATCTGCAACTCCAGCTGCAAGGCGTTCATTGCCCTTCTCTGGCCTCAATGGGTACTACATATGGTATACACACATGTAGGCAAAACCCCTATACACAAAATAAATAAAAATTAATAAAAAATTTAAAATCTCCTAACTTAAAAAAATCAGGCCCAGAAAGATTCATTGGGCAATTTTAGCAGGTCTTTAAAGAAAAACTAATGCCTATGCTTTTTAAATTAGTTCATAAGCTAGGAGGCAGCTACACTCACCACCACACCATCAATACCACACTGGTTATAAAATGAGAAAAGGAAAGGTTAGGATATAACCAAGCTCTTTCTATAAAGCTGGTAAAGATATTAGCAATACCATCAATAAAGGAAAATTACAGATCAATTTCCTGATGAGCAGAGATGCAAACAGTCTCAACAAAATTACTTGCAAACTGAATTTAAGAACTCTGGGGAGCTGAGAAAACCCTGATTGGGTATGTAAGGAATGGGTAAAATCCTAAGTGAATATGTATTGCTGACATGGCACAATTGTGTCAAGGACCAGTGCCTTCCTTGGGTCAATCTTGGATTGGCAAAGCTTCCTCTGGTCCAAGTATGAGTTTTTATGAACAACTGACCAGTGGTGCAAAGACTAGCAAGTCCAGCATTCCAGGTTCATCCTCCAGGAGCCTTCAGTGCCCTACAGAGGCGGCCTATGGAGACCAGCTAACTCCTCCACTGTGTTGCACATAACAACCAGGCTGAGGTGCTGGGCTGTGGCTTGCCTGGCCTCAGCTTTCCTATACATGTCTACCCTTTCCTCATTCTCTCTCAGTCCCTGTCAGTTTCCGAGACACATCAAAAAGATCATTCTTTATATAAAGTTGCTTTATTCCAGAGAGGCTGGGATAATTCAATAGATGTAAATCAATAAATGCTATAAATTACATAGAGGATATAAATCATATTCATTCATATTCTCTCTCTCTCTCTCTCTCTCTCTCTCTCTCTCTCTCTCTCTCTCTCTCTCTCTCTTCCCCTTTGAGCTGAGGACTGAATGCAGGGTCTAGCAAGCATTTTACCACTGAGCTAACTCCATATGATCATCTTGGTAGAGGAAGAAAAGGCTGTTGACAAAAATTCCAACATCTATTCTTGAAAAAAATTCTTAAGAAATTCTAAAGAGAAGGACTTTTCAACATAATATAGGCTCTCTATAGCTAACACACTATTAAATAGTGAAAACTTCAAGTTTTCCATTAAATCAAGAAGAAAAGGGTATACATTTTCTTCACACATATTCAATATTGTACAGAAAATAGTAGTTAAAGTATAAGACAAGAAAAGCAATTAAAAAGAACATAAATAGGAAAGAAAGATGTCGAAGTCTGCTTAATTGCAGATGATCTGAGTCTTTATGTAGATGACCCTGAGAATCCACAAACACTTTCAGCCAAGTATCAGGGCACAATGCTAGTGAAAGAGCCAACAGCCTTCCTAACCAACGCCAAATACACTGATAGAGAAATAAGAGGAACAATTTCATTCACAACAGCCCTGAAATAAACCTAATCAAGGGAGAGAAAGATGTCAACATGAAGTTTAGTACACTGAAGAAGAAGGGAAAGGACAAGAAAAGCAATCCCATGCTCATGGGCAGGAACATCCTGAAACCAACCATCCTACCAAAGCAACTGACACACTCTGCAATCCACATTAATACCAACACCCTCTTATCTCAGCACAACAGAGAACAATCCATATGGAAGCACAAAAGAATGAGAGAGCCAGAGATCCTACACAAAACGATATGCTGGAGGATGCCCATACCTGATTTCAAGCTGTACTAAAGAAATATAATATTAAAAATAGCATGGTGCTAACACAAAAAACAGATGCACACACAGATCAATGGAATAGAGTCAGGGACCCAGATCGAAGGCCAGGTATCTATAGGCATCAATTTTTGGTGAGGATATCAAAGTACACATAGGAGAAAAAAGTATCTTCAACAAACAGTGCTAGGAAAAGTGGATAGATGCATGTAGAAAAATGAAACTAGATCTTTCTTTCCCCCTGAACAGTAATCAGCTCTAAATGGATTAATGATGTCAACATCAGACCTGAGATTCTGAAACTGCTAGAGAAAAAGTAGGAAAAGCATCCCAGGATATATGCACAGACAAGACCTGGCACAACCGAAGGAAGACAAAGTGCTTTTACAGTTTTATTTTATTAATTTAAATTGTATGTGGTGTGGATGAATGAATGAGTGTGCGTGTGTGTGTGTGTGTGTGTGTGTGTGTGTGTGTGAGAGAAAGAGAGAGAGAGAGACAGAGACAGAGACAGAGACAGAGACAGAGAGCGAGAACGCTCACGTGAATATGTGCATGTGAGTGCAGGTGTCTGTGGAAGACAGAGGCCTTGTATTTCCTGAAGATGGAGTTACAGAAGGTTGTGAGTCTCCTGACATGGGTGCTGGGAACCAAACAGGTTTTCTGAACAATGAGCAAACACTCTAAGCCATCTTTGTAGCTCCAGAAATACAAATTGTTAGTAAATAGTTTTGTTTGTTTGTTTGTTTGTTTGTTTTTACAAGTGTTCAACATTCTTACCCATCAGGGAAATTCAAATTAGTAACATTTTGATTTTTTTTCCTGACCTCAGTCAGAAAGACTGTCATGGAGAGAACAAGTGGCAAGAAATGCTGGTAAGAATGTGGGAGAAAAGATGTGGCCACTGTTGGTGGGAACCTAAAGTGGCGCAGCTACTTTGAAAATCACTGTGGCAGCTTCTCAAAAAATCTAAAAATAGAGCTACCATGTGACCCGGTTACGTCATACCCGGGCATAGACCCAAAGGACTCTAACTCCTACTACAGAGACACTGGCAAGCGCATGTTCACTGCTGCTCTAGTCACAATCAAGGACACCCAGTAACCAATGAACAGATCATGAAAATGTGGTGGGTACACTGTGGAATAAAGAAATATGACTTTGTAGAAGAATGGCTAGAACTGAAAATATACTGAGTAAGGCAGCCCAGGCTCAGAAGACACACACCACACACTCTCATATACAAATCCTCGCTGTGACTTTTTGGATGTTTAATTTAGAGTGTCTGCAAGGGTCAAGAAACCAGAAAGGCCCCATGAGACAGAAAGCATCTCACACTGGGGGTGAGGCAGAGCACATGACATTAGAGTAGATCACAGAAATATTGGGGATAGGAAGGTCTAAGCATGAATGCTGGCCAGGGAAGAGGAACAGGAGAGGGTTGTGGAGGAGGGTGAGCTGAAACTAAGGATGAAAAGGCCTTACAGTAATCTACTCCTTTGTAATCTAATTTAAAATACATACGTAAAAAAAAAAGAGTGAGTCTGAATGAAGGTGCGCTTCATGAATTATACTGTTTCCAGAAACCACAGGTTATTAATTGAAAATTCCAGTACTCCTACAGGGAGAAGAGGGACAGAGATAGGACAATCCTTATAAGCCCAAGGGTCACTTGGCCTGGCACAGGCAGTAAATGACAAGAGGCTGTTTCAAGCAAGAGGGAAGGCAAGCACTAACACGTCAAGTGTCCTTTGACTTCCACATGCACACGCACATACAAAAAACAAAGTCAGTGTCCATTGTGCAGGTGTTACATACCTATAAACTTGGGATTAAAGGCATGCATCACCATGCTTCTGGCTCCAGCAATTTTTTAAAAAGATTATTTTATATGCATGTGTGTACACATGTGTTTGGACATGCAGTGTGTGAGTGTAGAGGTCAGGAAAAACCACTTGGTGTTCTCCATCCTTCTCCACTTGCTCCTTTGAAGCAGACTCTGCTTCTTACCACGGAGCTCACATTTCCTCTGCTAGACTGGAAGCCAGCAAGCCCCTGCTATTCTCTTGTCTCTATCCACTTCTGAGTTGGGGTTACAGATGTGTGTGTGTGGCATGCATGGCTTCTTATCCGATGATTCACATTCTGTAGTGACCCACTGCTCAGCACTGATATTGAAAATTCCAGTTTTTCTGGTTTTCTCTCATTTATCTAGCTAGAAATGGATCACTTTTACTGGTAATAAGGCAGTTTTAAAACATTTTTCTTGGTTTAATATAACTTTATTTCCTTTCTTTTAATGTTTTTAGTGTGTTTTGTTTTGTTTGAGTCAGGGTCTGTCTATGTATCCCAGGCTGTCCTCAAACTCAGAGATCCCTCTGCCTCTGCTTCTCAAGTGCCCAGATTAAAGGCATGGTCACCACCTTTGGGTGTTGTTATTCTTGTAATTTCTTAAGTAAATACGTTTTTAGATCTTAAGGCTTTGTTGTATAACAGAAGGTGGTACTGGCACTAGGATCCCCTGAAACTAGAGTTACAGTTGGTTGTGAGCCAGCATGTGGGTGCTAAGAGCTGAACCCAAGATGGCCCTCTACAAGAGCAGCCAGTGCTCTTAACAGTGGAGCCATCTCTCCAGCCCCTTTTATTAATATGGAAATAGAGTTTAATGATTTGTGCCTTAAAACAAAACAAAACAAAACAAAACAAAACAAATCCAGGCACCAGAGAGATGGGTCAGTGGTTAAAAGCACTACTTTTACAAAGGACCTGGGTTCAAGTTGCAGCATCTACATGGAAGCTAACAATTATTAACTAGAGTTCTGAGGGACTCTGATGCCCTCTTCTGACCTATTCAGGTAATGCAGATATAGTGCAGGTAAAAACATACACATAAAATCAAAATAAGTCTTAAGAGCTGGGCAATGATGGTGCACACCTTAAGTCCCAGCACTCAGGAGGCAGCAACAGGTGGATCTCTGAATGCAAGGCCAGCATGGTCTACAGAGTGAGTTCTAGGACAGTCAGGGCTATGCTAAAAACAAACAAACAAACAAACAAACAAAAAACAAAACAAGCAAGCAAGCAAGCAAACAAACAAAAAACCTGCCTTGAAAGTAAGGTAGGTAGGTAGGTAGGCAGGCAGGCAGGCAGGCAGGCAGGCAGGCAGGCAGGCAGGCAGGCAGGCAGGCAGGCAGGCAGGCAGGCAGGCAGGCAGGCAGACAGATAAAAATCTTAGAATAAAAATCCAATCTGAGAGTAAACTGCTTTTCTAGGCAACCTGGGTTCAGTTCTCAGAACCCACATGGCAGCTCACAACAGACAGTAAATCAGTTCCAGAAGATCCAGCATACTTTTTTGGCCCATCTAGGTATTGGGCACACACATGGTGTACAGACATTATATAGACAAACACCTATATACGTAAAATAAAGTCTGAAAAATGCTTACTGATTTATCTTGAACTTCTCTTTGATTCACAAATTATATAGAAGTATGTTATCTAATAACTGACAGTTTTCCAGAATTTGCTTTGTTTGTTGAGACAAAGTCTCACTAGATAGCCCAGGCTAGACATGCATTCTTCTGGCCACAGCCTTCCCATGGCTAGGATTGTAGGCGTATGCAACCACACTCAGACCCTCTGGGTATGTTTATTGGTTTCTGATTTATTCTTACTTTTGTTAGAGAAATGACTGTATTCAATCTTGAATATTCAATCTTGTAAAGATGTTTGACAGTCCAGGCAGGGAGTGGTGGTGCACACCTCTAGTCTCAGAATTTGGGAGGCAGAGGCAGGCAGAGCTCAAGGCAAGCCTGGTCTATACAGACAGTTCCAGGACAGTTAAGGCTACAGAGAGATATTGTCTCAACCCACATGGCCCTCCCATAAAAAAGATATTTGACAGCATAGAAAAGCCTTATTTTGGTAAATATTCACTGAATATTCATGTTTGCAAGACTAGTATTTCTCACAAGTACCAGAACAGAATATATGTTTGGGTGAGAGTTTTACCAAGCTAGGTGAAGCTGGCGAGGCTGCTGACACGAACTTGGTCTCTGTTCATCCATCCATTTACTGTCGAAATTGGACATTCTTACTTTGGCTCTTACTGACCATTAAATACATTTATGGAGTCTTTGGAGCTCAGGAGTATGGAACTGTCTGCTCACAGTGCTAACTGCCTTGCCTCTGGCTAATCTTGACTTTAAAGCACATGTCCAATCCATACACGGAATGCCCAAACTCTTGTCACCCAGCTTTCTGAACCTTTCTGAACTAATGGCACAGTTACAACAACTTTTCCTTGTCTGTTAAGACTGACATTTGTTGCAGGGCAGTGATGGTGCATGTCTGTAGTCCCAGCACTCGGGAGACAGAGGCAAGTGGTTCTGAGTTTGAGGCCAGCCTGGTCTACAGAGTGAGTTCCAGGAAAGCCAGGGCTACACAGAGAAACAAACAAACAAAGAGACTAATTCTAAAACAAGCAAAAGGCTAACATTTGTTGGTTTTACGACCTTTTGATTTTTCATTTTAGTATGCTTAGCTACTTTTATGTCAACTTTACTACTAGAGTTATTTATCTGAAATGTGGGAGCCTCAACTGATAAAATGCCTATGTAAGCCTGTAGGGAATTTTCTAAATCAGTAATTTACTGGGGAGGGCATAGCACATTACAGGTGCTGGCGTCTCTGGGCTGGTGGGCCTGGTTTCTAAGAAGACAGGCTGAGCAAGCCATGGGGAGCAAGCCAGTACATGCTGCTTCTCCATGGCCTCTGTATCTGCTCCGGCCTCCAGGTTCCTGCCCTGTTTGAGTTTCTGTCCTCACTGCTTTCAATGATGACGATGATGTACAAGTATAAGCCAAATAAACTATTTCCTCAAGTTGCTCTTGGTGATGGTGTTTCATCACAGCAACAGTAACCCTAACTAAGATGCCATGGTATAGGTTATATTTTCCTGTTCCGGTACACAAACTACACTGTTTGGTATACCCAGGTCAAGATAAACCTACCCATCTCCTTACATAGTTTCTTTGTGGAGGATATTTACTTATTCTCTCCTTTGCTTACTTACTGAGTCATTCATTTACATAAGTTTGCAGTTACAGATATTTATGCTTCAGACTGCAATCCTGTGTGGCTGGTTTTGCACAAGTTACTTCAGCTTTGGTTACTAGGAATGCTTTTTAATTTTTCTTATTATTTTATGTGTTAATGTTTTGCTTCCAAACATGTATGTACAACACATGTGTGCAGTGGCCACAGAGAACAAAGAGGGTGTCAGATCCTCTGGAACTGAAGTTACAAATTATTAGTCACAATGAGGGTGCTAGGAATTGAACCTGAGTCCTCTTGAAAAGCAGCCAGGGCTCTTAGATGCTGAGCCATCTCTCCAACCTATTGGGAATTCTTCAGTGGGTTCCTGAGTTCCTTTAGATGTGCTGTCACTGTGAGGTCTGCTTTTGGCTTGTCCTGACTATGCTTCTGTGAGATGCTCCCGGCTCACCTTACACATTTCGTGTCCTAGTCATTTCAGTCCTTTCTGCTAGGACTGCTGGCTCCTCTCATCACAAAATAGCTTTAAAATAAAGATTGGTACTCCAGGAGCTGGAGAGATGGCTCAGTGGTTAACGCATTCTATGCTTTTCCAGAAGTTGTGAATCCAATTTTCAGCATCCACATGGCAGCTCACAATGACCTGTACTTCAGTTTCAGGGTACACTCTCTTTCATCCGACATTCTCTTGTAACTTCCACAGGCACCAGGATAGCACACAGACATACATGCAGGCAAAACAGTCATATACATTTTTAAAAACAGCTGGCACTGTAGACGTGTCATCTGGTCTGTCACTCCTAGGCCTTCTCACTCGCCTGGCAGCACAGAAGGTGTGCACACTGTGGTGCAGCGGTCTCCTCCAGTCCCTGAGGCAAAGTCATGGCCTCAGCATTAGTGATCCATCTATGTGCTGTGACAACATGTCTGACAGAGCAGCTTAAGGAAGGAGTGGCTGACTTTGCCCACAGTTTAGCTCCCGGAGCAGCCTGTCATGGCAGGGAAGGGGAGGGTGCAGAGACGGCTGCTCACACTGGATCCAGGGAGGAGAAAGAGAGAAGTGAGAGCTGGGCTCAGCTCGCTCTCTTTACTCCTCTGTATTCGATTCTGTGCCCATTCTACTGAATGGTACTTAGAGGCCTTTCCAATTCAATTAACCTTGTCTAGACAACCTCTCTTAGACACACTTGAGATTTGTTTCCATGGTGACTCTATATCCCATCAAATTGACATTCAAGATTAATCATCATAGCAGCGGGTAGCACATGGCTTTGATCACAGCACTAATGAGGCAGAGGCAGGAGAATCTCTGTAAGTTGGTGGCCAGCTTGGTCCACAGAGCTAGTTCCAAGACAGTCAAAGCTATACAGAGAAATTGTCTTGAAAAAACTAAAATAAAATGAAGTTAATCATTTAGCATAGCATAGCAAAAAAAAAAAAAAAGCAGAATACAGCAGCTCTACAGGCTCATGGCACTGGCGGAGCTCCTGTTTGCTCCTGGAGGGTTGTCAGACCCCGGAATTACAATTACCACTTCCTCTGGCCCAACTGCAAAATTTAGTGCTTCACTGCTAAATTTTGTAAGGTAAACCATTTGGAGCTGAATAGACTCCTCAGTGGTTTAGAATAGTTGTTGCATCTCTAGAGGACCTGAAATCGGCTCCCAACGCCTATGTTGGACAACTCATAACTGCCTATAACTTCAGCTCCAGGGGATCCAACACCCTGTTTTGAACTCTGTGAACACAGACACATACATCCACTAAAATGAATCTTTAAAAAGATAAAAACAGCTCAGTGGTTGTGGGTCATAGCTTTTATCCCAGCATTTGGAAGGCAGATCCCTTTTCTAACTCAAATCAGCTGCCACATGGATCAATAGTGTCCTCCCTTTGCTGTCCCTGTGTTTCTCATGCTAACTATAAGACACTCCTCCCCACCTGTCACTGCTGTACCTGACTGTTCAGTCCCAGTGTGCACACATAGCAGGTGACCTACATTCCCACGGAAAATTCATTATCATTGAGGTCCAGGGCTCACACTCAACCATAGTTATAACCATGACTGCTATTTCTTATCTAACTGCAAACAGGCAAGTTCAGAATTATAGTTAGTAAGATCACACTAAGTTGTTTTTTTCTCAAATTTAATCAAAGTGATTAAAGCTTCGCCTTTTCACTTCTCTTCATTTATTCACTTCAGATATTTATCTACAAATGCCTGTCTTTGAGAACTGATGGTAGAGAACTTATATTTCCATTCCTTTCAAATGCCAATTTATTAATTTCATATCATAGCCTCTTCTGTAACCAAAGCCTTTAGTTTCTCAGTCTCGGGATTCAGTGTCTGGGGCTGTGTGTAAGAGAGCTCAGTGGGTACAAGAAGAGTGCTTGTCTCCAAGCCTGAGGAGTTCAGTTCAATGCCAGGGACCCACGGGGTAAAGGGAGAGAACACACCCCCACAGTTATCTCTGACTCTTTCTTTTTAAATTGTTTGTTTGTTTTTTGAGACAGGGTCTCTCTCAGTAGTCCTGGCTGTCCTGGAACTCACTAGATCTGCCTGCCTCTGCCCTGCAAGTGCTGGGACTAAAGATGTGCAGCACTGTGCCCAAGTTCATCTCTGACTTTCACACTCACAAATAAATTAATGTAGGCAAATAAGTAAAAGAGGAATTCGGGGCTCACTGTCTTCAGGCACTGAGGCCTTCAGTGAGGTTTTCCACACTGATACTGTGCCCATCTGGTTGTTACATCCAGATGCTTTACAATCCTGTACACAGCAACTGGGTCCTATGCAAATGTAGGTGACACTTTTCTATCTGCTCTTCAAAACTGTGGATCCTGTCAACGAGATCTACTTAAAATTTTCATCTATGGAAAAAACATGCAGAATCAATCTTTCTTAAGGCAGGGTTTTACTGTGTAGCTCTGACAAGTCTGGGAGTCACTACATAGGGCTCACACACATTCAGAGGAGTCTGCCACACCTAGCCTCGGTCCTGCTCTTCTCAACAAACTAACTCACCTTCTGCGTGGTCTGTGAGAATGGCCTTCACAGGCTCATATATTATATGCTTAGTGCCCAGCAGATAAACTGAGAAAGATAAGACCTGTTGAAGGAGGTGTGTCACTGGGGTGGGCTTTAAGGGTTCTCTCAGCTGATGCCCTTGGATAAGGATGTAAAGCTCCCGGCTACTGCCCTGGTGGCATGCCTCTCTGCCTTCTGTCATGGTTAACTAACCCCCTGAAACTGTAAGCAAACCCCCAAATTAAGTGCTTCTTTTTATAAGCTGCCTTAGTCATGGTGTCTTCACAGCAGCAGAGCAGCAATAGGGCGTCTTCCATCAGCTAGCTCGTGCTTTCATTCCCCTTACGTTGGTGGAGATCAGTTCTTTTCCACATCTGGACAGGAACCAATGGCTATCAAACAGCTGAGCCCTTCTGCCCAGCTCTTCCCAAACTCTCTACTTTTCTTATACAGCATGCTTTCCCAGTTGTTTGCTCTCCAGGAGACTGATACTTGTCTTATTTCTTGCTGCTACTGAATGGAGGGCATCCCCTCCTGTACAGTTACTATCTAGTGTCCTCGGCTCAGCAAGCTCACTTGTCTACTGAATGGAGGGCATCTCCTCCTATACAGTTACTATCTAGTGTCCTCGGCTCGGCCAGCTCACTTGTCTACTGACATTGTTTAAGCATGTTTTTGTTATATATTTGAATTTTGTAAATTTTTTGTGAACATAGACAGTTCCATGTAAAATTCCTTTTGTACTAACTCTAAGTCTCTCTTTAGCCATGTCCTTTATCCTTCTCCGTCCCTTAGTGTTTACATGAGTATCCCTTTGGCTCTGAGTTACTTCTTGTATTTATCACTATTATCTGCAGTCCTGGAGATGGAACCCAGAATTTTGTATATGCTGAATACACTACCACTGTTGGGGTATACCCTAACTTCTATGGGGCCTCTTAAACAAGGAAGGAACAAGACCGACTGAGGCAGCCACAAACTGGATTGCTGTTCCAGAACCATTTTGTACCAAACCTTCTTACAGGCTTCATCTAGAAGTGAGGTTCTGGCATCATTCATGATAGAGACCTAGCTCAGGCCAGCAGTGAGTACAGCTTCTCTCCTAGCCTAGACTTGTCTCAAGGCTCTGTTTTGTCACAGTTTGGGTCCTGCTATGGGTCACTGGCAGTTTGAGTCTCTAAACAGCAACATCTCAATGACAACCGGGTACTCAGGTAAGAAAGCCTCCAGAGTGGCTGCTTCTTTCTCTTACTGATGTGTATGGGTCCTTGCCCTACAAGCATGTCTGTGCTCCAGATGTATACATGCCTCATGCCCTTGGAGGCCAGGAGAGGATGCTGAGCCCCCTGGGACAGTTGTGAATCTAACCTGGGTCCTCTAGAAGAACAACACCCTGAATCACTGAGCTATCTCTCCAGCTCAGCCTCCAGATTTCTGAGCAACTAAGGCAAGGAGATGGGCCACAGAAAGCTTCCTCCTAGGTGAGCCAGTCATCTGCTGGGAGTGTACGCCCAGTGTGTCTGCTAGTGACTGTCTTTTGGTCTACCTGGCGAGGGAGGGAGGACAGCAACAGTGCTCAGAACACAGATGTCAGCTGTGCACAGCAGCATTTCCTCTCTCCTTCCCATCTCACCCTGTGAGAGTCTGGATATTACAGAAAACTGAGGCTGGGGCAACCCAGTCCCACTTCCTTCGCAGACACCCCAGTGTATCTTTAACAGCAATCCAATGAACCAGAGACCCCATTCCTCTAAGCAAATGCTCTCTCACAAACAGCATCTCTAAAAGTCACTCTTGCTCTACAAGAGCCTGGCTTTTCAAGACTAAACTGCCCACAGCTCCTCTCTCCCATCTGGCTGACATCCTCTCTGGTCTATGGCTTCTCTCAGATTCTTTGTAGAAAAGATCTTGTTCTTGGTCTTTCATTATTTTTGTTCATTTCAGAGTTTCAAGGAAGAATCAGAATGAATATGTCTTTGGTTAGCCAGCATGTCCAGAAGGCCTGAGGTCCACTCCCAAGGCCATCTGTAAGGAGCTTTCCAAGTCCCACACAAAGAACTAGTTCACAGTTCACATTCTGAAAGCACAACTGTGTGCTGGGCACACAATGCCTCATTATCCGAGCCCTATGCCTGCAACCCACTGGAGCACAGAGCAGTGCGGTAACCAGCAATCGTGCTCTCAAAGTTTTCTGTGGTAGTTCTCTATGACTGGCTCTCTTCTTACTGTTGTATATGCTTCTGTTTGTTGAGTAAGGGTCTTACTCTACAAACCAGGCTAGCAAGAACTCATTATCCAGCCCAGGCTGACCTTGATCTTACAAGAATCCTCCTGCCCCAGTCTTCTATGCTGGGACTACAGGTATAAATTACCCTAAGTAGCTTCAGGACCTCTTCTCTTCTCCCTGCCACATCCTCCTGTATTCTAGAATCAGCTCTTAAAGCTTTTCTGAGGAAAAAAGAGGAACCCACACCACACCCAAGCAATGAAGGGTGGCCGCAGCCACTTTGTTGCCATGCATATGGATTTCTGACTGTAGTACTCACTGGCCAGATACTCGAACGGGCACTGTTGCCCTGAAGACAGTGAGGACCATGAGGATAGGAGCTTAACCCTCACTGCACTTCTGATTGGGTCTTTGCCAGAGACTCCATTTAGCCCCAACAGAGATGGAAAAAAATTATCTTCAAACTCCAAGAAGCAGAAAAGAGCCAAGCATGCTGGTGGGTACCAACAAAGCCAGTATGCAGAGCATGCTGGTGGGTACCAACAAGGCCAGTATGCAAGCATGCTGGTGGGTACCAACAAGGCCAGTATGCAGGGCGAAGGCAGGAAGGTCTTTAATTCCAGATCAGCTGGGATAGCTGGCAAGATCTGGCTTCCAAAACCAAAAACAAGACCCAGTGAGATAGCTCAGTGGGTAAAGGTACCTGCTGCTACACTTGACACACTAACTTGAGTTCAGAGTTCATGCTCTTGAACTGTCATGGTTGAGAGAGAGCATACTCCCAAAATGGACCCCTGACTTTCACATGTGTATGGTGGCACATGCGTACCCACATTCACACAGAACAACTGAAAGTCAGACAAGAGCAGGACACACACACATGTAATAACAACGAATAAGATAGGAACAGGTGAACTCTTCTTCTGTAAGCTGCTGTGCACCTTTGCTTTTCTGATGCGGACTTTTCTCTCACACAGGCTGGCCCGCAGGATTGACTGCTCTTTTCTGTGTAGTTTACACTCTGCTCATGCCGTCTGTGCCGATTTGTAAGTGCGATTTCCAACACAGTGGTGTGTCTTCATTTGTATTAGTGGTCCAGTGGATCCATGTGCATCCCATTCTCATTTGTTTTCTTGGGACTACCTCACTTCCTTTGCCTGGCTGTGGTGTTCTGGGCTCATCCATGGCTCCTTTTCCCTGGGTTCTTCTCCGTGTGGAGTTGTAGTATCCAAGCATCTGCCTCAGGCCACTGACATTGCCTTTGCTCTTTTCACAACTGCTGTGAGGGAAGAAAAAGTACTGCCATTCTGCCAGGAGTACCCAACTGTTCTGATGTGTCCCCATCAAAATACTCATAGGTGCAGTACAAGGAGACATGTTCCAGCGATGCCAGGGCTTGACTACTTAATGAACCTGAAAAATGTCCATTTTCTACTGTTGACGCAGTTGAAGGACCAACTACTGCCAATTCCCTTCTCCATCAGAGGATGGACCTTGCCAGGCAGGATTATGCTGAGGAGATAGCAGGAGATTCTGGTCTCAGAATGACCCACACAGGTTATAGTGGGCAGTGGACAGAAAGCCCAGCATGTTGTTTCCTGTTGGAAGAGGTAGGCCCTTACTCAAAGGCTTCCAGAGATGGATGCTGCTGTGTCTGGGACATCCTGGTATATTCTGTGTCCCTATGCTCCTGTGCCTACATGTTTTGCACTTGATATTTAAGGCCTACAGAATATGTAAGAACTGCCAAAAAAGGAAATGGCTTTGTCTTATACCTTTCTGCTTTCAAACTGCTACTACCTTTTTTCTTTCTTCCTTTGGACAATGTCTCATGTAGTCTAGGCTGGCCTCAAACTCACTATATACTGGAGGCTGGCTTGAACTCCTGATTCTTCAGCCTCAGCCTCTCCAGTGCTAGGATTATAGGTGTGCACCACCATGCCTGCTCTGTCAGTCTTTTTTACAAATGTCTGGTAAACAGCAGAGGCAATGGTATGAATTGTTGCATCACCTGATAGTGGCCGCCTTTTCCTGGGCATTCATCATACTTTTCACTACTGAGGGCACAGCTGGAGGCAGGCTCTTTCAGTCTCCATCTTATGGACGAGCAGAGAGCAACCATGGTTAATGGCCTGTCAGGACAGGTGGCAGACAAGGGACACAAAGTACACAGAGCCAGGGCCTGTTTTAGGAAGATCTCATCCAAATCCAGCGTGTCCACTTCCCAAGTGAAGGGCGGGCTTGGCCACAGCATATTCTAGGGCTTGAGATACCTAGGGAGTAGGCCAGATGCCACTCACATGACAGTATCAGGGCCTCTGAATGCCCCCACCCCCACCCCTGTACTGGCTGCTCCTCCTCCCACCCCTCACTGTGGGAAAGTTCCGGTCATGAGTGGGCGAGAAGGTTCTCAATTCCAACTTCCTACACGGAGTTCTGGAACAGAGGACGCTCTGTGCTGGCTCCTGATGGGGTCTGTTTGGAGAATGAGCCCCGGAAACAGCAATCTGTTCCTAGTGCCAGTAATACCCTCACATAACCAGCTCTTCCTCACTATCTCCAAAACTGGTGGGCTGCCCATGAGTACAGGCTCATGTGCCTGTGTGAGTATGTCATCACTTAGCTCCTGCACAGAGAAGACTGCCATTGAGGGAGGAGTCAATTAAGGGTACATTTAGTACCACCCTTAGAGACCCTCTCAAACCCTCTCCATATCTGCATAGGGGACACAGGATCCAATGGTGACAGTAAGGTCAGGAATGGAGCCATGGTACTGAGCAGTAGGAAGCCTGTGGCAATGTTCACTGAGGTAGCCATTGTACCCTGGGGTGGGCTAGGAAGGCAAGAGCCAAAGTGGTCAACGTGATCTTTTCTGCCCTCTGGGAAAATGAATAGCACTTGGAAATGCTGGTGCCAAGAGCCACCCCCATGGAAGAGCAGGCAAGGAAACTCAAGGCCCACTTTGCAGAACAGCTGAAGGAGGAGCTGCTCACATCGATAGCCTCCACTGGCCAATCCTTGCTCTCTGCTGTCCTGGCTGTCACCAAAGTGATCTTGGGTGCTACCTCCTTTGTGTAGCATCTTATCAATCCTCCTGTCTTCTGCTAGGACCATACACAACTCTACCTTGCCCAGAGCAGCCAGAAAGGGCCATATCCTGCCTTGGAAGTATGCCTAACTAGCTCTTAACGCTTGCACAGAAAAACATCCCCCTCCTAATGAAAGTGTGTAAATTGTCAGGAACAGGAAAAACCCATACAAGTCAGCCTAGACAAGGCACCAGAGGCAAGCAGTGTCGAGCAGTTTCAGTGAGTACCATTGGCCAGGATGCTTCTCAGAAGTGGGAAAGGAAGACCCCTCTGGGCACACGATCAACCAGAGTTCCAAGCCTTGCCAGTTCCCTGCTCGAGAAGGTGCTAGTCAAGTAAGACGGACCACAAACTAAAAGCTCATTTCTAGTTTTCATAAGGAATAAAACAACTCTAGCTCTAGGCTGGAACCATGGTGGGCTCAAGTTTAGGGATAGCCTGGCATGATCATCTCAGCATTGACTGAAGACAATTCCCACTTATAACTAATGTATGAGGTAAAGGCTGTCATGAAAATAATCTACTCACAAGAAAATAATAGGAAGAAGACATGTCTATCTTGTAGTATGTAAGAAAGAAAAAGAAGTCAAGGATGCAAACAGAAGACAGAGATACACAACCCACAGCTATGCACCGACAGATACCTCTTTGTACAACAGGCGCCCTGGAAGCCATGCTGCCTTCTACCACCTCTGAGGAAGTCACTACAAGATACAGAACGAATATCTGGAAAACAGATACACACGTCCTTACAACCAATAATAAATTCTTTCAGGAAACTCATCTGACTCTGTGTGTGTGTGTGTGTGTGTGTGTGTGTGAATGTGTGATATCTTCAGATAAGCCAGATGCTGAACTATAGCAGGTAACCCTGACAACCAACAAGAAGGCATGGGAAATGGTCAGGAGAGCTGTCAGCCCTGGTTATGGAGCCCACTTTACTCTTAGACTAAAGGCCAGCTGCTAACTAAGATTAGATAACTGGATTAAACAGCATATCTGCATGGTTAAGTACTGCTATCAGACAGAAACCTGTGAGCAGCTATGAATGCTCAGAGCCCAAGGGACCAAAGACTAAGAAACCAGCTGGAAGAGAGAGGGGCCACCTGTGTGGCCTCTGAGGGCACTGGCTTACAGCTGACCCTGCGCTGCACTAACCATATTAAAGAAAGCAGAGGAGACCCCAACATGGTGAAGTGTGTATGGCGAGCAAGAAGGAGGACCTTGGTGATGCAATAGCTCTTGTCATATAAATTCACTCTGTGGTGTTTGCATGGCAAGACAGCCTAACGACATACATCTTTGGAACACATGCCCCTTGTTAAATGTGTGACTTCATAAAAGGACAAGGAATTCGGAGAGCCATGAGTAGACAGCAGCTGAGTGGTTCATCAGGGCTGGCAGAATCCCTCCTTTACACAGATAGGAGACTCCAGAATTAGCACACGGTCTCACGGAACAGAAAGTAAAGGGGCAGGTTTCTAAAGAGAGATGAGCTTACATGTGCAATGGTGGGAGGCTGTGACCCAGCTCAGCAAGAGCCATGTGGTAGGCGCGCACAGAACGATGTCTTAGGAAGCTGGACACTGCTTCTTTCAGCAGCTCTGGAGCATTTCTGAAACCGAACACATACCAGGGTGGAAAGCACATTCCCAACAAATGTCGGAGACTGACGCCACCCCACCAGGCTCCCTCCTGATTCAAAGACAAAAAGAATGACTGGGCCAAGAAGACTACAAATAAAACTTCACAGAGAAGCAGCTGACAGAAAACTGAGAAGACAGGGTCTGAATCAGTTATCTGCTAGCATGGGAAACAAGCCAAATGAAAAAGAAGTACTGTACCCAAAAAGCAGCAGCAGTATAAAGCAGACACAGCAGCCTGGGAGTCCCTAAGAACTCAGGGAGACACTAAGAACAGGGTCCACAGGTATGAGGATCTAAGAGCTGGTGAGACAACCGCAAGGTGAGCACAGATCCTGGTCTCTCTGCTGCCAGTGCTGAGGAGCTCAGATTTGTTACCAGGAAACAGCTACTTCCTTCATATGTGTGTGTGTGTGTGTCTTTTTCTTATATTTTTCTTTCTGAGACAGGGCCTTTCTATATATAGTCCTGACTATTTTGGAACTTGCTATGTAGACCGGGCTGGCCGTGAACTCATAGGAGGTCTTCCTGCTTCTGCCTCCCGAGTACTGGGATTAAAAGCATGAGTCCCTATGCCCAACTACTCCCTCCATTTACCTTTAAACAAACCTACAGCTACACAGAACCCCAATGACAAGCTAAACCACTACTTACGCCTCTTGCTGGACAAACAGACTATCACTCAGGTTCACCAGCCTTCAGGATGGGACTTCCTGTAGGAAATGTATACTATATGATACACTGTAGAGACTGGACAAAAGACCACAGTAAATCAGTAACTATCCTGTCTTGTCTAATTTTTATGTGGACTTGACACAAGCTAGAGTCATCTAAGAGAGGAAGCTCAATTGAGAAAATGCCTCCTAAGATCCAGCTGTAGGCAAGCCTGTGGAATTTTTTTTTTTTTTTTTTTTTTTGTGATTGATATGGGAGGGCGCAGTTGGTCACGGGTAAGGCCACTCCTGGGTTGATAGTCCTGGCTCCTATAACAAAGCAGGCTAAGCAAGTCATGAGAGCAAGCCAATAAGCAGCACCCCTCCCAGGCCTCTGCATCAGTTCCTGCCTCCAGGTTCCTGCCTGCTTTGAGTTGCTGCCTTGGCTTCCCTCAATGGACTGTGATTTGGAATATGTAAACCCTTTCCTCCCCGAGTTGCTTTTGGTCATGGTGCTTTAAAACATCAATAGAAACCCAAGACATATCCCAACATGAACGGAGTGGAGAAGCGGCACAGAATCTGCCTTCACTTAATCTCAGCTGAGCATGTGACTAGTCAGTCTTCCCCAGATGCTTCACTTATTAGACATCTACTACCGCCATGTGATATTGCAGGTATTAACTCCTTTTCTCATCTCTAAGGGAAATGAGAGGGAAGATTCCTTTGACTCCTGGTGTCAGTCTATGGTGTTGAGGACGGCATGGCAGATGAGCATGTGGCAGGCAGAGCTTCCTTCCATGATGGCTGACCAGGAAGAAGAGACTGTGGCCAGAATCAAAAGCCATCTTTAAAGGCCTTTTAGTGACCTCACCCATTAGCTGCACCCCCTCTCCTAAGTGCCCCAGAGCCTTTAACATAAGCCTCCAGGGAACACTGCAGATTCACTCCATAAAACCCAGCAAGGGCTTCACAAATATCATTTCCTTTTCTTGCAGTTGAGGCTCTCAAGGCTAAGGTCCATGTCACAAGCCCAATGTACACATGGCCTCTAGCTCTGAAGGCGCTCATGCTCCCATGGAGCCCTTCTGATACATTCCTCTGCCTTGCCTTCTTCCATAGGAGACCCCTTCCTTTCCAATGCCTCTCTCTGCATTTGAGTGGTCTCCTCTCAGCATGTGGCCATAAACTGGACACAGAACCACACTGGGCCAATGACTAATCTCTCACAAAGGCCACAGTGGAGCTTGTGGTTCAGCGGGTAGAGTGCTGGCTTAGCACAGACAAAAGCTCTGCATCTGACTCCCTAGTCCTTCCTAAACAGGGGCAGTGACACACAGGTCTACCATTCCCTCCTCTCCAGAAGCACAGGCAAGATCAAGAGCTCAGGGTCACTCCTGGCCTCAGGCAGCTCCTATCCGTCCTGGACTACAAGATGGCACCACAGCAGAGAAGAACGAAGGCATCTAGCGAAAGAGACGCTCGGGCTGGTGCAGCCAGTCTCCAGTGACTAGACTCAATCATACACCATGACACTTCAATTCCTAGTGTACTGCTGGTGACCTTTGCTCTCTCAGATCTTTCAGGATTCTAGTTCCCAGAGCTGTTTAGTGTTGCTTTCCACTCCCTAGGCAGTATGGCTGTGAAGTATACCCTCAACATTCACACACTGCAACCTAAAACCCAATGATGGTGTGAAGAGGGAGCAATCTACGGCAGCGGTTGAGTACACAGGACCTCTTCCTTCCACCTAAGGACACAGACGGTGCCATCATGATCTAGTTAAGGACTTCTGGTTGTTCTGGTGCTGGCTGGATCTCTGAGGCGCCACTGAAGAGGAAAAGGCCTAGCTGACAGAATTTAGGCACGGCCTGCCACCCTTACCTGGGCTTGAGACCATACTGGGTACAAGGAACAAGAGCTAAGCTTCCAATGGTCTCTGACTAATTGTATTTCAGCATTCACTTTAGGAAAGCTAATGCTTTGCGCCTAAGCCTGTGGGTAATTTTAGATTTTACCTTTTCCCTTCAAGAGAGTAACACGGTGCCTCTCCTTCACCTCACATTCCTCCTAGCCAACCACATTTTGGTAAGCTTGTTTTTAAAAAGATTTTACTGACATATAGTGTGCATAATTTAAAACCCATTCATTTTAAGTGCACAATTCAATGAATCCTATGAGTGTGAGCGTGCACTATCAGCAGTAACAAGAGACTGCAGTGTCTGTGGACACCACTGGACCACACAGTCCTTCTTGACCTTAGCTTGGTCGGCTCTTGACAGCACTGGTAACACCTATTTCTAGAGTTCCCTTAACTACCCCACCACAACCTGGAAACATAAGTAAGTGTACCCATGGTGTTTCTTGTCTGGGAGCATGAAAATAGGCAGGAGTTGCAAGTTCCAATGAGAATGTGGTTCTCAGAGGATATGTGGGCTGGGCAATATCTGGCAAATTCAACTGCTTGTAGTACGTTACTTGGATAACCGGGGATAATTAAAATTTACAGCATATAGGTGCAATGACTATATATGCCTGCAGTGTGCAGGAAAAACTTAATTCCCCTGCAGATGCTCTAAAGGCAGCTATTAGCTTCTGCGGCCACCATGTCTCTGGAGGCCATAAGCTTTATTCTTCAGTGTAAGCAAAAGCGATAGTGACTCGGGCAGACCGTAAAGACCAGCTAATGAGCACACTCGCACAGACTGTACCTTCAGCTCTGTGACACTGTGCAGCAGAAAAAACCTATAAAAGCCACAAAGCACAAACAGGAAGACTAGATATATCAAAGAAAAATTATAAAGCACATCCTTTAAATGGAAAGATAAAAACTCAAGAAAACAGGAAGCTAAATGCTGAGATTGTTACACTATACAGTAAAAATTAATCTTCTATTTGTGAAATTGTAAAGACAAAAGTTTTTCTGTTCATCTCAAACTGCAGAAATTATGGCTATATGTGCCTGTTAAGATGGGAAAGCTTTAGACGTATGTTATGTATGGATGGATGGATGTGAAAAGCCACTGTATGCAGGGTTGACACTATTCACAGTTCTAGGCATCCGAAAGGGTCTTGATATGTGTCACCAAAAATAAAGGAACTATAAGCTTCATTCCCATCAGATATAAATATGGATCTTTTATCAGCTCCATAACTGTCTTCAGCTAACAGCTCTTTAAATAGTCCACTCTTGCCAGGCAGTGGTGGCGCACGCCTTTATCCCAGCACTTGGGAGGCAGAGGCAGGCGGATTTCTGAGTTTGAGGCTAGCTTGGTCTACAGAGTGAGTTCCAGGACAGCCAGGGCTACTCAGAGAAACCCTGTCTCGAAAAACAAACAAACAAAACAAAACAAAACAAAACAAAACAAAACAAAAATAGTTCGCTCTCCCATGTCTGTTTTATTTCCTTCTCCCAGGAGTCAAGTCAAGGGTTTCATTCTCTTTTGGGATTGAGTCTTGCTAGGCAGCCCAAACTGGTTTCAAACTCAATTTTCCTGCATCTACCTCTACCTTTTGAGTGAATGACTGACATTCAATCCTCCACACCTCAATCGACCTGTCGTGACCTATCTTATTAACTGTCTTTGCTGTGTTCTTGATAGTTTTTTTGCCCAGTTACTTCACAGTCTTTCTCAATCATAAACAGACATTTAATCTGTTGGTACAAAGCCTTTCAAGTTAGTAAATTTGAGGCTAACCTGGGATACATTGAGACTATCTCTTTTTTTAAAAATTTATTTATTTGTTTTTAAAGATTTATTTATTTCATGTGGGTATACTGTCACTGTCTTCAGACACACCAGAAGAGGGCATCAGATCCCATTACAAATGGTTGTGAGCCTCCATGTGGTTGCTGGGAATTGAACTCAGGACCTCTGGAAGAGCAGTCAGTGCTCTTAACCACTGAGCCATCTCTCCAGCCCCCACATTAAGACTATCTTAGGAAGAAGGAAGGAAGAAGAAAGGAAGAAGGGAGGATAGAAGGAAGGAAAGAGATGAACCAATGGGCAGAAGAACAAAAGAAAAAAGAACAAATAATAAATGATTTTTCAAAAATGAATCACTGAAATTAAAGAAGAAATACCTTAACATTTGTCCTCTACAGCATGTATTTCAAGTGCCATGCAGAAAATATAAAAATCTTTTCTGCCAAAATGCAGACCAAAGAATCTATGTCTCATTAGGTTCCCTGGTTGCAGAGATTTTGCTAAATAATGACAAGCTCCAACAAGCTGTCATTCCATCTGTGGCTGCTAGGATCCTCAGAGCACACTTAACAAAGACCACTGCCATGTGGCCTGGGGAACTGGGGAAGGAAACAGCACTGCATAAGGAGCGGCATCCTCCCCACTCCCTCCCGTGCACACTGGGAGAGATGAACATCCTTGGGATGCTACTGGGGTCAGATTTTTTTTTTTTTTTTCACTTTAGAGTATCATCAACTTCAGCATCCTGAGATGTTATGTTCTTGTTTCCATCAAACTAAGGATAAGAGCTATTCCTTGACCTATGATGAGTTTACATCCCTATAAACTCATCCTAAACTGAAATGTGATTAAGTAAAAGTACAAGGAACATATATATCCGCAAGCATGTCTATCTGGATCTTTGCCCTGTGGCCAAACACATACTTAAGTCTTCACTGAGGAGGCCCATGGGGACACCCAGTTATACAGCAGTTGTCCCTGTGCATCTGTGGAAACACCATTCAGACGCTGCCCAAGCTGCTCCTCTCCAGCCCCATGGTCACCCTCTGTTCTGTCTTCACCACACTCCCCATGACCACTGTCTATATTGTACACTGTGCCATGCTAGCCCAGGCTCACTGCTTTATGCCATTTGGCCTTTGGCCAACCATGTGCCCATATCTCTTGAGGTCTAGCTTCGACTTGACCTTTGAAAGCAAAGCTCAAGGAGAAGACGTGAGGTTATACTCAAGAAATGTTACTCTGTGTCCACCTAGTACCTCCACAGAAGGACTAGCTTTATAGAAATTTGAGAAGCCCAGATATATGTCCAAGATAAGGAGGCTGGTGCATAAATCGTAGCGAGTCCTCACTGACTGCCCTAGGTTATGCTCATTCACACACCACTCAGGGCACTGACCCACAACCTAACCCTCAGGAATGCAGTGCTGGGCACAGGCCTCCTTAGTCCTGCTGTGAGCCACAGGACACAATCAGCTACATACCCAATCTCACAGGAGCTAAACACACACAGAGCCACAGCAGTCTTCAGAACAAAAGAGACAAATCTGTGCTGTTTAAATCTGTGGCAACTTCTTACAATGGCCAGAAGAAGAACTCTTATGCAAATGTCTTTCTCCTTCCCAGAAAGTACATGCTATCAATTATTCCTTGTCCTTTCTCAATTCCTATTTAAACACTTCTCCATTTAAAAAGCAGGAACACAGAGACATGGTTCCCTCAGTCCTCTGCCAACATGACCCTGTGGCCACCATAGGGTCCCCAAATTTACCTCTTCTGTTGATGCTATAGCCTTCATGTTCTGGACCATGTGCTCTGCTCTTTCAAAGTCACCAGTGACCACTAAGTTGTTAAACTGAGTACAGAAACTAGCACTCAATGTTAGGAAGGAGCAAGTTTTCTCAAGTTGCAACACCCAAGACATTAAGACCAAAAAATGTAAAATTAATCAAAATTTAAAATTTTATGCTTCAAAATGCACCATTAAGAAAATAAAAAGATACCAGTGGTAGTAGCACAAGCCTTTAATCTCAGCACTTGGGGAGACAGAGGAAGACAGATCTCTGTGAGTTCGAGGCCAGCCAGGTCTATAGTGTGAGTTCTAGGACAGCAAAGTCTACACAGAGAAACCCTGTTTCAAAGAATAAGTTAACAAATAAACAAACAAACAGTGAAAAGACAAGGCTGGAGAACTCAGTGGTTGAGAACACTTACTGCTCTTTCAGGCTCTCTATCCTGGCTGTCCTGGAACTCAT
This sequence comes from Arvicanthis niloticus, assembly GCF_011762505.2. Lineage (NCBI taxonomy): Eukaryota > Metazoa > Chordata > Mammalia > Rodentia > Muridae > Arvicanthis > Arvicanthis niloticus. Next base: position 51,911,251 of record NC_047670.1, read on the forward strand.
TATGTAGAACAGGCTGCTCTCAAACTCAGAGACCTGCCTCTGTCTCAGAAGTGCCGCTGAGATTAAAAGTGTGTACCACCACTACTCAGCACTAGGCTCATCTATTTTAATGTCTGGCCTCAAGTTGGTAGATTTGTTTGGAAAAGATGAGGAGGTACGGCCTGGTTGGAGGAGATGTGTTTCTGGGGGGCGGGCTTTGAGGTTTTCAAAAGGCTCCTAAAATCCCTAGTACTCGCTCCCTACTTCATGGGTGTGGATCAGGATTAGGATGTTCTAATGCATGAGAGAAGAATTAGAAAGAGAGATTTGGGTGCTCGGCTGTTCCTTCACTCTGCTCCTATGGACTCTCAATCCTCTGAAACCATGTGTCAAATTAAACACTTTCTTTATAAGTTGCCTTGGTTATGATGTTTTATCACAGCAATAGAAAAGTTCTAAGACTGGCACCTCAGACATGAAAGAAACATGTCTGTAAATAAAACTGTTCCCAAACCCAGATGTGCTTTCAGAAGAAGGGCTGGAGGTTCCTGGGCCAGTTGTTCACTCTAAGTGAATCCCAACTCCTTAGACTACACCAAACAGCTGCCCACAGAGGCCAGCACAGCTAAGGAGCCAGGATGCAGCCAGGAGAGCGGTGAGGATAGGAGATGGCTCAGTGGGCTGAGCATCTGCAACACAAGTGTTGTAGAATGTAGCCTTCCACCTTTGTCAGGTACTAGTTAACACTTGCAAGAGCTAGTTAACATTCCCTCAAAACAGTAATAAGGGTCCATGGACCCCACCTGAGAGTCCATCCCCACTGTCAGCAGTTTGTATGCACTCCTGTCCTAATTACAAGGTCTCAGGAAGTGCTGAAGTATACCAGCGGGAGAAGGTTAACCAAAAGAGGTGCACCATCTATCTGTACAAGTATGGGGGAGCCATCATCCAAGCAACAAATGACCTCCCAGTGCAGCCACCATGCTGTTCTCACACCTGTAAAGCCTTCAACCTAAGTAAATTAATTCAATAAATTCAATGGTTCCCCAGGATGAACTTTGGTAGAATAGTATTTTGTTTGTTAAGAGTGAATAGTGCTTATGTCTCTTCAGGGACAGAATTATCAAAACAAAGAGCATGATGACCTGAGTTTGGGTTCCCTGAAGCCATATAAAAGCCAGATGCAGTGGCATATGCCTGTAACCTCAGCCCTAGGTAGATGGAGACAGGCAGATCCTGAGGGCTCGCTGGCCAGCCAGTCTAGCCAAAACAATAAGCTCCAGATTCACTGAGTCTTGTCTGAAAAAGTAAACAGGGGGAAGGCGAGTGTTGCAGTGAGACAGCTTAGTGGGTAGAGGTACTTACCACCAAGTCTGGAAGGACCTGAAAGGTAAAAGGAGAGCACTAACTCTTGCAAGTTGTATTCTAACCTCCACACAGGGGCCATGGTACACACATATATACACATACAAACATGTGCGCACACATTCATAAAATAAATAATTTAAAACATTTTTTTAAAAAGTGGAAAGACAGGACTGGAGAGGTGGCTCAGTGGTTAAGAGCACTGACTGCTCTTCCAGAGGTCCTGAGTTCAATACCCAGCAACCACATGGTGGCTCACAACCATCTGTAATGGAATCTGATGCCCTCTTCTGGTGTGTCTGAAGAGAGTGACAGTGTACTCACATACATTAAATAAATAAATAAATAAATAAATAAATAAATAAATAGATAAATAGATAGATAGATAGATAGATAGATAAATCTTAAAAAGAAAAGAAAATTTGAAAGAAAAAAAAAAGTGGAAAGACTAAAGACCACCAATACAGATTTCTGTCCTCCACATACACAGGTGAGCATATCACTCACACACACACACACACACACACACACACACACACACACACACACACACACGAAGGAAGACAAGAAAAATATCACAGCACCCTTTGGGGAATCCCTGAAATCCAAGGTCAGGTTGCATGCTAAAAGACCAAGGAAGTTGCCCAGACCAGAGAGCAGGCCTTTAGCTACTCAAGGTTCCTCAGTAGGGAGAAAAGGAGGAAGAAGCCAGCCTTTGTCACTTCACTCTGTTTTGTGGCTTGGATCTGGCAAAGAGTTAAACACACCAGCCTATGCATGAAGCTTTCTCTGTCCTGGACACTGTTTCTGTGATGCTAGGTGATCTATTGGAAAAGAAAGGCAGCTTTGGGGCAGCACTGCAGATAAGGGTCTTAGAGAACTCACCAAGAATGTCACCTTCCTAGACCACGTGAGCTCTCCAGGTCTGTGAGGGGCTGCCTAGGGAAGGGGATAAAAGGAGCAGTGATGTAGCCAGAACTTTCTTTATCCCAACAGGAGGCGACTGCAGTCCTAGGAAGCATAAAACAGAATCCAAGAAAACGGATGTCCTTGAGGAACCAGCAGAGAGGAGAAAGCAGCACAAGGTCCAAGAGCCTCGTGTCAGAGGGGAGGGCGGGATCAGGAGAGAACAGATGAGGTGAGACCCAGACCACAGCAGGACGGGCACCCACAGTTTGCCCAGGGAAAGCTGCCATGTGAGAGCAAAGCACACAAAGTTAAGTTCTTCACATGTACAGCTTTAAAACTGTCATCTCACTCTGAGGCCACCATGAGACAGCTGCCCACAGCAGGGACACAGGAGGATGACATCTACTCTCTGACACTAAGAGGATGACATCTATGTCAGTACAGCTGTGAGGCTGAATTCCTGTGTCTTTCTCCCAGAGTGGTCAAGTTTTTAGTTTTCCCGAGTGATTTTCTTGCATAGCTAAAATGAACCCCACTTAAAGACAAGTGGGGACCAGAGCGGAAGGCAGTACAAAGCCATGTGAAGTGCACACAGCTGCAACACACTACTCAACAGGCTGAGGCAAGAGGACCATGAAAGTTTAAGGCTAGCCTAGGCTACAGAGTAAGCTGTAGGTTGGCCTAGGTTACAAAGACTGTCTCAAAAAAAAACAAAACAAGAGCAGGAGAAAGAGCTCAGCATTGAGGATACTTGCTGCTCTTCTAGAAAACCCAGTTCCGTTGCAAGCGAACACACAGCAGCTCAGAGCTGTGTGTAACAGTAGTTCTAGAGTGTGCAATACCCTCTCCTACCACTACAGCACCAGCCAGGAATACAGTGCATATGCATACACGCAGGCAAAATACTCATAAACAAATATGCAAATCAAAATATAGAAAACTTTTATATAAAACGTATAACAGCAACAACAAAACCAGAAAGCACGCACACATTAAGGGGAACTCACAGAACCTACAGACAGTTAGAAAATAAGTACACACTGGGCCTGACACTTGACTGATTTGCTCAGAAAGAGCTGCTGCATCAAAGGCAGGAGCCACTTCCAAGGGCACTACCCAACCTAACTCCTCCCACCATAACTAAAACTTAGTCTGCTCTGAATCACATTCCTACCTCCACCCACCAAAATGCCTACCACCAGAGACTCAGAAAATCAGAGCTGGTTTCTTCCTTCTTGGTGAATCTATAGCTAACCTCTCTGGTGCAGAAGTTGACCTAAAAATCTAAGAACTATTCCCATGCTGGTAGGAAGCCAAAGCTTGTCACGACTATGGTAGCACTTGGCTTCCAAGGAGTCCACTGAATACAGGGCTAGGGGTCTTTTTAATTAATAGTGGGGTCAGGGGGACAGAAACAGTCTTGTAAGAATCAGTCCTCTCGGGCTGGAGAGATGGCTCAGTGGGTAAGAGCACTGACTGCTCTTCCAGAGGTCCTAAGTTCAATTCCCAGCAACCACATGGAGGCTCACAACCATTTGTAATGGGATCTGATGCCCTCTTCTGGTGTAACTGAAGAGAGTACAGTGTACTCACATATAAAATAAATAAGTCTTAAAAAAAAAAAATCAGTCCTCTCTTTTCACCATATGGGTTATCAGGCTTGGTGGAAAGTACCTTTTTCTGCTGAGCTGTCTCACAGGCCCAGGACTAGGGTCTCTAACACAGGAAAGCCACAAAGAGAGCCCCATGTCTCAGCATTCTGAGGCACTTCCAGACTTCCAGGCCTAAGGGAACAAAGCTGAGCTCAGAGTCAGCGACTAGATGAAACCAGAATGCTCAGGAAGAGCCCTAAGCATGCAGGCTGCAAAAGAAACTGCACAAATATACAGGAAAACATCAAGAAGACCCATAGTCAGAGCCTAGGGGCACAAGAAGCAACTTAGAATTAATTTCCCTCCTAAACAGAGGATAGGGGATTATAGTAGTTAAGCAAGCAAAGGTAAAAGTTCTTCAAGTCTGACAAAGGCCAAAGACACAAGACCCTTGGTGAACGCCAAGCAGGAAGACAATACCAGGGTTCCTGGCTATCAATCACACTGGCTATCAATGGGGGCAGGGGGCAGGGGGCAGGGCTGGAGAGCATGCAGTGCTCCTGCAGAGGACCAGGGATCCATTCTCAGCACTCCTGTCCAGTGGCTCACACTAACTGGAACTCCAAACCTAGGAGAGCCAATGCCCTCTGTTGGCCTTCATAGGTACCAGCACTCAAGTGCACAGACAGACATAGACACACATAATTAATAAAAATTATTTTTAAAAAGTGAGGGGAGAAAACTTTGCCCTGTGAATGTAATGTACTGGCCTTTCCAATGCCAAATAGAACATCTATAATTCTGTGCCCACTTAGAACATTCTTGAAAAATAAATCTCAGACACGGCTGTGCTATTCCTCTCCTCCTCCTCTCCTCTTCTTTCCACTTCCACTCTCCCTCTCTTTTCTGTTTTTCTGAAACACAGTTTCATAGAACCCAGAGTGGCCTTGAACTATTTCCATCATTTATAGGCTCTTGATTATATAGAGCAGTAGTTAGTGCTAACTCTTAAATTTTCAGTGGCTCATCAAGTTCCCCAGTATTTTTTTACTTATGTATTCATTAATTCATAAAAAATACTTTAAAAATATTTTAAATGTAAAAAATATTTCTTTAGGGGCTAGAGAGATGGCTCAGTGGTTAAGAACACTTGTTCTTGTAGAGGACCAGAGTTTGGTTTCCAGGATTCACATGGTGGCTAACTGGCTTCAACTCCAGCTCCAGAGGATCCAATGCCCCTGTTGGCCTCCAGGGACACTGCATTCACATGGTGCATAAGACTACGTGCAAGGACAGCTGCCTGCGTAAACTTAAAATGGCTGATGATTTGCAGACCGGTGTAGTTCTGGAACCTAAAGCTATGGTTCCATGGAGACCTGACTTGGCGGCGGAGGAGGAACCAGCACCTTGGAAGGAAGATTTTTTCTACAAAAACATCTGGAGGAGCTGGGATGAAGACGAGAAGGATGAGTATGATTGTTTTGTCAGATGTGTCGAACCTCGATTGAGACTGTATTATGATCTACTTGAAGATCGAGTTCCCTCAGGACTTATTGTTGACTACCACAATCTGCTGTCTCAATGTGAAGAGAGTTACGGGAAATTTTTAAATCTGAGAAGCAGTTTGTCAAATTGTAATTCTGACTCTGAGCAGGAAAATATCTCCATGGTGGAAGGGTTAAATTTGTATTCAGAAATTGAACAGTTGAAACAAAAGCTAAAACTCATTGAGAACCCTTTGTTGAGATATGTTTTTGGTTATCAGAAGAACTCTAATATCCAAGCAAAGGGTACTCGTCAAAATGGCCAGAAGGTCATCCATGTGGTTTCCTCCACCATGAAGACAGATCTACTTCGATCTCTATTCAGAGACAGGTTTTGTGAAAATTCAGTTCCATAGTGATCTGTTGTTTTGTTGCCTGCTATGATGGTGACACTGTCATTATTTGTCCTGGCCATTATGTAGTTCATGGTACCTGCTCCATAGCTGACTCTATTGAGTTAGAAGGATATGGTCTACCAGATGATATTGTCATAGAAGAGAGGGGCAAAGGAGATACTTTTGTGGATTACACGGGTATGGATGTTAAATTTTCAGGCATAAAATTTATTCAACATGATTCTGTAGAAGGAATCTTAATCATTCACCATGACAAGACCACACTGGAAAACTGTGTCCTGCAATGTGAAACTACAGGAGTCACAGTGTGCACATCAGCAGAACTTTTCATGAAAAACTCAGATGTATATGGTGCCAAGGGTGCTGGTATAGAAATTTATCCTGGAAGTAAATGTACACTGACTGACAATGAAATCCATCACTGCAAAGAAGGAATCCTCATTAAGGACTTCCTTGATGAACATTATGATATTCCCAAAATATCTATGATAAATAATGTCATACATAATAATGAAGGTTATGGTGTTGTTTTGGTGAAGCCTACGATTTTCTGTGATCTACAGGAAAATGCCCAAGATGAAATCAATGACAATACGATTAAGAAAAATAAAGAGGCAGATGTCACTGAAGGATTAGGTCTGGAAGAAATGCTTCAGTGTGTGACTGGCAAAATGGAGCCTTATGCCACAGCTGACTTTAATGAACAAGCTAAGGGAAATTGTGAAATTATAAGTGAACTACTTGCTATTTCCATGCAAAAAGGCCGGATGAAGAAAAGACTGAGTGAACTTGGGATCGTACAAGCTGATGACAACATAATGTCACAGGAGATGTTTATTGAAATTATGGGGAACCAGTTTAAGTGGAATGGCAAAGGGAGTTTTGGCACATTTCTTTACTAGCTACAATGATATCAATAGCTCACAAAATATTGTATTTTGAACATGCCCTAAGCATGCTGCTTATATATTTTGCTTCATTTGCTTCATAGCTGTATATTATATAAAGTGTACTTGATTAAGCTTGTATGAAATGTAGATTTATTTCTATCTACATGTATTACATACAGAGCATACCTTTATAACAAAGCCACAAAAAAAAAAAAAACCATAAAAGATGACTGTATATGTAGCTTAGTAGTAGAGCATTTGTCTAACATGTCCAAGGCCCAATGCCCAAGGTTCAATACCCAGCTCTCTCCTCACTTCCCTCCCCAAAAAAGAAATAAAACTAATTGGAGATTTCTTATCTAGAAAAAAAAAGACTACGTGCAAGTAAAACACCCACACACATACAACAGAAATAAATACATTTTAAATAAAGATCTGTTGTGCTCATACCAGGCTCTGAGCAGAGAGTGGTGTATAAAACCAGTGTGACCCATGCCCTTTAAGTAAGAGAGAGTGGATAGGGGTGAATAGATCATTACAAACTCTGCTAACTTCTGTAAAAGGAGTATGTCCTTTGGAGCAGCGTAGCAGGAAAGATCTGCACCGAGTTGAAAAGGACCAACCTCAGCTCCAGGCTAAGACCTTGACTCTGAAGGGACCTTCAGAGACTGAGGGAAGTCACCAGTACCTGGGGTGGGGATAGGGGAAGGCTGTACCCAAGTGCTCCTGTAGAGCTTAGAAGCCTTGGAAGGAAGGTTAAGATTATACAGTTGGGGGGCTGGAAAGATGGCTCAGCAGTTAAAAGCACCAGCCACTCTGCCAGAGGACCCAGGTTTGATTCCCAAAACCCACATGGCAGCTCACAGCTAACTGTAACTCTAGTTCTAGGGGATCTGATGTTCTCTTCCGACCTTTAAGGGAAATGCACACATGTGGTACACAGACATATATGCAAGCAAAATATCCACACAGATAACAAAAATAAATCTTTTTTAAAAACACGATTACAAATTTCACTAAAGCATTTTAAGCAGGAGAGTTGCATGACATAATTTAAACTATCAGCAAGGACTGATGAGAGAATCAGTAGTCGACAAAACCGTCTGTCTACACTCCACATGTGATGACTGGGTTGGGAGGGCCCACTATCCACGCCCAACAGTCTAGAAGTCAGCAAACTGTCCCTTCATCTGAGCCAAAGGCTGGCCTCCAGCCTCCAAGCTATGGGATAAGCCAGAGTACAGGTCGCCTGTTCCCATCTACCACAGCTCAGAGGAAGAACAAAAGCACACTAGCAGTGTGTGCACACGCGCAGGACACTGCACCTGCATTTGCCCTTCACCTTCCTCTGGCACTTTCCCAGCTACCTGGTTCATCTTTCCACAGACCACTCCCAGGACTTCCTCAGTTTTGTTACCAACGCTCAAAGCAGCAATTCCTTCCCTTTCTCAGCCCACATCCTTCTGAATAATTCATACATCTCTTAAGCTTTATCTACTCAGAAGGAAAGAGAAAATGGAAATAGCCAATCATCCAACAAAGCAGCAGAGTCCTAACATGGATGAGGATTCCAACAGCAACAAAAAAATTCACTGTGGTCTTGTATTTCCTTACCAGAAAAAAAGTCTATGTACAGACCTTCATATGTAACCGTAGCATTCCTTAAATATACATATGAATGTCCTGCTGAGCACTGCGGTGTGAATGTCTTTAATCCCAGCACTCCAGAGGCAGAGACAAGCCGATCTCTGTGAGTTCTAGGCTAGCCTGGTCTAACAGTGAGTTCCAAGACAACCAAGGTGACATAATAGAAAGACCTTGTCTCAAAAATAAAAAAGTAAAATGACAATCCCCAAATGTCCCACACTTAGGCTTCTTATTTGGGAGAGATTCATATTCTCTCTCTCTCTCTCTCTCTCTCTCTCTCTCTCTCTCTCTCTCTCTCTCTCTCTCTCTCTCTCTTTCTCTCTCACCCCCCACCCTCCACTTAAAGGCAGGGTCTCACTATATAGCACTCATTGACCTAGAACTCACTGTGTAGACCAGGTTGGCCCTGAACTCACAGAGATCGGCTTGTCTCTGCCTGAGTGCTGGGATAAGGGTGCATGCCACCATGCCTGGCTCACTTGCGCTTCTAAACCTTCTTTCTACCATATTATGCTTTGGTATGAATGGGTGTGAACATGTACACCCACACATGTGAACAGTCCACAGTGCAATCTTTCCATGACAGTTCCTTCTCTAAAACAAGGAAATCTATACAAAGCTCCAGAAGAAAATGCAGCTCTTAGTTCAAGTTCCATATCCACCAATCTGCCTTTGTGCCCAGACACAGAAAGACTGACACCCTTCACTGTTTATACTCAGGGCAACTGCCCAAGACCCTGCAACTCATCTGCAATGAAATGGGTGCCAGTAGCACCTTGCAAACAGGATCCTCTACTCTTCAGAGAGACCCTGAAATGACAATGACCTACCATGTGTACCATACCTCATCCCGTGGAGTTGCAGGGGCTCTCAGCATCACCTTTAGAACATGAATAAGTTTTAGCTTTCCATCACTATAATGAATTACCCAATTATTGTTACCTTACAGGAACAGAGAGTTATTAAGGATTGGGGAGATGATTCAGTGGGTAAAGTGCTAGCCACACAGGCACAAGAACTTGAGTCCAGATCCTCAGAAACCACACAAAGCTGGATGCAGTAGCATACATCTTTAATCCCAGCGATCCAGATTTCACATGGGAAGCAGACAGGAGATTCTCCAACACCAAATGGGCCAGTTAACCTGGTGTGTGCATCAGCAAACAAAAGACCCTGTCTCAAAAACAAGGTGGAAAGCATGGAAGAATACTAGAGGTTTTTTGACCTCAGCATGCACGCTATGGTGCATGTGCCCAACTCAAATACACAAAGATGTAAAGAACAAGAGGAAGCCTAGCATAGTAGTACATGCCTTTAATCCCAGCAGCACTCAGAAGGCAGAGGGCTAGACCTCTGTGAGTTTGAGGCCAGCCGTAGCAAGTTCCAGGCCAACCAGAGCTACACACACAGGGGGTGGTGGGGGATGGTGTAGGATTCTAGAAAAATGAACTATTGCTTTGAGCCTCCAGCAGCGATGCCAGAGGCAATGGTAGGATGTGTGTGAGAGCAAACCTCTCCTACCAGAAGCCAGAGATCTAAAGAGAAGGACTAGATGAGTCACAGTCCCACAGTCCCCTTCAAGACATAAGGACTTACTTGCTTTCACATGTTAAAGGTCTTCCCTTCCAATAATGCCATTCTGAGGATCAAGCCTTTACACAAGAGCCCTTGTAGAACATTCAAGATCTCAACTGCGGGGCTGAGCATGAAAGCACAGGCCTTTAATTCCAGTTATCATGGGAGGTAAAGGCAGATGGAGCTGTGAATTTGAGGCCAGGTTAGTCTACATAGTGAGTTCTAGGTCAGCCAGAGCTACAGAGTGAAAGAATGTAGAGAGAGAGACAGAGACAGAGAGAGACAGAGGGGGAGGACTATCCAAACTACAGTACTGGAGGGGGGGTGGCAGGGAGAGGGGGTGGCAGGGGGGGGGTCTTACCAGCACCACCATCAGTCTTGCACTACCATGGCCAGTCAAACGCTCTATCTCTCATCTCACATTCACCTCCCCAAAGCTCTGTAAGTAAAACCCCACTCATCCCAACACCTCCTAAATATGACCCTCCAGCCTGGACAACACAAACAAAGCTCAGTGTTCAGCTTCTTGGCTTCTTCCTCGTGGTGCCTTGGATCCCTGGCATACTTACATGCCAAAACAGCATCCTTGGCTCATCCAGAGTTCCCCTTTCTGTTTCTCCAATTAAAACCACAGGAAAAGGAACTGAACAGTCTGCAGCCCCTTCCAAGCCCCAGTATCAGTCATGCCTGGGCTGCTTGAGTGTCTTTCCCAGCCCTTTTCATACTTTATTTTAAAGACAAGGTTTCTCTGTAAACCAGGCTGACCTCATACTCAAGAGATCTGCCTGCTTCTGCCTTCCACGTACTGGAGTCTAAGGCATGTGCCAGCATCAGAAGGCATTCTTTCTCTGTCTGAAGACCCTCTCTGACTTTTCTTACTCTTCATCAAGAGCTCTCACAGGCTAAGCGGCCGCCCACAGTCGCCACCCACTCACTTCCCACGTGAGCTTCAGCAATCCTCTCTTCTACTGTACCCGTTCTTTCCCTCTTGGAATTGTTGCCCCTTTGCAACAAGCATTCTAAAAAAATATCTTCACTGTCCACCTCTAGCTTCTATCCTGACTTCTCTAAAACACATTCACAAACATGCTTTGTTCCTCTCCTTTCTGTCTCTGACTCTTCTCTTCCAGATCAACAGCTCTGACGCTGATCTAACTAACAGCAGTTCCCCGTCTTATTTACCTTACCTCACAGACCAGAGCATAGCCACTCTGGGTCAGTCTGCCCTCCTTATTACCAACCCCAGATTATTCCTTCCACCCTGTTATCTAGGGTGGACTACTCCTTCCTTTCCATTACTTCCACAGTGCCTTCCTCCCTCACACTTTCCAGGAAATAACTTAGCTGATAAAGTACCTGTCATGCAAAAACTGAAGATATGAATTTGAACCTTAAAACTCATATTTGAAAAATGAGCTGGCTCAGCTGTTAAGAGCACTGGCTGCTCTTCCAAAGAGCTCAGGGTTGAGTCCCAGCACCCACACAGCTCACGACCTTTTGTAACTTGTTTCAGAGGATCCAATACCCTCTTCTGCCTTTCACGGGCATCAGGCTTGCATGTGGTACCCAGTCATACACTCAGGAAAAACACTCATACACATAATAAAACATTCTTAAAAGGGAAATTAAAAAAAAAAAAAAAAAAAAAAAAAAAAAGATGTGGTATCCTGTGCATTCAATCCCAGCCCCGAGAAGGCAGAGACAGGCAGATTTCTGGGATTGGCTGGCCAGCCTAACCTGATCAGGCACCTCAGGGATGACATGAGACTGACCTCTGACTTACAGACAGACAGACAGACAGACAGACAGACAGACACACACACACACACACACACACACGAGAATATCATCTATGGATTTCAAAACCCTACACTCCACCATCAGCACGTTGGTGGAGCCCCTACTCCATGCTGCCTTCATGCTCTCTGCACTCGGAGGACAGCTGCAGCTGTGGGCTTTGCAGAGTGTGTTCACTCTCAGGAAGAGCTCCTCTTCCCCAGCTGCTCTGCTCTCCTCAGCTCCAGTCCTGTTCCAATTCATGTTCTCTGTGAGTGAGGACACCTCACTCCAGACCTCCTCCACTCTATTTGCCCGTCGGGCAGTTTCACTCATGCAAGGATGAAGGCAGTGAGAGCGGGAGTGGTCAGCCCTTCACCAAGACATCTCAGCACCCAGGAGGCTTTCTAGACACATGCTATGCATTCATACCCCAGGGCCAGGGAGGGAATGAGTGGCTCAAAGATGAGTGTGGTGAAAAGGGGAAGCTCTGGCCTCATGACACTTGGAACTTGAATACAAGTTCTAATTAATTAGCTGTGGGACCCAAGTCTGTCACGACCTTTTACAGCCATAGGTCAGGAGTGCTAACCACAAAACCTGTGCAGAGTAGAATATATAATACCTAATGTATGTCCAGAACAGCATGTGGAAAGGGAGGAACTAGACAGCTAAAGTATAAGGAGAAAAGACTTTTAGCTTCTGTGTGCATGTGAAGATCTGGGTAAAACTTGCTGGAGACAGTTCTCTTCCACCATAGGAAGGATCAACTCAGGTCCTCAGACATGGCAGCAAGTGCCTTTACCTGCTGACTGCCTTGCTCACCTTCCCTTTAATATTTTTAATTTTTGCACATTTGCTCAAACACTAAGTATTAAAAAGAAATGCCTGGAGACTGGGGATATAGTTCAATTGATAAAATGTTTGCCTTGCAACCCTGAGTTTGGTTTCCAGAACCCACGTTAAAAAAAAAAACAAAAAAACAAGTGTGGTGGCACACACTTGTAAACTCACTGCTAGCAAGCTAACTAACTGGAATTTGTCAAGAGAGTTAAAAAAAACAAACAGAGGAAGCTGGAGGGCTGGCTCAGCAGTTCACAGCACCAGTTGCCCTGCAGAGGACCCTGGTGTAGTGTAGTTCCATTCTCTGCACCCACATGGTGGCTCACAACCATGCATAACTCCTGTTCCAGGGGACTCACACTCCATCGGACACACAAGCAATGCACATAACACATGAAGGCAAAACACTTATACCCACAAAATAAAAAGATTGAAAAGAGAAAGGTAGATGCCATCTGAGGACTAACACTTGAAGTTGTCCTCCAGCCTCAAGACACACAAGCACTTACACATACATGAACACATACAAACACACATAAAAAGAAAAACTTTAAAGATCTCAAGTGGAATGGAAAACCTAAAAATAAAATTAGGAAAATAACATATACTATCAAAAGGAATATTTGAGAATAAATTTAACCACAATATAAAAATAGTACAATGGAAACTGTCAAACACTATTGAAATAAATCAGAGACCTAAATGATGGTAAGAGATCCTTTGTTCATGGACTGAGAGACAATCCACTATTAAAATATCAACACCCCAGATTATATACAACAACAGTTCCTGCCAAAGTCAATCTTGTGTAATTTGAAAAAAATGGCCTGGCTGACCCTGAGGGTCCCATGGAAATTCTAAGCCTCAGAATTGCTAAAATAGACTGGGAAAAGAAGAAGTGACAGACCAGGCCTCCTGATTTGGAAGCCTTCTGCTATGCTACAGGAGTCAAGCATGGCACAAGCATGGGGACAGACAGAACATTACAGGGACAACAGACAGAAAAAATAAAACCTCTATTTACAGCCAGGTGATTCTTGGCAAGGATGCCAAGACAAATCAATGGAAAAGGGAAGTTTTTTCAACAAATGAAGCTGGAAAAGATGAATAGCCACACACAAAAGAATAAAGTTGGGCCCTGATCTTGCAATCTATAAAAAAAATGAACTCTGTCAGTCATTGTGGTACATGAATGTCTCCCTGGCACTCAAGAGAAGTAGGAGGATCAGTAGTTCAAGGTAGGCCTCAGCTACATAGGAGTCTGAGGCCAGCTTGGCTAGACAAGACCTTGTTTCAACCCTCCCTTTCAACACACAAATAAAAAAATAACTCAAATGGATCAAATACCTAGATGCATATATAACATACAAAGCAACATCTAAACAAAAAATGTCAGTGCAGAACCGGGTGGTGGTGGCACACACCTTTTCAGTTTTCTTTAAAATGGTGTCTTACTATGCATCCCTGTCTGGCCTGGAACTCACAGAGATTCACCTGCCTCTGCCTCCATATGCTGGGATTAAAGACGTGTAGCACCACCACTGCTCAGACAATTTTATTTATTTTCTGTATGCATGTGTGGACATTGCATGCCAAGGCACCCATGTGGAAGGCAGAGGACTTCTGGGAGTCAGTTCTCTCCTCCGCTATGTGAGTCCTGGGAATTGAACTTGGGACATCAGGGACATCCTGAGCCATTTCACCACCCTTAAAATTTTACTTATTTATTAATTGATTATTATTATTACTTTGTGAGAGTGGGGGGATGTAGGGGGCCACATGGGGATATGTATAGTATGGCATAAGGACAGAGGTCAGAGGACAACTTTGTAGAATCATTTTTCTCCTTCTACCAGGTAGGACCCAGGATAAATTCAGGTCACAGGTTTGGTGGCAGCTGCCTTTAAGATTGAGCCATCTCTCCGGCCCTCTCTCACTCCTTTTCTCTATTTGACATGGTGTATCATATAACCCAATCTGGCCTCCAACGTGCTATTCAACACTGGGGTAACCCTGAACCTATGATACTCCTGCCTCCAACTTCCCCCAAGTATTGAGATTACAGGCATATAGCCTCAACCCAAGCCTGGCCTCGCTCCTTTCCAAGCTCCATGTTTTTGACAGTAAAATCCACATACATCCAAGTAATTGCACATAGATTGGCTATTCAATTTAAAAAGTACTGAATAAGTAATGGTTAAGGAGTGCTTGTATAGAATATTGAAAATACTTCCAATGCTGATTATTATGATTTTGCCACTGAAAACTTCAAAGTTAAAAAAAAAAAAAGCTGAACCATCGAATCAAAAAACAAAACAAGCACCACACAGACACACACAGATATACATACACACATACACAGTACATGCACACCATACGTGCATACCACACAAACATATACACAAACACACCTGTACCATACAAACAAACACACAGAGAGACTTTACACACAAACATATCAGATACACATACACAAACACACACACACACACACACACACACACACCAACCAAGAGGAACAAAACAGATGATGCCTGGCTCTTCTCAGTATACACTGTAAGGAGATTAGTATGCATTCTACATGAGACAGTGAACACAGAGAGAATTACACATCACCATAACTCACAACAGATGCTACTAAAGTTCATTTATGTTATTATAACACCAGAGATAGACAGGATAGTGGGCATAGCTAACTTGCTTGAGTTCAAGAAGACACACCTAGTAAATGTCATGCTCGAGGGTTTCAGGTCCTGATCACTGTAGAAGTGCTCCAAGCCAGGTGAGGAGAATCTCCTAGCAGAATGAGAACAGTTGCCCTAGGACAAAGTCCAGGTCAGACTCTGTCACAGGGCACAGGGAAGACCTGGGACATAAAGTTGGGGACAACTTAAGGGACCAACAAGAGACCAAACACAGGAACCACAGAGATCAGTAGCTAAGGGGAAAGGTTTTATCTGGGGAGGTAAGAAAGGTAACATGGGAAATGGGTCTCATGTAACCAACACAGTCTGTCTCTGCATGTGCATGGCTGGCTGCACATCTAGTCTACTTCAATGAACAAATTTTGTGGCATCCTTATGGGGTACACAAAAGGCCTACTGTGAGGACTGTTTGTAAGATCCAGTAAAAGGGTTTTGCTAGTAAAACTGGATATTTCAGCATAGGAACACGGTCAAAGGATTTTTTTTTTTTCTTTCTCAACAGCACCAAGGAGTCAAGACACCTCAGGAGAGGCTGCAATAGCCAGACTGTGAAACCATGCATGGACCTGTGAGTCTTTGCTGTGTGTGATTACTAATCCATGGCCCTTCCTTCCTCTACCTCCCCCCACCCCCCCCCACACACATATGGCAGAGGCCAGAATGAAATAGGACTACTTTTTTCTTTTGTTTAAAGACCTGGTCTCATTTAACTCAAGTGGTTCATATAACTCAGCTTGGCCTCAACTCTCCTACTTTCTTCTCCTAAGTGCTGGACACCATATCCTAAACAAACACACATTCTCGCCTTCACTGTCACAGGTCTCAACACCTCACTTAACCTTTCTATCAGAATGTAAATGAAATTTTACCATTTCACAGAGTAAATCTGAGATAAAGAAGGTAAAGTAATTACTAGATAAATTGTCTCCTTGGAAAATACAGCAATTTCCCTCACTTTGTTTTAAAGCCTGTCTTAATTTCTTCCAGTAATTTACCAATAATTAAGCCTGTCTTAATTTCTTCCAGTAATTTCCAGGCCTGGTACCATGCAGGCAGTACCGAACTCTCATTTTATTACTTAGGTCTTCAGTGCCAAAGTTTATTTTAATAATGTTACCTTTCTTGATTCAAAGGTAACACCGCCAAGTATAATACTGCAGGCCTGACTCTCACCACCCAGGGCCTGCATGCCCCCTTTTTTTCTGGCACCACCAATCTCATCTCTCCCGGTGAGTACTGTGGCATTCTGTGTGGTTCATGAGATGCTTGTTTACCAAAAATACTTTTAAAGCAACTCTATGCAATGATTTATCTAAGTGTATAAAATTGGTTCTTTTTTCTTTAGAAAGATTTGCTTCCAACCAGCTAGATGGCTAGTGTGTAAGGGCACTTTGATTTGAGTTCAATTCCTGCAATCCATATGTTCAGTGGTGAGAGAGAACTCCTAAAATTTATCCTCTGACCTCTACATGATGGTGCTGGCACATACACAAAATGAAAATAATTAAACACACACATTTAGCTTAAGCACTTCGTAGCACACAATCCAACCCATACCCAACCCTGACAGCCTGCAACTTAGTAACAAGAACAATTCCTGACACTCA
This sequence comes from Arvicanthis niloticus, assembly GCF_011762505.2. Classification (NCBI taxonomy): domain Eukaryota; kingdom Metazoa; phylum Chordata; class Mammalia; order Rodentia; family Muridae; genus Arvicanthis; species Arvicanthis niloticus. The sequence goes on from NC_047670.1 coordinate 51,928,039, forward strand.
AACTTCCCAGATGTGAAAATTTTTACAAGTCTTAAGTCACAGAGTCCTCACAACAGCATTCTGAGACCAATACTATTAGTGTACCCATTTTACAGCCAAGAAACCAAAGGCAAAGAGACCTTACCTAATACTACAAAGCCAGTAAAGGAGGAGTCATGACTCAAGGGCGGTCAGTCTGGCTCCAGAACCAGCACTCATTTTCACTTTGCTCCAGCAGCTGATTAGACCACGAGCTGGAAGGAGCCACCTCTCCATTCTCTCCTAGGCACTCAGAATCCCTTAAAGACTGGCTTTCCGGACTATCCAGTCACACCTCTCCTTCTTCTAATTCCCTTCCCCCACGTTCGTTGTAAAAAAGGGAAGCCAGGGACAAAACCACCTGCTGTTTACAGACTGCGCCCAGGACGCAATGCTCAATTGCCCTCCCTAGCTCCCAAAGACAAACGTCCGTATTGTCTGCACCACGGGAGGAACTGAAGCCTTGCAACTGTACGTTTTTCTGCAGAGGTCACTGGAGGCCTGGTCAACCCGAACAACACTGAAGGGGGAGGGGGTCCAGCCGCATTTTTGCGGCTGAAGGTTGCGTAGCGCCCACAGCAGCTGCGGTGAGCAGCAGCATGGAACACACCCACAGCTGCCGCGCCCGAAGCGGGCAGCACGTTTTAAAATAAAGACAGACTGGCCGGGATGCACAGCCTGCCGGCTCGCATCCCCCACCCACCCCACGCCTGCCAACAGCAGGCGCCCAGGGAGTTCCAAGTCTGAAAGGCCGGGTAGAGGACCACTCGAGCCTGCCGCAGAGGCCCTGCCGCGAAGCCAGGGCGCACCACGCGCAAGCAAGCCACGACCCGACTCAGAGACGCCCACCGACTCCCGGGCATCGCGGACAAAGCCTGGCCCGCAAGATCCTCGCCCGGCAAGTACCATCTCTCACCATCCCCAAACGGACGGAGCCTAGTGCACAGGAAGGGCACAAGCACACCGGCTCTGGGCCTGGACGCACGCACACCTGTCCTCGGGCTGACCACACACACCTGTCTGCAGGCCAGGCACCCTCACATCTCACAGCCACCTTCAGGTCCACTTCAACCCCAACCACCTCAAGCAAAGGGCTCTCACACAACTATCTTGGGCAGGGACACACACGCACTCACGCCCATCCAAAGGCCGGCATGGTGCAGACCATGGCACCCTCACACCCACCCTCGGGCCCCTTCTCTTACGCAAACCCGCCTTCACACCCCCTGGCCCTCGGCCGCGGCGTCCTCCTGCAGACCCTCCCCGACCGGGTCACCCGGGGCTCCGATTCCTAGCACGACTGGGCTGGGGGGCCTCCGCCCGGGCCAGGCCGTGGGGCCGCAGCGAGGCCTCTCCGCCATCTTCCCGGCCCGCGCCGCCCACCTCCCGCGCTCTCACCAGCCGGCCCTGCGCCCGGCGCGCCGCCACTGCCCCTCATCACCGACCGCACGCTGCGCCCCTGCTCCCGGCGGCTCCCGGCCGCCGTTGCCGCCGCAGCCAGCGCTTCACGTCCTGGGTCTCCGCCGCTAGTCCAGTGCGCTGCGGCCGCGCGTCCCCCGTCACCAAGCGCAACCCCCCGCCTCCGACTCCGCCCCCGCGAGGATGCTGGTGCCACCAGGGGGCGCCGCCCGCGAGAATGCAATGCGCCTGCGCCACCGCGCAGCCCCTCGGGAGCCCAAAGTGAGCCATGCTTCTGTTGGAGGCCCCGCCCCCGAAGCCGCACTAGCCAGCCGTTTCGCTCTCACCTGTACCCGCCCACTTTTTGAGTCTGGGTCACCTCAGGTGTGTCCTAATGTGGGTGTGGCGTGACTTTATTAGTTCTAACCCTGCTGGGGTTCCTGAGCTTGACATTTACCTCTTCCTTGATTCTGGAAAGGTAGCCATTGTCTAAAATATTCTGCGTACTCCATGTTTCTAACGTCCCTTTATGATTTTCCTCCTTTTATTTCCTTAACTATTCCCGTGGTAACTCAGGCTCAGCCTTAAATGTGCTCTCTCTCTCTTTTTTTTTTTAATGTGTATTGTATATGAAGCATGTGCTGCTCGCACATGCCAACGGTGTCCGTGTGGAAGTCGGAGGACAGCTTCTTCCACCATGGGTTCTAGTGATGGAACCTGCACCATTAGGCTTGTACAGAGAGCACCCCTACCCACTGAGCCATCATCGCCGCGGCCCTTTTAAATTTTTTATTAATTTTTAAAAATTTGAGACAAAATATCATACGGCCCATGCTGACCTTCAACTTCCTATGTAGCCAAGGATGACTTTGAAATTCTAACCCTTCTGTCTTCATCTCTCTTGTGCCGGGATTACAGGCATACGCCACCATATCTGGTTTACACACCTGTGGAGGTGGAACCCATACTAGGGAAGCCCTTTACCAACCTAGCTGCATCCTACATCCTCAGCTGCCATTTGGGCTTTTTTGTACCTGATGAGCTCTTGCTATGCGTACCCAGGCTGGCCTCAAACTTAAGATCTGTCTTTAACAGATTACAAGTGCGTTTGTCACCCTCCCAGACTTTGCTATATTCAGATTTTTGTTGTTGTTTGTTTGTTCGTGTTTTGTTTTTTTTTTTGAGACGGGTTTCTCTGTGTAGCCCTGGCTGTCCTGTAACTCACTCTGTAGACCAGGCTAGCCTCAAACTCACAGCTATCTACCTGCCTCTACTTACCTAGTACTGGAATTAAAGGTGTGGGCCACCACTGCCAGGCACAAGTTCTTTTTCTTTAAAAAGCAAAAAACAAAACAGCAAACTTATTACCCAGGCCTAGAGAGACGGCTTAGCAATTAAGAGTAAATACTGCTCTTCCAGAGGATTTGAGTTCAATTCCCCGCACCCATGTCAGGTGGCTCAAAACCACCTGTAACACAAGCTCCACATGCTCCATACATCTGCATTCATGAATACAGACACACATAATTTTTTAAATGATAGAAATAAGCCTTTTGAATATTTTACTTACTTGGTTTGTGAGCACATATGGCTGCGTGTGTCAAGACCTCCATAGAGATGTCAGGAAACAACTTAAAGGAGTCATTTCTCTTCTGCCTTGGGTCCTGATGTTGGACCTTGGGCCTTCAAGCTAGTGGCAAACACCCTGACCCACTGAGTCATCTCCAGCTCCTGTGTTCATTTCTATGAGTTGTATTTAAATTCCACTTGCAGTCAAATAAAACGGCCCAAAGCTCTTCCAGGACCAAACAGCATTCCATCTATGTCCAGACCCTGTATAAGAGAGTTCAGACAGTCCAACACCCTGCAGTACTGCAGACCTAAGCCCTGGGGAATCTCCATTGTGGTCACACTTAGTACTTTCTTGCTGAGTCATCCCATGCTAAGCACTTATGTATGGAAGAGGGCTCCTGTTCTGTCTTCAGCTCCCTCAGCAATGCGGCTGGAAACAGACATTCTACATACTGCAGAGAGAAACACACCAACAGCAAAAGTCGCCAAGCAAGGCAATTTATCTTTGCAAAAATAAATTAACCAGGCTTGCAAGTACACTAGGGCCAGAAGCTCACTTAGTTTTTATCCTAAGGCAGGTGGTGACTGTGTCTTTTTTCCTATTGCCTGGGGTCACCTCATAGGCTTTCCTGACTGACTAGTTTTAAAAGAATTAGCACAAAGTGAATGAAGGGAGAGGGTGAGGTATCAGCTGCTGCAGATCAAGTTTGGGAATTGGAGGAGGGTGGGGGCTTTATGGAAGGAAAAGCTTTTCTAGGTAGAGGAAAGTAAAGGGTTTGAATTTCTTTTTATTTTATTTTAAGATTTACTTATTTTATTTATATGAGTACACTTTAGCTGTCTTCAGACACACCAGAAGAGGGCATCAAATCCCATTACAGATGGTTGTGAGCCACCATGTGGTTGCTGGGAATTGAACTCAAAACCTCTGGAAGAACAGAGGGTGCTCTTAACCACTGAGCCATTTCTCCAGCCCTTGAATTTGTTTACATGAAAGTTTTAGAGGGTGTGAGATAGACAGAAGATTGGCCTTTGGTGAGCTAATTACCTTTCATAAGAAAAAGAATTTTTTTCTTGTTCATTCACCTGAAGTAAGCTGACTTGGATGAAGCAAGACCATCTCCTCCTTGCTGCTGAAGAAACATCACCAACATGGCTGACTGGATTCCTTTTGAGTGTTTTTTGTTTGTTTCAATATTTTTTAGATGTTCATTATTTTTATGTCACGTGTTTGCCTAAATGAGTGTATATCCATGTACCACATTCATGCAGTGCCTGTGGAGTCCAGAAGAGGGCATCAGATCCCCTGGGATTGGCATTGCAGACAGTTGTCAGCTGCCCTGTGGGTGCTAGGAACTGAACCCAGGTCCTCTGGAAGAGCAGTAAGTGCTCTTAACTGCAGATCCAGCAATACCTACCCCTACTGTCCCCCCCACCCCCCACTGCCTCTTCCCTTCTGAGCCTTTGGTCACAAACTAGAATGAATGCTACTCACTCCCAAGAAGTCTTGTGTTTTTCTTCAGGAGACTTTCAAAGATGGCAGCCATTTCATAATTTCTCAGACCCCTTTAGTTAGGCCTCCTATTGACGACCAAAAATCTCCTATTACCAAACCATAGGACTGCCCACACCCATCTCTGGCCTCCCGCTTTCCCTGTGGAAAGTTTTCAAGCTATTCTGCTCATTTTGAAGGTTCGACTAGAAGTCTGGACTCATTTCTGTCCCTTTCATTATTAATATGTCCATTTTTATTGAACAGTATTCAAGAGCATTCAGATACATTCTAATATTCTTTTTTTCCTTACTGTATTTTCTGTGCCTGGGTGTTTTTGCCAGCAATACTTGTGTACTATTGTTTGTGCCTTGTGCCTGTGGAAGTCAGAAAAGGGTGTCAGATCCCCAAGGAATGGAGTTAGATGATTGTGAGGCACTATGTGCCAGGAATCTAACATCAGTCCTCTGGAAGAATAACCAGTGGTCTTTAAGGGCCAAGTACTCTCTAGCCTCTCTTACATTACTCTTTGTAAACACCTCCTTTACTTCCTACCCTATGCATCCTACCATCCTCTTATTTCTTTGGTGATTGTGTCCTGGAAAAAACATGCCTGGCACCTCAATATCATCTTTTCCTTGTTCGAAATTATGCACCGACACAGCTATGTTTAGGTTAGTTGTTGAATACGGTGCCTTCTTCCATTATCACCTTTTTCTTTCCTCTGGGGAGCATTCAACACCTTACGGTTGAATGGCCTTTGTTGATAGGAGTTCTGATGCTTAAATTATCAAATTGGGAGGATTAAGAAATGTCCCAATTCTGAGCATGGTAGCACCTCCCTTTGATCCCAGCACTTGGGAGGAAGAGGCAGGTGGATCTTAATGAGGTCAGCCTGATCTACATAGTATATTCTAGGCCAGCTAGGACTGCCTAACATGATCCTGGCTTAAAGAAGAGGAGGAGGAGGAAGAAGGGGAGGAGGAAGAGGAGGAGGAAGAAGGGGAGGAGGAAGAGGAAGAAGAGGAGGAAGATGTGCCCCCCTCCATGACTTTAGTGCAGCATACCTCTGGGCATTTCTGTGAGGGTGTTTCCTAAGAAGATTAAGGAGGAAAAACTGGGCCTGAAAATGGATGGTACCATGACATGAGCTGAGATCCCTGACTGAATGAAAAGAGAGAAACAAGAATTCTAGATGAGTTCCAGCATATCCTGTCTGGGCTTCCTGACTCACAGAAATTGTAAACAAGCAGCCTTATATTCCTTCCACAGCCCTAGGCCACCTCAGCCCCACCATGCCTTCCCTACTCTACTTTCAAACTGTGAGCCAGAAGAAGTCCTCTCTCCCTAGTGATGGTTCTTGTCAGATACTTGGTCATGGTGACAAGAAAACCCACACAAAAGTACTGATTGTAGATGTCCAGGGCTCCCTAGAACTGACCCTGTCTGTTGTCTGCATATGACACAAGATGTCAGTTTGTGCTGAGAGCAAGAGGAATCACATCACACTGTTGAGGAAAATGCCACGTGTCTTCTAGTAAGAGGACTTTTGGTGGGAAAGGGACTGTATGACCACACTTGCACTTCTCCTCCAATACAATGTAAGTAAGGACTCAGACCCTGGATGAGGGTTTCCTTAGAAGACACTATAGATCTATGTGTTCATGAGTCTTTTCATCACTGATACAGAATAGCTGATATAAGGCACAGTGGTGGTACCTATAATCTCAGCACTCAGGAGACAGAGAAAGGAAGAATCAGAAATTCCAGGCTAGTCTGGGATACATTGTAAGACCAAGTGATAACATAACAAGATGGCATCTCAAACACACAGAAACAAAATCTGACATAAACCCCAACCAACTCCTGAGAATGTATAAATACATAAAAAGGAATAATAAACAGGAGAGAAACATTTTTTAATAAGAGCATCCTAAGGGGGAATGGGGTGGAGATGTGAGGTCATCCGGTGGGACCACTTGCTATGGCAGAGAATCTGGGTTTGGGTGCCAGGATCTACCTAGAAGCTCATAACCATAATAACTACAGTTCTAGGAGGCATAATGTCAACTTCAGCCTCCCCTTATGAGCACTGTACACATGTGGTACACAAACATACATGCAGGCAAAACACCCATGCACAGAAAATAATAACAAATCTAAAACTATTAATTCACGATATCAATTCTAATAGATTGTTTTTACTTAAACTTTTTATACAGTATATTTTGATCATGTTTTCCCCTCCCCCAACTTCTCTCAAATCCACCCCTCCAAAAACAGGAAAATCAAAACAAACAATAGGATGAAAAATAACAAAAAGAAGCCAGACGTGGTGGCACATGTTTTTAATCCCAGCACTCAGGAGGCAGAGGCAGGCAGATCTCTGTGAGGCTAGCCTGGTTTATAGAGCGAGTTCTAGTATAGCCAGGCCTAAACACAGAGAAACCCTGTCTTAAAAAGAAAGAAGGAAAGAAAGAAAGAAAGGAAGAAAGGAAGGAAGAAAGAACCATCACCACTCCCCCACACACACAAAAAAAAAAAAACCCACAAAAAAAAACCCACAAACAAACAAACAAACAAACCCATAGAGTCCCTTCTGCTTTGCCTAACTACTCCTGGATAGGGGACCTGCCCTCCTGGACTGCTGTTGATATACCCAGTGACGCTTCAATGCAGAAAACTGATTTCCCCTTTTCTTTTCTTCATTTTTTTTTTTTTGTTTTTTTTTTTTGTTTTTTTTTTTGTTTTTTTGTTTTTTTGTTTGTTTTTTTTTTTTTTTTGGGACAGGATTTCCTGTGGATTTCCCCTTTTCTAGCAGTTATCAAATGCAATTGTCTTCTTGGTTAGGGGTGAGACTGCATCCACTTCCCCTTTTCTGTCCTGGGTTTTTTGTCTCATTTGAACCTATGGAGACCTTGTGGATGCTGTAACAGTCTCATATGGATATCAGTCCGGATGTGTCTGGAAGATGCTGTATCCTTGGAGTCATCCGTCATCTCTGGCTCTTACAATCTTTCCACCATCTCCTCTTCCTCATAGACCCCTGAGCCCTGCAGGTAGGAATGTGATGAAGACATTCCATTTAAGACCAAGTACTCCAAAGTCTTTTATGCTCTACCTGTTGTTCAGTTGTGGGTCTCTGTGTTAATTACTATCTACTGTAAAAAAGATGTACTATCTACTCCGATGAAGGTTGAGTGATGCACTGTATAGAAATATGCCATTTAGAGTCATTCTGTTGCTCTTTATGTCGCTTTAGCAGAATAACAACATCAGTTTTCCACTCGGCCAGTGACCTATCTAGTTTCAGCTTCTTGGCTACTTAATAATGTTCTGTTTCATGGGGTGGATCTTAAATCCAACCAAAAAGTGGTGGGTTACTCTTATAACATTTGTATCACTGTTAAACCAGTATTCATCATAGGATACTCTTGTAACATTTGTATCACTGTTAAACCAGTATTCATCACAGTCAAGTCACAGTTGCCGGTTACAGAATTTGTAGCAGGGTTATGCTAAGGCTTACTTTTATCCTCCACTAGTCTGCAGAGTACCTTCCAGCACAGTGAATGCTAGTTAGTAGGAGGTGGAGAGACTCTTGAGTGTCTGTGGGACCTTTGGCCTAACGACTCAAGATGTAACCGGTTCCTGGCACTGGAGTTTTTACTCAGTGACATGTCTAGTTGGGGCATTCTCTCCCCCTATTATGTTTATTCCATTTAAATTCCTTTATATATGCATATATTTAGGAAGCGTCCACAGTAGTAGGTTTCAGTGTTTTTATGAAAAGGCCTTTAGTGTTAGTAGTCCCTCCCCATATTCTCTCTCTTACCTCGCCCTCCCAGCTCCTTCCCCATTAATCCTACTAGTTTCCCACCACAAGTCCTCAATAGACACATGTGCCTCTATTCAAATTGAAACACACATTGAACATTGAAACATTGAAAGCTCTAAACTCTAACATATAAGAGATAACATATAACTTTTGGCTTCTGGACTGGGTTACCTCACTCAGGATGACTGACCTGCAAATTTCATGTTTTTCTTAACGGCTGACTAATATTCCATTTTGTAAATGTACCACATTTCCATCATCTGTTCACCAGTTGATGGGCAGTGAGGCTGTTTCCAGCCTCATACGATGAACATGGGTGAGCAGATATCTCAGTAGTAGGAGGTAGCATACTTTGGGTGTATGCCCAAGAATGATATAGCTGGATTTTGAAGTAAGTCAATTTTCAGCTTTTTGAGGAACCTCCACACTGGTTTCCATGGTGATTGTTATCAGTTTGCATTCTCACCAGCAATGAATTTGTGTTTCCCCTTTCCTAGTATCCTGGCCAGGATGTGCTGTCATTCACTTTATTGATCTTGGCCATTCTGACTGGGTTAAGATAAAATCTCTAAGTAGTTTTAATTTCTATTTCCTAGGGATATTGAACATTTTGTATTTCATCTTTTGAGAATTCTCTGCTTCATTCTGTATCCCATTCTTACCTGGGTTATTTGTTTTCTTGGTGTTCAGTTTTTTTTGAGTTCTTTATATAAACTAGATACTAACCTCCACCAGATGCTTAATGTATAATGTTTTTTCCTCATCTGTAGGCTTTTGCTCAAACGATGCCGTCCATTGCCATACAGAAGACTCTTAGCTTCATGAGGTCCCATTTTTTTGTTTGTTTGGTTTTTTTTTCCGAGACAGGGTCCTGGCTATCCTGGAACTCACTCTGTAGACCAGGCTGCCCTCCAACTCAGAAATCCGCCTGCCTCTGCCTTCCAAGTGCTGGGATTAAAGGCGTGCGACACCACCGCCCAGCTGAGGTCCCATTTATTAATTGTTGCTCTTAGTGCCTGTGCCATCCATGTCCACTCAGAAAGTCCTTTCCTATGCCAGTGAGTTCAAACCTATTCCCTGCCTTCTGTTCTGTGTAATTCAGAGAGCCTGGTCTCATATTTAGGTCTTTGATGCATTTGCAGACAAGTTCTGTTTAGAGCAATATATTTGGATTTTTCCACATGCAGACATCGAATTTGACCAGAACTATTTATTGAAGATGCTAGCTTCTCCAGTGTGTATTCTTAGATTCTTTGTCAAAAAGGTATCCATAGCTGTGCAGATTTATGTCTGAGCATTCAATTTGATTTCACTGATCGATGTGTCTGGTTTTGTGCCAATACAATTGTGGTTTTTGGTTTTTTTTTTTTTTTTTTTTTTACTATAGCTGTGTAATACATTGAAATCTGGGGTTGGATATATCTAGTAGTATTTTATTGTTCAGAGTTATTTTAGCTATCCTGGTTTGTGTGTGTGTGTGTGTGTTCATATGAAATTGAATTTTTCAGTTTCTCTGAGGAATTGTGTTGGAATTTTTGCATTGGGATTTTTGTGTTGAAAGTTTTTGTTTATTGTTGTTTTTGTTGTTAGTTGAGACAAGGTTTCTCTGTGTAGTCCTGGTTTTCCTCAAACTTGCTCTGTAGACCAGGCTAGTCTCAAACTCACAGAGATCTGCCTGCCTCTGACTCTTGAGTGCTGGGACTAAAGGCATGCACCACCACTGCCCAACTTTGTGTTCGATTGAATCTGTAAATTGCTTTTGGTAGTGCAGCCATTTGTTCACTCCAGTTCTCTGTGTGTGTGGCCGGGGTGGGGGTTGGAGGTCCAGTGCCTTATTCCGGACACTATGGACACTGCCCACATGTGGTGACCAAGCATACATGCGGGTAAAACACCCATACACATAAAATAAAAATAGCACAATCTAAAAGAAAAGTTAATATTTAATTTGGGGAGGAGAGGGAGCCATCCTCCAGGTTGGTGGGTGTCTGGATCCAGTGGCCTGTGCTTCGCACACGTGATGGTTGAAGCTGAGGCCATCGAGGCAGTGTATCAGACTGTGTGGAAGCCACTGGCCTGGGCACAACACACCAAGATGACAAACTCAAAGGGAAAGAGGAGGAACACCTGCTGTGTGTGTTCCAGGCTGTTTAGAAAACATGGAGTTCTTCTCTGGCCACGTCTGTGTGAATCTACAAGAAGGCTGATGTAGAAATGGAGTGAGTGAGCATTGTTGAGAAAGAAACACCCATTAGATCCATCACAGCAAGACTGGAAGTATCTCGTGTTACCCAGTGTGCTGTGGGCATCCTTGTCAACAAGTGAGAGCCTTGCTAAAGAATTAGTGTCCAGATCAAACATATTATACACTCTAAGAGCTTGAAAACCTTCCTGTAATGAGGGGAAAAAAACAATCAAGAGAAAAAGGAAGAGAAAGGCACACAGGTTTGGCTGGGGTGCAGCTTACTCTATTCAAAGCTGCACACTTTGTGCAACTGACAGAAACACGTCTGAACTGCTGGAGTCCACTCCTGATGAATTTGTAGCTTAATATACAAAAAAAAAAAAAAAAAAAAGGAAAGAAAGAAGAAAAGAAAGGAAGAAAGGACCTAGACTGTAAAATATTTTCCTTCAAAACAGCATAAAGCTGGTATAATAGTGAAATAGTGAATGTGTTCTATGACCTTCCCTGGGGAGACAAGAACAAATGTGTCTTCTCCAGACAGGGAACCCAGAACAGATAAACGATTCCACCCAGGTCAGCCTTAGTGAAGCAATGAATTTACTGAGGTTTCCTGCAGAAGCAAATGCACAACAGGCCAACCAAGCACAAAAGTGTGTCACTGCAGCGCCCTGCCAAGCCACTGCACCAAAGACAGTCCCCTCCTCCCACCTGTGGAAAGGCTTTGTCAGCCTTGCAACATTAGGAGTTTCCTGAAACTTGTAAACTTCATGAACTTCCTGGGCCTATGGGCTCCCTCTTTCCTTTAGTGTTTCAGTTGAGAGGAACAAGGTACACAATACTCCACTACTTCTTCTGTCTCTTACATTCCTTCTGGATCCTCTTCCCAATATTCCCTGAGACTTTGGAAGGGGTGACAGAGCTCTGGTTGCCTTCTTGCACACACGGTTGAGCACTGGGTCATTGTATCACACCAGTGTCTTGTTCTCAGCAGCTCAACCAGTTACAAGTCTTTTTTTATTATTATCATCATTTTTGTTTGTTTTTTGCTATTTGTTTTTCAAGACAGAGTCCTCTGTGTAACAACCCTGGCTATCCTGGAACTCCTCCTTGTAGACAAGACTGGCCTCAGAACTCAGAGATCCGACTGCCTTTGCCTCCCAAGGGCTGACATTAAAGGTATATGCCACCACCACCTGACTAGTTGAGTCTTTACAGTAGCCACCAGTTCCCTCCACAGAGGATATTAGCAGCAGCAGTAATCCATGAGCATAAACACACGTTTAGAAGTCAGTCTGAAAGCCAGGTGGGGTCAGCCAGACCTACAACCTCAGAATATAGATGGTAAAGGCAGGAAGATCAGGAGTTCAAGAACAGGCTTGGATACATAGCAAGTTTGAGGCCAATCTGAATTCCATGAGACCCTTTTGAAAAAGAAAGTCAATTGAGACAAGTATAACACATCCATTTCATAAAATAATTGTTGTATTCCCACTAGGGCCTATCACCCTCCAAACTGTAGTCTTTGTCTTGGTTTAGAGTATCAGACATGTGGAGCAGGCCTTAAATCCATCTGAAGGTAGTTGGTTGTTTCCATAAAAGTTTGCTGTTATTGTGCCAACAGATGACTCTTGTCTGGCAGGTTAGTGGTGCCACACCTGTCTATGACCAAGCATGATGGTCAGTGATAAGCCTCCTAAGCAGCATGCAAAGCACATTCTGTCACTACAAAGCCAGCCAGCAGGGAGGCTCGAGAGGGAGGCCAGCCTGGGATATAGTGAGCTCTGTTGACTTCCCGTATCTTCTAAGCTTTCCTATTTTGTGAATTTCTTCTACAGTCTTTTACTACATTGTTATTTCAGTTCCTCTTTTCTTTCTTTCTTTCTTTCTTTCTTTCTTTCTTTCTTTCTTTCTTTCTTTCTTCCTTTCTCTCTCTCTCTCTCTCTCTCTCTCTCTTTCTTTCTTTTTTTCATTTGAATTGACTTTCTTTTTAGGAGACAGAGCTCATTATGTCCTCACTAAGTAAGGACTTTGGCCCACATGGCTTTGTCACTGCCCATTGCTATGGTGAGGAACATGAAACTCCAGTCCTGCCTGCCAAGTGAGGTTAGCATGCTAGCTGAGGCTCTACTCCCTCATCTCTGCAGGAGATGACAATAGCCTAACTATTGACCTCTTGAACAATGCAAGCAATTGTTCTGAAAGAATAAGGGTGACTTATGATAAATAATAAATGTGAGCCAAGCCTGGTGGTGCACGCCTTCACTCTCAGCACTCAGGAGGCAGAGACAGATAGATCTCTGAATTTGAGGCCAACCTGGTCTATATAGCAAATTCCAGACCAGCCATGGCTATTTCAAAACCAAAATAAAGAAATTTAACCAATGACACATCTCCAGGTATGAATGGGAGTTCTAGCCTGGTCTACGTAGAGAATTCCAGGACAGCCAGGGCTATGTAGAGAGACCTTGTTCTCCAGCCCCCTCAAAAAGGATGGGAATTATAAGTCTATTCAAAGAAATCAAAGATGAAAATGAAATCTTGAAAGAGTCCCAAAAGAACACAAACAGGTAAATGAAACAAGGAAGTAGATACAAGATATAAATGAGGAATTCAATTAAAGAAATAGAAATAGTGAAGAGAAAACAAGCTGAAACACTAGAAACAAAACATGCAATACAAATAAAACGTCTGTGGAGGCCCTCGGCAATCAACGAGCAGCCGGAATATCTGCACTTAAAGGAGGAAGACTTGAACGTTCCACCAAGGACACAGAAATAAGAAGTTATGAGATGGAGTTTCACAACACCCCAGACACTATAAACAGACCAAATTTAAGAATTGTGTATAAAATGAAGGTGAATAACTCCATTCCAAGGTGTAGAACACATTTTCAAATAAACCATAGCAGAGAATGTCCCTAAACTGAGGAGACATTTGTCCAAATACATAAAGCATTTAGAACATGGGATCAAAAACAGAGCATCCTCTTGTTAAATTATAATTACTAAATTAATTATTATCTTAAGGTTTCTATTCCTGCACAAAATGCCATGGCCAAGAAGCAAGTTGGGGATGAAAGGTTTTATTCAGCTTACATTTCCACATTGCTGTTCATCACCAAAGGAAGTCAGGACTGGAACTCACACAGGGCAGGAAGCAGGAGCTGATGCAGAGGCCATGGAGGGATGTTACTTACTGGCTTGCTTCCCCTGCCTTGCTCAGCTTGCATTACTATAGAACCCAAGACTACCAAGCCAGGGATGGCAGCACTCACAATGGTCCTCCCCACTTGATCACTAATTGAGAAAATGCTGTACAGAGAGATCTCATGGAGGCATTTCCTCAAGGGAGGCTCCTTTCCCTGTGATAACTCCAGCTTGTGTCAAGTTGACACACAAAACCAGCCAGTACAATTATCATAATTAACTGTCAGTATAAACCCAAAATATTCAAAACAAAGTATATTGAAAGGGGCAAGAGGTAAAAAAGAGGAGGGATGGATATGGTAGTACACCCCTGTAATTCTAGCATTCAGGAGGCACAAGCTGATAGACCTCTATGAGTCCAGTGATAGCCTTGTCTACATGGTGAGTTCCACTGGCCAGAGCTACATAGAAAGTCCCTGGTATGGGTGGGGAGGGATAAAATCATGAATTAAAAACAGGCCAGGCCTATCAGAGCTAGTGATAAAACTCAGTGGGTAAGAGTGCTTACTGCTATTACAGAGAACCTGACTTCCATTGCCAACACCCATAAATTGGCTCACAACCATCTGTAGCTCCAGTTCCAAGGGCTCTGACACCCACTTCTGACCTCTGTGCACACCAAGGTATGCACATGCTATACATACAAAACACATAAAACAAGATTAATAAATCTAAAAGGAAATAAAAGATATTATAGAAACTGGAGATATATCTCCAGTTTCATATATATATATATATATATATATATATATATATATATATATATTATATATTCCATTTGGGAGGCAGGGGCAAGATCTCTGTGAATTCAAGGCCAGCCTGGTTTACTTAGTGCTGAGCCAGCCAAGATTATACAGTTACCTTATTTCAAATAAAATTAATGTAATAGGAAAAAACTAAGTTAAATTTGAGATTCCATTTCACCTCTGCCAAAATGGCTATCATCAAGAAAGCAAACTGGGTGGTGTTGGCATACACTTTAATCCCAGCACTTGGGAGGCAGAGGCAGGCAGAGCTCTATGAGTTTGAAATTAGACTTATCAACAGAGTGAGTTCCAGGGCATCCAGGTCTACACAGTGAACCCTGTCTCAAAACAAAAAAAATAAATAAATAAAAAATAAAAAAAAGGAAAAGAAAGAGAAAGAGAAAAAGAAAAAACTGGAGGGCATGGTGACACACTCTAATTCCAGCACCTGGGAAGCAGGTGCAGGAAATGCTCCGAGAGTTTAAGGCCAGCCTGATCTACATAGTAAGTTCCAGTTCTGATAGAGGTGTGAGCCTGACTTAAAAAAAAAAAAAACAAAAACAAAAACCTAATAATAGGCTGGAAAGATGGATATAAGAGCTTGCCACTAACCTCCAGGACCTCAAGTGTGATCCCTGTTGACTAGTCACATGATGAAAAAGAGATAACTGACCTCTACAAGTTGTTACACACACACACACACACACACACACAGAGAGAGAGAGAGAGAGAGAGAGAGAGAGAGAGAGAGAGAGAGAGAGAGAAGTTAAAACATTTTTAAAAGAATGATATATTATTTTATGTCTGTATTGGTTACTTTTCTATCCTGACAAAGCATCATGACCAAGGCAATTTATAAAAGAAAATGATGTTTTGTTCGATTTGGCATATGGTTTCAAAGAATTAGAGTCCATGAGAGTGGAACAAAGGTATAGGAGCAGGAATGGCTGAGAGCTCATGTCTTGATACACAGCAGGAGACAGAGAACATACTGAAAATGTTGTGAGTCTTTTGAACTTTCAAAGCCTGGCACCTCTTCCAGCAAGGCCACACCTCCTAACTCCTCTCAAACAGTTCCACCAAGTATTCAAACATGTGAGCCTAGGGGGTCATTCTTATTCAAAGTACCACAATGTATATATGTGTGTGCATATGTACATATTTGTGCACCATAAGTATGAAAGTGAAGAGGCCAAAGGGCACAGGATTCTCTAGAAATAGTGCTGTAGGCAGTTGTGAGTTACCCGATGTGGATGCTGGGGACCAAACCATGGTTCTCAAGAAGAGCAGTAAATGACTCTTAACCACTGGGTCATCTCTCCAACACCACACACACACACACACACACACACACACACACACACACACACACATACACACACACACAATTTTTTAAAAGAAAAAATAGGTTGGAGAAACAGCTCAAATAGTTAAGAGAACTTAATACAATCTCCTCTGGCCTCTCAAGGTGGCATCCACACACACATGAATACTCACACAGATAAAAATGAATAAATCTTTTTTCTTGTTTTTGTTTTTTGAGAGTTCTCTCTGTGTAATAGCCCTGGCTGTCCTGGAAATCACTTTGTAGACCAGGCTGGTCTGGAACTCACAGAGATCTGCCTGTCTCTGCCTCCCAAGTGCTGGGATTAAAGGTGTGTGCTACCATGCCCAGCTAAAAAATATATATAAAAAATTAATAAATCTTAGAGAGTATGTGGAGAAAACAAACACTTACTCATTGTTGGTGGGAGTGTAGTCTAGAGGTTTTTCAAAACACTAAAAATAGAGGTATCATGTGATACAGACATAGACCACTGCAGCATGTACCCGCAGGGCTGCATCTCTTACTGCAGCATGCACCCACAGGGCTGCATCTCCTACTGTCAAGCTATCTGCTCATCTGTTTCCCTCGCTGCTCTATACACAGCAGAAAGAAAGCGGATTCTGCCTAGAGTGTTCATTATCTGATGAATGGATACTGAAAATGAATTATTCGGCCATAATGAATTTATTCAGCCATAAGGGAAAAAAATGAAATTTACAAGAAAATGGTTGGGACTGGTGTCTCAGTCACCGTTCTATTGCTGTGGAGAGATGCTATGACCACAGCAACTCTTATAAAGGGAAGCATTTAACTGACAGGGAGCATGGTGGCTGGCAGACAAGTGTGGTGCTGAAGAATTAGCTGAGAGCTCCATCCTCTGTAAGGAGAGAGAGAGAGGGAGACAGAGAGGGAGGAGAGGGGGAGGGGGAGGAGAGAGGGAGAGACTGTGCCTGCATTGTGCTTTTAAAACCTCAAAGTCCACCAGTGGCACAAGTCCTCCATCAAGGCCACGCCTCTAACTTTCTAATCCTTACAATTCTTTCAAATATTGCCACTCCTGGTGGCTAAGCATTCAAATACGTGAGCCTGGGGGGGGGGGGATTTTTATTCAAACCACCACAACTCAAAAATACATTAAATGAGGTAACCCAGACTCAGAAAGGCAAACACCAAATGTTCTCTCATATGCAGCTCTTCGCTTCTGATTTTTATATAAGCACATCTATGTAGGAGTGAACGAGTATGGATGCCAGGAACCTAGGAAAGGACCCACAAGACAGCGAAGACGTTGTCAAGGAGAGGAGGAGGAACCGTAATAAATCATGTGATATGATACTAGGGGGTGGAAGAGTTTCGGTGGGGTTGGGGGCTGGGAGATGTGGGAGATGAGAGGCTGAGGTGAGACAGTCAACCACACCTAGTAGGTACAAAAGTGCCTTTAAGAAACCTGCTGTTTTGTATGACCAAAAAAAAAAAAAAAAAAAGTTTTTTTCTTTTAAAGGCCGGATATAGTGGCTCATTCGGATAGTCTTGTCACTCAGGAGGCAGAGGTGTGTGGATCTCTGTGAGTTCAAGGACAGCTTGGTTCACACAATGAGTTCCAAGCCAGTTAGCACTTCATAGTGAGCCCCTGTTTCATGCAGGCTGCAGAGATGCTTACCAGTGAGGAGGAATTGTTCCTCTTCCAGAAGACTTGAATTCCCTCCCCAGTACCCCACTGGGGCAGCCTATAACCACCTACAGCCAGCTAGAGGGGATTGGGCTTTTACTAACATCTGTGTGATCATGCGTGAGTGTGAGTACACACACACACACACACACACACACACCTCAGCTTCAAGAGGCAGAGGCAGGCAGATCTCTGTGAGCAACCTTCTCATCGTGAGCTTCAGGATCACCAGGTGACACAGAGAGACCTGTTTTAAAAAAGAAAACAGTAACAAAACACAAACAAACAAAAGAATGAATTCGAGGGAAGAAAGTAAGAGGATTTTATAATTTAATGGTGGGGATGTGTCAAGCCAGAAATTCTCAATCACTCAGTGGAAATAGAAATGGATTCAGATGGCTTAAAACAAAGGTTGGCTGTAGAGAATAGAGTTGAACATGCATTCATCCTAGGAGCCTAGAAATCCTCCCAGGATATGTGAACTCCTCTCAGATGGTAAGAAGACTTACAGTTCCACCTGTAGATTGTCACTGTTCCACCTGTAGTATAGAGACTGGGAGGCATCCTCCTGCTCTTCATTAGGCTACAGGTAATCAAAATGCTGTAACCTAAAGTAAACATCACACAGGAATTATAAACAAAAGACCAGCTGTGCAAGGCAGAGACCCTAAACTGAGGACATCGCTGCTAGGACCCAGTGGGAGGTCTTCATGTTACTAGGGTGGAGCCTTGAAAGGGGGTTGTGAGACCTGTTTGCTTTTTTTCCTCTTGCTTCCCAGCCATGGGGTGAGTGGCTTTATTCTGTCAGCTCCCACCCATGGCATGCTTGCCACCTCACCATAGGTCCAGAAGCCATAGCACCAACCTACACACTTTCCTGACTGTGATCCTAAATACAGCATTAAGGGACTGGAGAGATGGATCAGTGCTGGAAAATCTACACTGCTCTTCCAGAGGACCTGAGTTCAATTCCCAGTACCCACATGAGGTCGCTCACCAACTGCTTGTAACTCCATCAAGTTCCAGGTGATTCAGTGCCTCTGGCCTTTTTGAGCATCTGCATTCTTGTACACACACACACACACACACACACACACACACACACACACCTGACTGAAAATAAATAAGATGAGGCTGTAGGGGAAGGTCAATTAGAAATTAAACGTCTATAGACCTTGGTACCAAAAAAGCAAGCATCACCCTTGCCATGGTGAACCTATGTGATTCTTAGACCACTCGAACTATATCATGACTAGAAGGTGAAAAAGTTTGGAAGGTTGAGCTGAGAAAGCATTGAATGCCATGGGTGAGCTTAATGGCCCGTTGTTGTGGAAGCTTGGAAGACAATAAGGCTTAGAGAAATGCAGGCCATGGAGTCCTGGCTAGTGAATTCCAGAGGGGAACAAGGACTTTGTTGGAACTGGGCTGGGGGGCTGGCCATTCATATTGTACTTTGATCAATGATGTGGCTTCATTTTGCATATGTTCCAAGAATTTGAGTGAAGCTGAATTTGAGTGATTGTTGGACCCCAACATACTCCACATGTTGGACTGGGTTGACTGGGTTTTGGGGCAAAGGGAATTTCAAGACAGGAGAGCATTTAGGTCAGTGCTGAGAAAGTAATTGGAATGGATTAAGAGATCACCGCCATCTCCGGGAAGCCTTTTTCAACGTCCTGGGACAGTAAACAAAGAGTTTCCTCAGGTTCAGCCCACAGAAGCTGCTACAGCTGTGGCCCAAGGGGGCTGGACTATGTCTTGAGCTGGCAGCAGAACCCTCACCTACTATAAGCATCATCCAAATGGTACTGGTTTGGAAGGCCAGCAGGCCAGACTGCTGGGGTCCTGGAGAGCAAATGAGGCCAGGAACAGTGCTGTAGGATTGGTGTTCCTCCAAAACGGAGCTGTGAAGGTGAAGCCTCAGTTCCAGTGAAAACCCCAGAATACCGGAGACGCCAGGACTGAGTGTAAGTTGACCACCAAAGACAGCAGCAGCCGTAGAGCATGTTGGGGTTCAACAATCAGCACACAAGCCATATGAACACTGACCCCAGTTAAGCAAGAAGAGTTTATTGAACGCACACACCAAGACTGATCAATCAGGACCGCAAAAAAAGGACTGAGGATCCTAACTGTGGTACCAATCTACTCTTAGGCAGGCTTTTTATAGGAAAAAACAAAGTTCAGGAGTTCAGAAGGCCAGGGTGAAAGCAGTACTACATTTTGTACATTTTGTACAATACTAACATATTGGCTAAAGGTATTATCAGCTCACCTTTAAGCTGATCGGTCCTGAGTGAGGTAAGGGGGGGGGACAGGTGGTGAGCAGGGCAGTCTCAGAGCAGTGAGATAATAGAGCATAAGGAATACAATCACAGTCTGTGACCCGTTAGGAGAATTTGTCAGTGTCTGCTATGGATAATTACCTCTGGGAAGCAGAGTCTAAGGACTTGAAATTAATTTCACCTTTTGAGCAAAATGGAGACTGACTACAAAATGACCACAGTTATGTTAAAAGGAGACTGGCCTAGGTCTAGAAGAGAAGCCATGTTATGTCAAGGTGGCAAGGGGTATTCTGGGGGTCTAATTAGACAGAGCTGGGGCTACACAAGCCCTTTGAAGCCCTCAATGCCAGACTTGCAGGGTTTGGATTTTGCCTGCTAGACTTTGGTTTGGCTTAAGTGTAGTTGTTCATTTGTTATTTCCCTGTTCTTCCATTTTGAAAATGGAATGTTTATTCTGTGCTGTTGGAAGTATATACTTAGTTTCTATTTTACAGGAGCTCACATCTAAGAGACTGGACTTTTAAAGTATTGGAATTTTTAAAGACAGGGTATTTAAAGCTGGACTATGTTTTGCATCATGAGATAAACATGAGACATATTGGAGACAAGGGTTAGAAGGTTGTGGTTTAAAAGTGATGCTCTTGCCGGGCAGTGGTGGCGCACTCCTTTAATTCCAGCACTTGGGAGGCAGAGGCAGGCAGATTTCTGAGTTTGAGGCCAGTCTGGTCTACAGAGTGAGTTCCAGGACAGCCAGGACTACACAGAGAAACCCTGTCTCAAAACAAACAACAAACAAACAAACAAAGTGATCCTTGTGTGTCAAGATGGCAAGGGATGGAGTTGTGACAGTTAGTTTTGATAGTTAACTTGACCCAGTCTAGAATCACATCTGAAGACAGTTTTGGAGAGGAACTGCCTAAATCAAATTGGCCAGTGGGTATAACTATGGGGCATATCTTGATTACATCAGTTAATATATAAAGACCTAGCCCACCATGGGAGGTACCATTCCCTAGGCTTAGGTCTGGGCGTGTATAAGAATAGAAAAGGTGAGCTCAGTACTAAAAGCATGTATGCATTTGTTTCTCTCTGCCCTTGACTGTAGATGTGGAGTTCCTGCTGCCTTGACTTCCCTGCAATGATGGACTGTAACCTTTCTAAGCTAAAACAAATCAATTTGTCCTGTAAGTTGCCTTTCTTTGACAGGGTATTTTATCACAGCAGCAGAAATGAAACTGGGAAATGGGTTGGGGGCAGGGGCTACCAAACAATAAATAGAGATTATTGCCATTGATCGTGGTCTCTGGATGGTAAGTCACTGTTGTTGATGATCGACACCACCCGCTTGAAACGCAGCATGCAGGTCAATCAAGTCAGAGCTAAGCTAGAAACATAGGCCACATTAGCTAGGGTGTAAGAAGGTGCTAAACAAGCTGCTGGGGGAGAAGAGCTACCCACAGTCCTACCCAGTTGTTGTTGCGCCTATGTGCTGCAGGGTCATTCTGTCAAGCAAGATTCCTACTGGTGAACTACCAGGATCCATTTGGTTTCTCATTGGATCTGAGGTCACTCTATGGAATGAAACACATACCTAGCACTATAAACCTGATAGAAACCTGTGACTGTGGAGGTCACAGGTTCTAGAGGAGGACCCAACTACTGATATTAAACTAAATAGATATGCAGCCAAAATGCCTTCTGAATAATTACATGTGTACCCTTACACTAGCGATATTATCTGCCTTGGCCGGAGAAGCTTCTTCGTGCAATAGGTAATATAGTTAATACAGAGATTCATAACTGCCTAAAGTGCTGAGCATAAATACTTGTTGAGCCAAGCATAGTGGCACATTCCTAGCACTAAGGAGGCAGGTATAGGCATGTCTCTGTGAGTTGGAGGCCAGCCTGGTCTATGTAACAGGTTTCAGGCTAGCCAAGGCTACATAATGAGAGTGTCTCAAAAAATGAAAATGAGTGCTCAGCCCTAAAATAGGACATCTAAATTATTTCTTTCAAAGGGTTTGCTCTCGAGTTCCCCACACAGCGTTCTAATTTCCATCCACTCACGAGGGTTTGTCTTGGCCACTGCTCCTTCCGTGGCACAAAGGGCAGCAGACAGGAGATCAGCAGGGTAGTTGATTTGAGAAAAATATCTGACCAGTTTGTGCCTCAATTTATCCTTTTGCAAAATCAGCATGTTAAGATTAATGATGTGATAGAGACTCCTGGTGTTCTTTCTTTCTTCCTTCCTTCCTTTCTTTCTTTCTTTCTTTCTTTCTTTCTTTCTTTCTTTCTTTCTTTCTTTTTTTTTTTGAGATAGGGTTTCACTATGCAGCCTGATTGAAGTCACAGAGATCCACCTGCCTCAGCCTCTGAAGAGATGAGATTAAAGGTTGGTTGCTACTGTGCCCTCCCCAGCTCTTCTTTAAATTCCCTCAGGCTATGACGGATCTTTAAGTTTGAGGCTAGCCTGATCTATAGATCTAGTTCCAGGGCAATCAGAGCTACAGAGAGAAACCCTGTCTCAGGAAAAAATTCTCTAGCTTGCCTTGAACCTAGACTGAGGTGATAGGACTTTCTGGCCAAACATATGTGAGGAGAAATGTTCGCCCCTATTGTATAGCAGTTCGCTCTGAAATTAAAACCCTCCACCTTGGGCCTGGGGTGATGGCTCTGAAGTTAAGAGCACTGACTGCTCTTCCAGAGGTCCTGAGTTCAATTCTCAGCAGCCACATGGTGGCTCACAACCATCTGTAATAGGGTCCGATGCCTTCTTCTGCTGTATCTAAAGAGATTGACAATGTACTCACATATATAAATAAATCTTTTTTAAAAAATTAAAAAAAAAAAAAAAACCCTTCCATCTTGAAGGGAAGCTCAGTAAGACATAGGATATGAAAAGAAAGGTGAAACAAAGAATATATATTTTGGGGAGGGGCAGTTTTCAAGACAGGTTCTCTCTGTGTAGTCCTGGCTGTCCCTGAACTCACTCTGTAAACCAAGCTGGCCTGGAACTCAGAGATCTGCCTGCCTCTGCCTCTGGAGTGCTGGGATTAAAGGCGTGTGCCACTCTGGCTAGACATTTTAAGACAACATGTTTACAGAGAGGTAAATCAGGAGGTTCTAAGGCAGAGGTGCTCAAGCTGTGTGTCATGAC
The DNA here is from genome assembly GCF_011762505.2 of Arvicanthis niloticus. Classification (NCBI taxonomy): domain Eukaryota; kingdom Metazoa; phylum Chordata; class Mammalia; order Rodentia; family Muridae; genus Arvicanthis; species Arvicanthis niloticus. Next base: position 51,950,932 of record NC_047670.1, read on the forward strand.
CCCAGTGGGAGTTGTTAAATGACCCTGTCACTGGTTACATAAGTGCATCAGAACACACAGATATTTATGTTACAGTTCATAATAGTAGCAAAATTACAGTTATGAAGTAGCAGCAAAAATAATTTTATGATTGGGGGTCAGTCACTACAACATGAGGAATTATATCAAAGTGTCTCAGCATTAGGAAGGTTGAAAACTATTGCAAAAGGAGGAGACCCATTCTCCACCCTTCAGGGAAGCTCATTAAGCTCAGGAAGTAGATAATTCAAAATGCCTTTAGGAAGTTCCTGAAACTGACCAGATTCACTTGGCTCTCCTTTCCCCATGCATATATAAACTATAAGAATTACTAAGAGACACCAGATGAGACACGCTACTGAGAAGACTCTCCACCAAGCTGAGCCACCTGGAAGAAGGAAAGATGAGCCGATCTGCCTGCCAGAGGCTCAGACCAACCTACCGAATTACCTGGAAAGGACACTGTCCAGTCTCCTGCAGGCTATGTGCTGTGCTCCAGGTTTTCAGCTTTCGTGAGCTGTCACTCATGCTGGTGTGGCACTTCGGTGATGCTTCTGTGTTTTCGTCACATCTGCTCCTATAAGTAATTCCTCACCCATATTCTTATAAGTAACCCTAATAAAGCTCATTCGTTCACCAAGCTGGACTTACCAGAAGCCTTACTTTGGTCTGTTGCTGGCTCCCAGTCTGGAGGGAGTAGGTGTCTGTTTACTTCTCCTAGGAACAGTGTCACACAAGGCTTCCTTAAGGAAGTCCACTGCCATCCTTACCCATTCCCTGTTGCAGCAACCTGGGGACACGCATTTCCATGGTGACACATATGTAAGATGAGAGTAACCTGGGCTGTCGCTAGTGATAGAGAGTTGCCCGGGATCACTAACCAGGCTCCACTAGATTTTGCTAGAAAAAGAAACTTTTATTGTATAAAGTGTCTTATGGGGCTACTATTTACTGCATCTATCCAGGTCTACATTGAAAAGGAGCAAAATGTTCAGTATAAAGGTACAAAATAAACATAGTATGACAGGGAAGTTTGAGTCAAGGTCAAGGTCTGTGCTTAAGAGAGGGTTCTAACCGCTAAAGAGAGAAGTCTGCTTTGTAGTGGGATGGTAGGAAAAGCATCCTGAATGTAAGATCCCACCCACCAAAGCGTCAGCGTGTGATAATACACCTGTTGAAAGGGGTTCTCTGCTCAAAAAGTGTCATACACAGAGGTTGCTACTATTGGGGTCCAAGAGGCCAGGCTCCATTCGGAGCTGTCAGCAGAACTTGGCAGCATTGTCCATGTGGTGGTACTGGCTTTAAAGACATAAATGATGCAAGATTAAGGGGGATCGTGGGGTCTTGCTGAAGGGACACTAGCATGACAAACATTGCCCTGGCAGGCCTACCCTTTTCCTACACTGCCTTGCTAAATAAAAACGGTTAGATTACATTCCTAAAGCTATCCACCAAAATCTATTCCCTTATTTGGACACTTTCTCCTCCTGAGACTGACTACCAAAGTTTATTGAAGTCCAGCATTCAAAAGCTCCCTTTGGCTCACCTAACTAATATACCTAATTAAAATTATACATTTCATTCTAACACAGGGTTTCTTCCTTTACCTTTATAAACTTCATTTGCCTATGGGTTGTTGTCTGTCTCCTCTCTCCTCTCTTCCAGTGGCAGTCCTTTGTCCGCCTCCAAGACAAATACCTCTCACCCCACCATGGTTGTTCCATGGATTTCCCTTCTCCTTCAGCTTCTATCTTCTGACTTTCTCTCTCTCTCTCTCTCTCTCTCTCTCTATATATATATATATATATATATATATATATATATATATTTATTTTATGTATGTGAGTACATTTTGCTGTCTTCAGACACACACCAGAAGAGGGCATTGGATCCCATTACAAATAGTTGTGAGCCACCATGTGGTTACTGGGAATTGAACTCAGGACCTCTGGAAGATCAGTCAATGCTCTTAACCACAGAGCCATCTCTCCAGCCCTTGTCTTTGTCTCTTAATCCCTGGGTCTCTCTGGGGCAGACAAATCTCCTTTGTGCTGAGAACTTGGTCTTGGGGGTCCTGAGATCCCTTTCACTTGCAGTTCCAGAGAGACACTGGGGTCAGGCAATGTGAGGTACAGTTGAAGTCCCCATGAGCAGCTCTGAGGGGTCACTGAGAAGCACTGTGAAGGTGAAACCTAAATTGCAGTGGAGATCCAGAGATGCTGGAGATGCCAGAGCCTGGGTGTTCACCAGGGAAAGATAAGATGGAGGTATAAAGTGGGCTCAGCTGAAGAGAGAGGCTGTAAGTGCTGCAGGTGGTGACGGCGAAGGGGAGGGGCCATCCAAGCCCTTTGGTCCCATCAGAAGTTCCAGAGGCCAGACATGGAACTACAGAATTTGGGATTTTCCCTGTTGGGCTTTGGTCTTGTTTTGGTTTCATCATTTCTTGCTATGTCCCCCTTCTTCCACTTTGAAATGGAAATGTTTGTTCTGTCGTTGCATTCTAGAAATGCATAACTTGCTTCTGGTTTTATAAGAACTCACAATTAAGAGATTGTCTTGAATGTCAGATGACTTTTAATTTTTTTTTCTTTTTTTTGGCCGGGGAGTGGTGGCACACGCCTTTAATCCCAGCACTTGGGAGGCAGAGGCAGGTGGATTTCTGAGTTTGAGGCCAGCCTGGTCTACAGAGTGAGTTCCAGGACAGCCAGGACTACACATAGAAATCCTATCTCAAAAAAAAAAAAAATGGTTTTTAAAAAATGGAATGCGTGTCTTCGTTTTTTAAAGATCTATTTTATTTGTATGCGTGTATGTGTGTATGTATGTATGTATGTAAGTATGTATGTATGTGTTGGGGTATGTACAGGTATGTTCAGGTGCCTGCAGAGACTGAACGAGGGCATCAGATCCTCTGGAGCTGGAGTTAAGGTGACATAAACTCCCTACCATAGGTACCAGAAGCCAAACACAAGTCCTCTGGAAGAGCAACCACCACTTAGCTGCTGAGACATCTCTCCAGCTCCCAATGTTGAAATTGCTAAAACCCATGGGGACTTTTGATGTTGAAATAATTACATTTGCAAGATGAGACAGTCATGAGCCTGGGACAAGGAAAGTTATGGCTTAATAGTAATGTGTTTGGACATTTAAGTTAACAAAGATTGGAGTTGTGATGGTGTTGTGGTTACTTTTCTATTGTGATGAGACACCATGAGTAAGGCAACTTATTAAAGAAAGAGTTCACTTGAGAGCTTGTTTACAGTTTTAGAGGGTGAGCCCATGGCCATCATGGCACGGAACAAAACATCAGGTAGGCAGGCATGGCGCAGAAGCACTAGCTGAGAGCTCACATCTTATCTGAAACTTGGAATGAGAGAGGGAGTGACTGAGCCTGGCTTAGGCTTTTGAAACCTCAAAGCCCACCCCACAATGACACACCTTCTTCAATATGGCTACACCTCCCAATCCTTCCCAAACAGTTCCACCAACTAGGGTAAAACATTCAAATACATGAGCCCGTGGGGGCCATTCTCATTCAAGGTACCATAGATAGTAATAATATTGTCAACTACATAGAATCTAGAATCATCTAGTTGATAAACCTACATGTACCTGTGAGGGATTGTCTAGACTAGGTTAACTGGTTAACTGGGAGTAGCATCATTTTATGAGCTGGAATTCTGTGTTGAAAAACAGCAAGGTGAGCTCCAGCATTTTTCTTCCTCCCTCTCCCTCCCTCTCTTTCCCTCTCCCTTCCTCCTTTCCTTCCTTTCCCTCTCTTCCCTCTCTCTTCCTCCCTCCATCTCCCTCTTTCTCCTTCCCTCCCTTTCTCTCTCCCTCCCCCCTCCCCCACCCCCCCCCCCCCGCTTCTTGACTAGATGCAATGTGACAAGCCTATACCTTGTTCGAACCAACATGCTGTCTCTGCCATGATCAAATTGTAAGCTAGAATAAACTCTTTCTTAGTTTGGTCTTTATAAGATATTTGATCACGGCATCAAGAAAAGCAACTGTAATAAGACAGTAATATTCATTACTATGGCCCAGCCCACTGGTTTAATCATACATTTTATGAATAAAACATGCACATATCTTTTCATTATCTGAAACTATTACACAGCCTAATCAGTGAGTTCTTGTCATTACTGTCAGAAAAGATTAAAGCCAACTTCTTCCAAAGAACATTTACATTTACTTCTGTTGAGTACTTGGAAAATGTTGTGGTTTAAAGAAGAATGGTTTCCATGGGCTCATATTTTTGAATTTTTCATCATCAGGGAGTGGGACTTTTTGAGAAGGATTAGAAAGTATGGCTCAGCCGGGCAGTGGTGGCGCACGCCTTTAATATGGCTCAGGAGGCAGAGGCAGGCGGATTTCTGAGTTCGAGGCCAGCCTGGTCTACAGAGTGAGTTCCAGGATAGCTAGGGCTACACAGAGAAACCCTGTCTCTAAAACCAAAACAAAACAAACAACCCCCCCAAAACAAAACAAAACAAACAAACAAACAAACAAAAAAACAAAACAAAAAAACCCAACCAAACAAAAAGAAAGTATGGCTTGTTGGAGGAAGTGTGTCATTGGGGGTGGGATTTGAGGTTCCAAAAGCCTGTGCCAGCCCCAGTTCTCCCTCTTGGCCTGTGGAGCAGGCTGGAGCATGTTCAAGCACCATGCATGAAGATGAGAGAATAACCCTCTGGCTGTAAGCAAGCCCCCAGTCAAATGCTTTCTTTTATAAGAGTTGCCTTGGTCATGGTGTCTCTTCACAGCAATAGAACAGTGAGTAAGACAGAGCAACCAACCTGTGATTCTTTAAGTCTGTTCTTTCAAATCAACTTTAGGGATAATTTCTTATTTATTTATTTATTTATTTATTTATTTATTTATTTATTTTTTGAGACAGGGTTTCTCTGTGTAGTCCTAGCTGTCCTGGAACTCACTCTGTAGACCAGGCTGGCCTCGAACTCAGAAATCCGCCTGCCTCTGCCTCCCAAGTGCTGGGATTAAAGGTGTGAGCCTCCACCGCCCGGCTTATTTATTTATTTATTTATTTGGTTGGTTGGTTGGTTGGTTGGTTTTTTCAAGACAGGGTTTCTCTTTGTAGCCCTGGCTATCCAGGAACTCAGTAGGCCAGACTGGCCTTGAACTCAGAGATCTACCTGCCTCTGCCTCCCAAAAGGTGAGTACCACTACCACCTGAGTATAGTCTCTCTCTCTCTCTCTCTCTCTCTCTCTCTCTCTCTCTCTCTCTCTCTCTGCTCTCTCTCTCTCTCTCTCTCTGCTCTCTGTTTATTTTAATGTATATGGGTGTTTTCCTGCATGTTTGTCTGTGTACAACTTGTGTCTGATGTTCTCACAGGCCAGAGTAGGCCATCAGATCCCCCAGAACTGAAGCTACAAGTGGTTGTAAACTACCATGTGGGTATTTCCTTTGGAAGAAACCAATGCTCTTAACCATTGAGACATCCCTCCATCCCTTGGGAATAATTTTCATTCCACAAAATTGTTCTCTATGGTAAGCACATAGTTAGTGGTTATTGTTAAGTTGAAACAGTCCCAACAACATTAGAGCATGTCTATCTGTTTCTTCCAGATGCTAGACGTGCCCATTGAAGCTGATCCTGCACCCAGGACCCAGTGTAACTCACTGTGGACACCAAGCTGGCCTCAAACTCATGGGGGAGAGTCTCCTGCCTCTGCTTCCCAAGTGGTTACAGATATAGGCTACTGCTGCCCTAGTTTGCACTGACTGCCCTTGATGTGTGCTTTCTTAACAGGACTTCACCTCTGTTTTAGAAGACAATTCTATTAATTATTTGGAGGCAATGTGGGTGATCGGGTTCAACTGTTGGAAGCAAAGCAGGCTGCTCCCGGAAGCAAAAGCTCACTTCTTTGCAGTACCTGCAGCAGGCCTGCCACCTCCAGTCAGCGTTAATTTTGAGGTTGAAAGTGGGTGGAAATGTTTGCAGATAGTACTGTCAAACCTTTCAATTCTGTTAGCTGTGAGAAGAGCTCGTAAATACACGTGGTTCTTCTGGGAGAGGGGCAGAGATAGGCAGAGCTGAGGCAAGGTTTCAGGTGTGGGAGACCAATCGCAAAATCATGTGGTGGAAGAGGATCCTCTTGTCTCCGCCTCCCAGGTGCTGGGATTATAGGTGTGCATCACCATTCCTGGCTAGAGGTGGCTCCCAACAGCCGAAACTGGTTGAACTCGTTCCTTCCGCGAGAAATGCAAATTAAACTTACAGCTAGATGAAAGTTCATGTCAACACAGGACATGAAAAAGCCAGCGGTGGTTGCTTTTGTCCTTTACCTGCCACAGCCCTAGGCACTAACCTGAACTGAGACTGGAAATCCAGAGCTCCTAGCACGCATCTAGTGAGACCCGCCAAGTGCTCAGGGCGCATGCGCGTGCAGATTCTGCTGCTGGGTTACCTCTGTAGAGCCACGAACCACTTGCTTATCATAAATGCTTTTATTCTCTCCACATTCTTGTTTGAAGACATTTTCTCCACTTGCAGTCCCCCTGGTCTCTTAACTCCATCTCCTGCAGTCACTGACACTGCCCAGTGCCCCTGGTTACAAGTGGGTCGAGATTTTTGTTATGTTTTCCCCTAGGCCTCATACACAGCGGTGACAGTGGGGTTCTACAGCTTTGCACAGAGGTCTACTATAGTTGTGGCGTCATCCTGGCCACATCTTGCCCATGCATAGGTGGTAAGCCTGCTGTAAAATGACCCTAGAGTCCCTCCCCCCCCCGTGTGTGTGTGTGTGTGTGTGTGTGTGTGTGTGTAGCCATTCCTCATATTTCTATGAACTGAAGTTCCTTTATAAAACATATTTAAAAGCTCCACCTATGCTAAAGGCATAACAAGGATGACTGCCTGACTGCCTGATTAGAAACTGGCACTTGCACTTGTATAGAGTCAGAATGTTACAGCTCCAGAACCAAATTTCCCCCCCCCCGGGGGGGGGCACTATCTTGAGTCTCCCTAATATCCACTTATTGCCGACCTTTGTGATCTAACATCCCTTTAACTAACAGGTAAAACCTGTGGAATGTATCAGTTGAAGGGACCCCTGGCTTCTCCCAATAGGAAAGCTAAGAATGTCAGCATCACCTGAGAACTACAGCTTAGAGTTCCCTGACTAGCTAGCTGTTGCCCGTGATTGCTGTCCACAGCAGTGTGTTAAGGCAATGCCAGAGTCTATGATTTTCTTTTGTTCTGTGATTATAAAAGCTTATGTAGTCACTTTAACACTGGAACAGCCTAAATCTACGTTCCCAGGCCATAGCCACTCATATTTGACTCAGAATAAATAACCTTTGTTGCTCCGTTTGAGACGAGAGCTGTGTTTTGTATCAACGCTTCCCCTGAGATCTGCCCCACCACCCTGCCCCAGGAGCTTAAGCTGGGGATGGTTTTAATTTACTCAGTGTATTTCCAGGACAGAAGACTCCCAGAAACACAATGCCAAACCATATTTTAGGGGTGTACAAATGCTTGTGTGTCGTTGCATTTCTTTCTTCCCTCCTTTTAGCCATTCTTCCTTCCCAAAATAAAGCCTAGACATGTTTTCTACATCATGTGTTTGAGAAAAAAAAAATGTGCAGAAGACAAAACTCTCTGGCTGAAGGGTGACTAGAAGCAAGCAAAGGAACAGATTTGGTGCGTGCCTATAATCAAGCATTACAGAACTAGAGGCAAGAGCACCTTAAGTTCAAGGTCACCTTTGACTACATAGCAAATTCTAGACCAGCCTGGGATACATGAGACCCTGTGTCGTTAAGAGAAAAACTCTTAAGAGAATTTTGGCTCTGAGATGAGAGAAAGATAGTTCTGCAGGTAAGAGCACTATTTTGTCAATTCAACAAACTCTCGAATCACCTGTTGTGTTGGTAGGACTTCCCCACCGTGATGGACTCAAACCTAGAACTGTAAGATGAACAAACCCTTTGTTTGCCAAACTGCTTCTCCTGTAGTGATTTGAATGAGAATGACCCCCTTGCACATTAGATGTGAGCTCTCAGTTACTGCTCCAGCACCAGACCAGTCTGCCACCTGCTCCCCACCATGACAATCCTAGACTACCCTCTGAAACTGTAAGCAAGTCCTCAACTAAATGCTCTATTCTATAAAGCTGCCTTGGTCATTGTGCTTCATCATGGCAATTGAAAGCAACCAAGACAGAAGTAGGTACCAGAAGTGGGGTATTTCTATTAGCAGTCTGAACATACTGTTCGCTGGAGAAATAGGAAACCTATTCTTCTACCCACTCTTTATCTTCCATTGCTGGCTACCCCTCTCCCAACTCCCTCCCAGAAGTCGAAGTAACCCCACCTTAAGACAGGAGTTAGAACAATGTAAAAAAGAATATTGAAAGTTTCATATTCCAATATCCTCAAAGCTTGACTATACAAGGTCCCTTCCCATCCAATGTACCCACTTACAGAGGTTCCCTTAGGCGATGGTAAAATTGGACTTATAAATGCTCTCCTTAATAGTTTTCAAGTAAAAACGCCTTAAAAGAGCTTAAACCTCTTCTAAGTGAGCCCTTTGGAATATCAAACCAAATGGATCAATTATTGGGCCTCTAGGTTTATACATGGGGAGAATTATTATCAATTCTGGGTTTTGTTTTCTTAGGGGAAGAATGGATGAAGCTAAGAATGACTTTGAGCATCATCTGGGAGAGGGAACACCTAGCTGGACCTAGAGTCCTGGTAGTCAATGCTAAATGCCCTAGTCGGGATCCCGATGGGATAGTAGCAATAATAACGACCACTGGGGAAATATGAGGAATCTGAGGGTCCTTATTATTAGGGAAATAAGAAAATCATTTCCCTGACCTCAGAATATTAAGGCCTTTAATGCTATACAAGGGAGATGAAGTTCCAGCTGAATTCTCATTTGTTCTTTCAAGACAAGGTTTCTCTGTGTAGCCCTGGCTGTCCTGAAACTAGCTTTGTAGACCAGGCTGGCCTCAAACTCACAGAGATTCACCTGCCTCTGCCTCCTGAGTGCTGGGGTTAAAGGCGTGTGCCACCACTGCCTAGCTTCCCAGCTGAATTTTTAAAGGACTAAATGAGAAAATATTCTGGATTAAAACTGGAGAATTCCTTTGGTCTTGGGATGCCAAAGTTACATTTTATGACCAACATTTGGCCAGACGATTTAAAATGTAAAGTTACTAAAGATAGAAAGTTGGAAGGGAAGAGAACTTAAAGACTTGTTTGTGGAGGCCTGGAAAGAACACGCTTGGAGGCCTGCGGAAAGGCAGAGACAGAAAGCTAAGATCATGCTCTCCCTCCGTAAACCAAATGCCCCAGAAACAGGACAGTCTTAGGGTCCCAAAGATGTCATCATCATTATGCCTTTCTGGTAGCGGAGGCCTTGGGATGCTTACGGCAGACTAGGAATGAAGGAGAAATGATAAGGACAGAAGAAAACAAACTTGTCAAATGTGGAAAGGTGGGACACTTTGAGAAGGAATGCCCAGAATGGAGAAAGGGTGATTATCCTCATAAATTTTAATGACAATTTGGGGAAGGGAATCAAAGGATCTACTTTTCACTGATACCTCATGAGAAACTTTAAAGATAGTTCCTATGGAGGAAAAAATTGTATTTCTTTTTGATCAGGGGAATTCCATTCCTCCCTATTTAAACATCTCCCAAGGATAAACTTTTTCCCAGAAAAATTGGTAGTAACCAAGGTGAGGAGAGAATTCTCTCCTCTACTTTCTGAAAAAACTACAATCAATTTTCAGGATAGGCAAACAGTAACACAATTTATGTTCCAGAAGCAGAAATCAACCTATTGGGGAGAGAGTTGATATCCAAATTAGGAGCTAGAATTAACATATTTCAGAATGAAGTCAAGGTCTCCCTTGATTTGATGATTCCCTGGCCTGAAAAACAAATCAAACCTAATGTTTGGGCCCAAGAAAGAAATCGGTGTGACTTGAGGGTCCTCCCATCCAAATCGAGCTGAAACACCCTATACACGTGTTTAAAGAAGGAAGATTAGGGTTTAGACCTATGGTTAAGCTCATAAAAGACGTCTTAAACCCTGTATGTCCTCCTTCAATACCCCAGTTCTACCAGTCAAGAAATGGTTCATATCAATTAGTCCAAGATCTTAAAGCAATTAAACAGATTGTTAAACACCCTGTGGTCCCCAACCATACACCCTCCTCAGTAAGACCCCAACAGTGGTTCAGGGCCACAGATTGAAAAAATGCCTTTTGATCTTGCACAATTAAGCTGACAACAGACATTTTGCCTTTGAATGGGAAGACCCCCATCTTGGAGAAAGCAACAATATTAATGGGCTCCCATAACTCTTCTAATGTGTTTGGCTAGCTACTTGAACAGTTTTGAGAATGGTCTCGCTACTGCAATATGCAGCTGATCTTCTCCCATCTGGGGAATACCAGAATGAGGTTATCAACACCACTGTTAGCTTCCTTGGCAGTCAAGAGGTGTGAGCATCAAAAATAGGTAATTTGTATAAGATGAGGTTAGATACTAGGGGCATGTGGTCATTCAAGGTCAAAGGTTAGGGCCTGAAAGAACCAGTTGGGGCTGCTTCTAGTGCTGTCCCATCATTCAGCCGCATGTAACAGTAACTTCCACACAAACAACTTTATTTTCCAAGATTAATTCCCTCATGTTTATTTTCAACTTTAATATGACTAGCAACCCCTCAGTTTGTATTGCTTGCAAGTATTAATTATCTACATAATTGATTTTGTTTTGCTTTAGGTAGGGTCTCATGTAGCCTAGGTTGGTCTTGAATTTGCTATGTAGGTAAGTATGGCCTTGAACTTATCCTCCTGCCTCAATCTCTGGAGTGCTAAAAATTAAAAGTGTGCATCAAGATGCCCAGTTCTTATAGTGCCAGATCAAACCAAGGTTTTGTACATTCTAGGCAGGCACTATGCCAAATCACACCATCACTGCAGACTGACATTGATTTTCACAGTTTTTTAATTGGCTTCATTAAGTCAAAGGAAATTTGGTGTAAGAATTCCTTAGCCACTGCAAATACAACATTGATGGTTTATTTGTACATCTTGCAGTAAAAAAGTACAATATAAATAACACCATCAAGAACCTCCCAGTGTCTGTACTGACTCTGGGCACTGTACAGCATGGTGGGTATGCAGGCTGGAATCAGGCAACTCTGCTGCCAACTAGTGTCCATCCATCCATGCTTCACTGAGAAATGTTATATGGAGTTGGAGAAAACCACAGCTTGCTCAACTTCCAAAGGGGAGGAAAGGGTAGATTCTGAATCCATTTGCTCTCAGAGCGGAGGCTCCCAACTTCACAGGATAACCCCAGCACACAGTGAAAAAAGGGAATACAACCAACCCCCCATCAAAACCAAACAATAAAAAAACAAAAACACCCAAAAAACAGTAAGAAACAAACAAAAAAAGGAGTCATAGTAAAAACAAAAAGTAAAATCTAAAATGACTTTTGAAACTTTTTCCTTTTTTTTTTTTTTTTTTTTTGAGATAGGGTCTATGTAGCCCTGGTTGGTCTGGGACCTCAAACTCACAGAGATCCACCTGTCTCTGTCACTCAAGTGCCTGGCAAAATGTTTACAAAACAAAACAAGGACAGCACTTTGTTAAAAGGGAAGGTCTGGTGATGAGGATACCTGGGAGTTGGCAGCAGTCAGGCTGTGTTGGCAGAAGAGAACGGAAATTACAAGATTTGTTCACCACACATGACTAATTCAGTGAGGACCAAAAGATCTTTAAATTACAGCCACCAGGACAATCTCTAGCGGGAGTTTTCCTCTTTGTAGCTGTCCTTGTCACTGCTGGCCTAAGCTTTGGTCACCACAGCTGTCAGCTTGTGCTGATGTCTCTGCAGCTTGCACCCCTTTCCTTACAATGGCTGTCCCCCAAAGGTTCTAACTCCTCTGTATCTAGAGAACCTACATTTAGTCCCACCAGCCGCTGGCAGTGCCCCTCAGTCCCCAGACCATCTACATGCTTGCCAATCATGGCTATATCTGTCCTTAACATCAATATTCTCAGACGTAACAAGCCAAATTCCCCAGTTCTCTGGGTTTCTCTCTTACAGTTGCCAATGATGAGATATGTTGTCATCTTGAAACCTCCCATCAACTGCTCTGTAGTGTGGGAACTCAACCCTGTGATAAAACCCTACACTGGACCTGATGCTGAGGTGGCCTGCTGTTAGGAGTCGGTCAGCACCCTGGCCATAGGGTGTGAGGTGGGCAGACACAATCGGCCACACAGCCCCAGCCTCCTAACAAGCAAATCTGTTAGTAACTGTTTAACTTTCATTATGCAATCCTACCTAATATAAAGCAAAGTTCCTAAACTGTTTTCTACATTTGTCACATTAAAAATGTCTTTCTTGGAAAATCTTTTTGATTTGAATTAAGTATCTTTCAGATCCGTCCTTCAATTGTGGCTTCTCTCCAACACGAGTCACGTGGTGTGGAGTAAGGGGTGACACCCCACTACCAGCTTTACCACCACATTCCTGGCATTTATAGGGTTTCTCCCCAGCCTGGATTTTCTGATAGTCCAGGGACTGTGAGGAAGTGCTGTAAGTTTTCCCACACTCATGACAACCCCGGGATTTCTCATCACTTCGTATCGTCCACTGCAGGACAAGTTTTGCACTGTGGCTGAAGGCCCTGCCATGTCTCTCTCCAGCGGACAGATGGCTGGAGTCATAAACAAAATCTGGGCCACACTCAAATTCCTGTGGGTTCTCGCCCATGTGAGTCCGCTGATGCTGAGTGAGGGCTGATCTCCGGCTGAAGGCCTTCCCACAGAGACCACACTCGTAAGGCTTCTCTCCAGTGTGAACACGCTGGTGGAGGGTGAGCTGGGAACTCTGGATGAAGGCCTTCCCACATTCCGTGCACTGATAGGGCTTCTCCCCAGTGTGCACTCTGCGGTGCTGCATCAGAGTGGAACTACGGCTGAAGGCTTTGCCACACTCACCGCACACATAGGGCTTCTCCCCAGTGTGAATCCTAACGTGCTCTGTAAGATGAGAGTTGAAGCCAAAGGCCCGTCCACATTCTCCACACACATAGGGCTTCTCCCCAGTGTGAACCCTGTGGTGAAGAAAAAGGCTGGAGCTCTGGCTGAAGGCTTTCCCACACTGAGTGCATTTGTGGGGCTTCTCGCCTGTGTGAATCCTCTGGTGCTGAATAAGGCTTGCGTTCCGACTGAAAGCCTTTCCACACCAACTGCATCCGTGGGGCTTCTCCCCTGTGTGGATCCTCTGGTGCTGAGTTAACTGGGGACTCTGGCTGAAGGCTTTCCCACACTCATTACACTTGTATGGTTTCTCCCCTGTGTGTATTATCCGGTGCTGAATGAGACTTGAACTTCTACTGAAGGCCTTCCCACACTCATTACACCCAAACGGCTTTTCTCCAGTGTGAATTCTCTGATGCAGACGGAGATAGGAATTGAGCCCAAAAGTTTTCCCACATTCATCACACTTAAATGGTTTATTCCCAGTGTGAATTCGCTGGTGAAGAATAAGATTTGAGCTGTGAGTAAAGGCCCGCCCACACGGACCACATTCGTAAGGCTTTTCCCCAGTGTGACTCCTGCGATGCCGACTCAGGTCTGAATTATATTTAAACGTTTTATTGCATATGTCACATTTAAAGATTCTCTGTCCTGTTTTATTTCTTTGAATTGTAACAACACTTTGGCTGGGATTCAAGTGTTTGTCAAATGCAGAAGCCTGGGTGTTCTCTGGAAGGTGCTCCCTACAGACTGTGGAGTCCTCTTTAGCAACACTCTTCAAACCCTGAGTAGCAGAGCTTCCATGGCTCCGGTCTCCCTGACTTTCATGGGTACAAGCTTCCTGGGACTCAGATGCCTGTGAATTAGCCCTTGGGAATTTTTCTGATATTAATTCTGGGGCTTTTACTTCTCTGGAACATTTCTGGTTTAAAATGGATAGCTCCTTTTCAGTCTCGGTCTCAGAATCTGTCAAACAAGAAGCACAAATAAATGAGCAAAGAAATCCTTGTCAGCGGAAGTCACATTGGCTCCAAGTTTCCATACGTTAGGATGCACCAGTTATGAAAGCACATGCCTTTGATCCTGACACCTGGGATGCAGAGGCAGGCAGATCTCTGTGAGCACAAGGCTAGCCTGGTCTACACAGTAAGCTCCAGGACAGTAAGACCACATAGGACCCTGTCTCAAAACAAACAAACAAACAAACAAATAAAGCTATTATGCAAAAATCAGATGCTTCAGTAGAATAATATGACAGAACCCAAAATCAAAGATGGCCAACTAGCAAATAAAGACAACAATGTTCACCAGTCATCAAAGCAAGGGAGAGCCAAACAAACTGCCACTGTTAAATTAGCAAATTAACCTATTCAACAAACACAAGGCCAATCATGCTCTAGGTAAAGAATACAACAGGAAGACAGACACAGTGATACAGTCTCTGGTCTCGAAAAGCTCATGTTCTGCTCAGGAAGGCAGATGATCATTTTTTTGTAGTTGTTGTTTTGTTTTGTTTTGAATCAAGAGTTTTTGTTGTGTAGCCTATGGTGGCTTGGAACTCATAATCCTGTCAATGAGTGCTGATATTAAGTCTCATGCTGCCATTTTCAAAACGGAATTGATAAATCATGTAACATGGAATTAGTATATACAGTCAGAAGATCCCAAGAGGAAGGGTGGATCTGAAACAGTTAAGGGTGACAGCAGTGGCAGACAATGGCACAACTGTTGGAATGTGAGGAGGAAGGCACTGAGTCTAAGAACTAAGGAATTCTCACCATGGCCAGAGCAAGAGGTGGGTGGCAGAGACAGGGACAGGCACAGAGGGTGCTGCACAGAGGCTGAGAAGACTGGGTTTAAGAAGCAATAGGCTGCACACCCCTGGTCCCCAAACTACTCTCTAAGAATGTATCCCAAGAATTGGAGCTATCTGCCGGCTTCTGCAAGCATCCTATGAATACACACACACACACACACACACACACACACACACACAGAGTAAAATAAATATTTTTTAAAAGAGTGTATCCCATGTGAATGCCCACACACATCAGATGGATGAGCATGGCAGTACCTGAGATGCTGTAAGTATGATGAGAACAGACAAAACATTTTAAAAACCCAGCCAACTGTCTAAACCCACCTTTACTCAGATAACACAATACATTCCTACATAGTAATGGAAGAACATATAATTAAAGGAAAGTCTAGGATATATTATAAAAACAAGTTAAGTTCCAAAATCTGATGTACAGAATAAACCAATTTTTACCGGAAAAAAACACATATATGTACTATTTCTGCCTTAAATGTTTGGTGCAAATTGCTGAAATCATCTCAATCACCTCGTTATGGCAATTTCTCTGAGGAAAAGCTAGGAAGTAGGTTTATAGACTGGGCTGGCATCAAACTCTGCTTTTGCCTCCAGACTGCTGGGACTGATATGCACACATCGCTATGCTCAGGAAAGAGAAAGTTAACCAAATGAATTTTCACTTACTTATTTATACTTTGTCTTTTCCCTGCATCACTTTTGCTGCCCCAAGAGGTCAGGAGATGGTGCTGGATCCCCAGGAATTGGGGTTACGGGTGTTTATGAGCCATCTGAAGTGGGTGCTGGGAACTGAACCTGGGTCCTCTGCAAAAACAACTGGTTTCTTAACCAATGAACCGTCTCTCCAGGCCCTCAAATTATTTTTAACATTTATTGTGTGTGTAGGACAAAAAGATAAATTATGAAATGCTATTTTTTTTAAATTTCAACTTATTTAATGTATGAGTGCCCTGCTGCATATGCATCTGCAGGCCAGAAGAGGGCATCAGATCCCCTTATAGATAGATGGTTGTGAGTCACCACATAGTTGCTAGGAATGAACTCAGGATCTCTGGAAGAGCAACTAGTGCTCTGTTTGTTTGTTTGTTTGTTTTTTGTTTTTTTTTTTTTGTTGTTGTTGTTGTTGTTTTTTTGGTTTTTCGAGACAGGGTTTCTCTGTGTAGCCTTGGCTGACCTGGAACTCACTCTGTAGACCAGGCTGGCCTCGAACTCAGAAATCCGCCTGCCTCTGCCTCCCAAGTGCTGGGATTAAAGGCGTGCGCCACCACGCCCAGCTGCAATCAGTGCTCTTAACCACTGAGCCATTTCATCAGCCCATGAAATGCTATTTTTCCTTGCACAATTCTCTCAATCATATGGGTCGTTGTCGGACCTGGGAGTGTGTGCTTTTACCTGGCGAGCCCTATCCCTTAGGTCTGCAAAACATTTTTGAAAATAATTTTAAAAAAGCAGTGCCGCTTTCTGGTTTGTACCACAGGTCCAGGTGGCTAATCCTGGTTACTGCAGCTACAGCATCAAAATACAGACATAAATCTTTAAAAAATATATATATATTGCTTTCCCCATTTTCTGAGATATTAGTAATTTTCTCTCCAAGTAAAATCATTTTAATGTAAGCATGCTCATGAGTGGAAGTCTAGCTTGTTTGATACAGGGCCTGCCCAGCCTGTGGGCCATCCCAACACCACTTAAAATCAGAGGTGACGGCGAACGCCTGCGATCTCAGCACTCAGAAGGTGGAGGAAGAGAATCAGGAGTTTTAAGCAGTTTCTGACTAAACAGCAAATTTGATGCTACATGAGACCCTGTATCAAAGTGTCCTTTTGTTACAACCTGCAGGATCTGTATCAATTGGCATTTGTGTGTGTGCATTTAAAGATTTATTTACATTTTAATATGGGTGAGTACTTTATGGCTGTCACAAAGGTCAAAAGGGGGCTTTGGAAACCCCAGAACTGGACACAGTTGTCAGCCATCATATGGGTGCTGGAACGCAAACCTATGTACTTTGGAAGAGCAGCCACTGCTCTTAACTGGTGAGCTATTGATCCAGTCCCTCAACACACATCTTTTGTTGTTGTTGTTGTTGTTTGGATTGGGTCTCATTCCAGAGGCAAGACTGGCTTACAGACCTGACCAGGGTGTTACTATCCTCATATTGGTCATTTGTTCCTCTGCTCTTTTTTTTTTTTTTTTTTAACTTTTTTTTAAAAGATTTTATTTATTTATTATATATATATGAGCACACTGTCACTTGTCACTGTCTTCAGACACACCAGAAGAAGGCATCAGATCCCATTTATAGGTGGCTGTGATCCACCACGTGGGTGTTGAGAATTGAACTCAGGACATCTAGAAAAGCAGTCCGTGCTCTTAACTGCTGAGCCATCTCTCCAGCCCTCCTCTGCTCTTTAATTCCATTTTATTTCATTTTCTTAGGTGCTATGGATAAAATCCAAAAGCTTATGCATTCTAGACAAGTGCCTGTTACTCTTACCAACTTAAAACATTTCCTCTCAAATGAACTACTTCTTCTTGGAGGAAGGTCCATTATACTCAAGAAATGAAATTTACAAAGCTCAGAAAGTTCCTGAAATTTACAAAATTCACAAAGACCCTCCCCAGGGTTGTAAAAACAATAAACAAATATAAGGGCTAAGAGATTCTAATTAGCCAAGGTGCAAGCAATTTGGTTATAAAACTCCAAAGAGTCACCTTTCAAGAGTGGTTACATATATGCAGACAAAATATACACAAAATAAGTCTTTGAAAAAAAATATTAGTTTCCCCCCTAATTTAATGAAGTATCTTCTGAGATAGTAATACATTTTATCTCCAAGTAAAATTCTTTTGACATAATTGTGTTCAAGAGTTGAAGATTTAGCTTAGTGGACACCATGCAGCCCTTAATTTGAAGGAGTTTCAGCTGTGTTTGGTCCCTTTGTCTCACCCTGTTTATCACAACTGAGAGGTTGGTGAGTCCTGGGCATCTGTAGGCGGGAGACATTTGGTGTTTTAGCTGCCCATCGAGTCACTCAAGCTTCCATGAATAACCCCTTACCCCCACTCATGTAAGTAACCCCAATAAACTCATTGATTCATTAGACAAATAAAATTATTTTTAGGTCAGTGTCAATATATGGGGTGCAAATACATGTTACCCATGCCTAAGAATTCAGCATGAGGATACCAACCAGAGGTCACAGTGTACTGGGATAACCACACTTAATTTGGTCACCAAACTCATTACTGCAAAGATAGAATAATAATTTCTCTTTCAAGTAACATTACTCAAGATCTACCCAAAGGGCTCAGACACCTACTAGCTGCCACGAGGCCTAACCAATCAGAAAAAGCATCATCAATGCACCCTCCTCTTCCACCAAAGCAGCCAGTCCTATGCTTCACACAGAAGCAACCTCAGCTCTGCAAAAGCCCAAGACTGACCAGCATCTCGGGTGTGAACAGGCTGTGACAGAGGGACAAACACAACCTAGGCTTCTCCAAATGAAGGGCTGCATGATGTCATCTTTCAGGAAATGAATAGCTAGACATAAAAGCCAAATACCAGGATTATTGGATTCTTGACCCAAGATGGTTCTGATCACTCACAACAACCTCATTCTTCCACAGGCTTGAAAAGCTAAAATGTTAATGGAAAAAATAAATCCATGTTGAATGTATGCGCTAAGACATTCACACATGGGTGTGGTTGGAAAAAAAAACAATGAACAGGTATATGTATGTGATAATCATATAAAATTCTCCCAAATCTACTCAATAAATTTCTTTACGATTATTTTATTGTTTGTTTGTTTATTTATATTTTTCCAAGACAGGTTTCTCCATTTAGTCCTGGCTGTCCCAAATTCCCTCTGTAGAGCAGGCTGGCCTTGAATTTAAGAGATCTGCCTACCTCTGCTTCCTGGGTGCTAGAATTAAAGGAGTGTGTCACCACCACCCAGCTAGATTTATTTTTATGTATATGAATGTTTTACCTGCATTCATGTGTATGTGTCACATGAATGCCTGAGGCCCATATAGGTCAGAAGGAATTAGATGTGTTGTCTTGGAACTGGAGTTATAGATGGTTGTGAGCCACCACATAGGTACTGTGAACTCAACCTGAGTCCTCTGCAAAAACAAGTACTCTTAACTGCTGAGCCAACTCTTGAACTCAAATCTACTCTTGAAGCTTACGTTGGAGAAAGTGCTACAAACGATATTTTATTAAAAGCTGTTGTGCAGCAAGTTTCTCCAAAGTAAAACAACTTCTATGAATGAAGCTCATTTGATATAGGATGTTTTAAGGAGGTGAAACATTCAATCCCAGTATGGAAGCTTATTTGCCTCAGGAACTAAACAACTCAAAGTCTTCAGGAAGTCTCTGAAAATGACCAAGTACATTAGGCCTCCTTCTCCAAGCATACATAAACTGTAAGAACTGCTGAAAGCCACTCTCAGATAAGAAACCTGGCTGGAGGAAGTAGAGATCAGAGGCTGGATGGATGGCTCAATGGTTAAGAGCACTGGGTGTTGTTCTTCCAGAGGTCCCATGTTCAATTCCCAGAACTGTATGGTAGTTCACAACTGTCTGTAACTGTAATCCCATGGGATCCAATAGCTACCTCTGGTGTGTAGATGTACATGCTGACAAAGCACCCATAAATATAAAATATATAAATAAATAAATCTTAAAAAAAAAAAACCCACATAAACTGGACAATGGTGGCTCACACCTTTAGTTCTAGCACTCAGGAGGCAGAGGCAGGAGGATCTCTGAGTTTGAGGGCAGCCTGGTCTACAGAGTGCGTTCTAGGACAGCCAGGGCTACATAAAAAAAAAAAAAAGAAAAAAAAAAGTTTTTTGCAGAAGTCAGGAAATGCTTCAGTGAATAAAAGCACTTGAATTTAAATCCCTGACATCCACTTAAAATACGATGCATCGCTGTAAATGCCTGTATCCGAGAGCACACTAGACAGGGGTAGTGCCAGGAGGATCTTCAGAGCTTGATGGCCAGCCAGCCTAGTCAAAATGTCAAGATCCTCAGGTTAGGCAGCAATAAGAAGAAGACTCCTAATATTATATTCTGGCTACCACATGAATGCCTATGGGCATGCCCATTCACACACACACACACACACACACACACACACACACACACACACACACCATGTATATATATCATGCAGTTTGGGAAAACACTCATTATCCTAAGGCACCGAGTAAAAGTTAACATGTAGATAAACACAGACTATGGGCTGGGTGTGTAGCTCAGTGGTACAGCACTTGCCTAGCATATCCCAGGAGAAATCCCAGCACAGCAGTGTAAAAACAAACAAGTAACATTTTAAAGGGTATGTTACAGTTGATATGCTGGTATATGCATTTGGGAAGCAGAGCAAGGAAAAGCAGGACCTCAAAATCAGCCTCAGCTACACAGTGAGTTTGAGGCTAGCCTGAGCTACAAGGAGACCTCTCTTTAAGATTAAAAAAAAAAAGGGGGGGGGGCAGGTAAAATGGCTCAGCAGATTAACAGTGCAAGTCTAATGACCTGTGTTCAACCTCTGGAATCACTCTATAACATTGTCTTTTGGTTTCCATAATGTGCTATGGCCAGCCATATGGCATGCCCATGGGCATATATATACCCAACCACATAGACAAAGACATACAACAACCATGATAAGTGTAAGTTTATGATATCTTTTTGAAATTAAGATTTTTTTACAAAATAAATAGCATACATTTCAATACATGTTCAGGCATCTGTATTCACATGTGTGAATACATGCACATGAATACAGATGCCTGCAGAGGCCAGTGGTATCAGATCCCTGGGAGCTGAAGTTACAGATGGTTGTGAGCCACCCAAATAGGTGCTGAGGACTGAACTCTGGTCCTCAGGAAGAGCAACAAGTATTTTTAACTGCTGAGTCTTCTTTACAGCCCGAGTTTGTGACATTTTAAATGTTTTTTTTTTGTTTGTTTGTTTGTTTTTTTTTTGTTTGTTTTTTGTTTTAGAGACAGGGTTTCTCTGTGTAGCTCTGGCTGTCCTGGAACTCACTCTGTAGATCAGGCTGGCCTCGAACTCAAAAATCTGCCTGCCTCTACCTCCCAAGTGCTGGGATTAAAGGCGTGCGCCACCACTGCCTTTAATATGTATACGATGAGTATTCTGTAGCTTCTGTAGCTGTCTTCAGACACACCAGAAGAGGGCATCTGATCCCATTACAGATGCTTGTGAGCCACCGTGTGGTTGCTGGGAATTGAACTCAGGACCTTTGGAAGAACAGTCAGTGCTCTTAACCACTGAGCCATTTCTCCAGCCCGGTTTTCATTTGAAATGGTTAACTTAAAAATCACCTAAAGGACAGACTTCTGGGCATCTGTGAGGCTGTTCTAAAGGTCTGAGGGAGCACAGATCTTGAACGAACTGGACAGCAACATCAGGTGGGTTGAATGAAGAGTGAGTGGGGCACCAGCATGCTCTGCTTTTTATAGACACAATGTGACCAGCTGCCTCTCTCCTGTCACTTTGCCCTCAGCAAAACATGGATCCTCCTCAAACTGTGAGCAATAATACACCATTCCTTAAGTTGTCATTGGGTATTTTGTCACAGTAATAATTCATACAATGTCACAGAACATCTGCAAACCTGATAGCCAAAGGGCAGATACTTCTCCTTGCCTGTTGCTGCAACCTCCTTTTGTGTGTAAGCCAGAGGATGGCTTTGGGATCCTCCCTCAGGAGCTGACCAACTTTCTCTCAGTGGCCTGTAACCTAATAGGCTGGACTAACTGGCCAACAAGTCCACCGATCTGCTCGTCTCTACTGCCTTAGCACCAAGATTACAAATGCATATCTGGGGCTGGAGAGCTGGCTCAGCAGTTAAGAGCACTGACTGTTCTTCCAGAGGTCCTGAGTTCAATTCCCAGCAACCACATGGTGGTTCACAACCATCTGTAATGGGATCAGATGCCCTCTTCTCATGTCTAAAGATAACGACAGTCTACTCATATACATAAAATCTCCCCAGCCAGGGTCTTACTATATAGCTCTGGCTGGCTCCACTCAGAGCTCCTCCTGACTCTGCCTTCTGAGTGCTGGGATTAAAGGTGTGTGCCTCCACACCAGGTCACTTGACATGAGTTCCTTGGCAGTAGTTAAGACTTCTTTGGCTGCCTGTGTTGGTGGCTGTTTTATTTCTATGAGGAAATATGTGATGTAAATAACTTATAATTGGAAAAGACTAACTCATGATCTAAAGGTTCTAGCCCAAGATGTGACAACTGTGCTGCTGTGGGCCTCTGGGCTAGGTCACCAGGTGGCAATGGAAAAGGAAGTAGTCAGCAGTGTGACTTTACACTGTGACCACAGGTCAGGGAGAACCAGCAATGTGCCACAGTCCTTTTTAGGACACGTCATCAGTGACTTACAGGCCTTTGAGGGACACTTGACCAGACCAGACCATTGCCTGAATTCTGCAACCACTCCTTCAAAGTTCCTGTGTGGATGCCAATTTCCCAAGCCCTACTCCATCTCTAGCTGGCTAATTTTACAACCTAGATTAATCCGGTAGCACAAGACTTTAACTCTTTAAGTCTTTGCTTTGAGTCTTTTTTTCTGTGTGACCTCAGCTCCCATCCATGTTTCTGCCATAGCCCTGAGCCCCAGTTAAAGACGGAAGCCTCGGGTCTTCATCCTGTCTCTTTGTGTGAGTTGAACCCCATATGACTGTTGAAATTCTAGGTACCCCTAAGTCTGTCAGTACTCTTAAAATTGTCTCCATTTCTTGTTTCTTCTGAGGGAGTACTCTTCACAAAGGAAAACATAAACAAAAACCAAACCAGAACAGAGAAATTGTGGAGAAATCACAGAGATTTCTCTCCAGATGTTATCAGGAAACACACCATGAATCGAATTTCAGTGTTTAGTCTCTGAAGGAACACAACTTTGTTCTGATGTGCAGGAAATGTGCAGGAGGCCATAAGTGTTCCAGTACACATGTCACAGTGGGTATCCCTACACAATGGCAGGTCCTTATTACCCAACTGCCACAGTTTAGGTTCCATCTTTTAAAAATGGTTATTGTACATGTGTACGTGGTGTGTATGTGTGTGGGAACATGAGCCATGGCTGGCAGATGAAGACAGCAGACATGCCTCAGGAGTTGGTTCTTTCCTTCCACGCTTATATGGATTCTGGTTATCAAACTCAGGTTGCCAGGTCTGTGTTCCAAGTGCCCTTCTCTGCTCGGCCATCTTGCTGGCCCAGGGCTGAACCTTGTTGTACCTTGCCTAAGTTGGACAAACCAATGGCATGGTTTCACCACTGCAGTACCATTCAAGTGTTTCAGTGATCTAAAACTTTGTATGTGCCACCTAGTTACCTCCAACCCTTTCACTACTCCCTGGCAAACATTGGTTTACTATCATCCCTAGCTGTCTTTATTTTTTTAAAGGAAGGGGTCAGTATAAGATCTCATGCTTCTCACGATGGTCTTAAGAATGACTCTTAAGTCCTGATCCTCCTGCCTCTGTCGTCCCAGTGTTAGGATAACAGATATGTGCTAGCTATCTCTATAGCTTTGCTTTAAGAATGGCATAGAAGAGGCTGGAGAGATGGCTCAGTGGTTAGGAGCACTGGCTACTTTACCTGCCAGAGGGCCCAGGTTAGGTTCCCAGGACCCACAAGGTGGTTAACAACCATTTGAAACTCTAGCTCCAGAGAATCCAATGCTCTCTTCTGGCCTCTGAGGGGGCAAGAATGTGCTACACAGACATACATACAATTAAAAATACCCCTACACATAAAATAAATAACATCTTCAGTCAGGAGGTGGGGATGAACACCTTTAGTCCTAGCACTTGGGAGGCCGTAGTGTAGGCATATCTCTGAGTTCAAGGCCACGATGGTCTATAGATTGAATTCCAGGAAGCCAGGGTTATGCAGAGAAACCCTGTCTTGGAAACCCAGAAACAAACAAAAACAAAGAAACAAAGAAACAAAATTAAATAAGATCTTTCTTTTTTTTTTTTTTTTTTTTTTTTTTTTTTTTTTTTTTAAGTTTTAAGAACTTTGTGTACTAGCTGGGCTTTAATTCCAGCACTTGGAAGGCAGAGGCCCAGGAGTTGGAACTCCCTTGGGAGTTCAAGGTCAGCCCAGTCTACGGAATGAGTTCCCAGACATCCAGGGTTACGTGGAGAAACTCTGTCTTGAAAAACTAACAAAAAGGAAGTCACAGACTTAGAAACTTAATAACTAAATTTCTCCTTGTAGGGGGTTGGAGAGATGGCTCAGCGGCAAGAGCACCAGCTGCTCTTCCAGAGGTTCTGAGTCCAATTCCCAACAACCGCATGGTGGCTCACAACCATCTGTAATGAGTTCTGATGCCCTCTTCTGGCATGCAGATAAAATACTCATATATATTAAATAAATAAATCTTTACAAAAAAATCCCTCCATGTCGAGCTGGATGTGATGGCACACTCTGTAATCTTAACGCTGGGGAAGCACAAGAAAGTGAATCTCTATGATATCAAGGCCAACCTGGTCTACAAAGAGCCAGGTAGGACTGGAGTGAGACTATGCCTCAAAACACTTAATTATTATTAAAATTCCTTCATGTCTCTCAATAGGTTCATATAACTAATCATTTTTAATGATCAGCTTATCTATTCATACACTGGAATATTAGACAATTGTATTGGTAATTGTAAATAAAATTGCCATAGGTGTCCATGTACAAATCTTTGCCTGGCTATAGAAAGCTTCAATTTGTTTGAATGCAGGCCAACAACACAATTCTTGGAACTTTTAACAAACATGTTAAGTTCTATAAGATACAAAGTGTCTTTTCAGACAGCTACATTTTGCATTCTAATGCAATGAATGACAGTTACTATTATGCCATATCCTTACCATTATTAGTATTTTCAGAGTTCAGATTTTGGCCATTCTAAAAGACATGCAGTGATACTTCAACATTTACAATTCCTTGGGGACACAGTCAAACATCTCATATACCTACCTGTCATCTGTATCTTTTCTTGTGTCTGATCAGGTCTTTTGCCCATTTTAAATGTAGTTTTTTATTACTGAGTTCTGTGTGGGGCTGCTGTAATAGATGCTGTAGTAGATAGTAATATCCATCTACTAGATATGACATTTACAAATATTTTTAGTCTCTGGACTTTTTTTTTTGCAGTTTATTTTAATGAAGTTTCAACTGTCAACCAGGCTTTACTGATTGTTTTTGGTGCTATATCTGAATAATCAGAATACCTTTTGTCCTGTTATCATTTGGAAGCCTTAGAGTTTTGTGTTTTGGACTAAATTTTATCCTTCCCTCTAATTCATGAGGTGAAATCCTAACTCTCAATAGCATTTAGAACTGTGTCTTTGGGAGGGAACTAGGCTCAGATGGAAAGGTGATAGAAGCTGGAGATAAGCACAAGGAGTTACGCACCTTTCAAGAGATGCCATTTCTGGAGGCCTACTCAGTTTAAAGAGAAAATTAGCCCAGTATGGAGGAGTACACCTTTCATTCCAGCACTCAGGAGGCAGAAACTGGTAAATCTCTGTGAGTTCGAGGCCAACCTGCAAACTGGTCTACATAGAGCTCCAGAAAAGCCAGGGGAATGAGGGAGGGAGGGAGAGAAGGTGAGAGAGAGAGAGAGAGAGAGAGAGAGAGAGAGAGAGAGAGAGAGAAGGGGGGGAGAGACAGATACCATTTTTCTATCTACCATACCAGGACAAAGTGAGATTATCATCCATAACCAAGATTACCAGAGTCTAAAAACATATCATACTGATCAGAGACTTTCAGCCTCCAAAGCGGTGATAAATGGTTCTGTTGCTTAAGCAGTTAGCTATAACAGCAGCAGAGTAAGTATGAACAAACCAAGACTGTTGACTTTTTGTAGTCTTTTTAATTGGCATGTTAGACATATAGTATTCGTTGAAGACTGTTCTTTCTCCAGTGTGTATGTCTGCTCCCTTATCAAAGGCCAGTTGATATTTATGAAGTCCTTCATACCTGCATTGTCTATGCTGTTCCGATGATTGCCCGATCACTCCATTTATGTTTTACAGTACCACACTGCCTTTATAGTCTTGGGATCAGGTAGTATGAGGTCAGCTTTTTAGCTTCAATAATGAGCCATTTGAAGTCTTTCACTTTTCCATAAAAAAACACTGAAATGTTTGTTGATATTCATCAAATAACTGCTAATATATTTATTTGGAATGTATTGACTCTACAAAGAAATTTGAAATCAGTTAACATCCTGACATTATTCTATCCATAAACTCTCTTTATTATTCCTCTTCTGGTATGTTTTTTAACAAAGTTTGGTATTTTTCCCCCTTAATTTTTGAATATACTAGGTAAAAACATTTGGAATGCACAAGAATTTCATCTTCAGAGTGCTTATATAATTTAGCATTTTTTGTTTTTTAAAAGATGAAGGGTTGGGTATAGTGGTGCACACGTTTAATCTTCGCAATTGGGAAGCAGAAAAGGTCTCTGAATTTGAGGTCAACCTGATCTACATAGTGCGTTTCAGAACAGCCAGCACTACATAGTGAGACCCTGTCTCAAAACAAAAAACAAAACCAGATACAAAAAAAGTTTAGGGCATGTTTCCAAGAGTTGGTTCTCTCCTTCTACCCAGGTCCAGGAGATTGTCCTCATGTCCTCAGGACTGACTACCTACTGAACCATCTTGCCTGCCTTTAGGCTGTTTTATAAAACATTTTTGATCACAGCATCCAGGAGGCAGAAGTTCCAGGCCAGGTACGGCGGCTACACAGTGAGACAGTCTCAACTTCTCCTCCAAACTCCAAACAGAAAACAACTTGTTCATTTCAGGTACATGGAAAGCAGCCGACTTCCGGACACTGTACATGAAGCTTTTCACTTCCCAGTTACACGAGTCCTCTTGTTCAGATTGTCTGTAATCGCCCTGCATGGAAACAAAGTCTGGTTCCCCAGGACTTCCCAGGTTGGAATAGTGGCAGGAAACAACTTGCTGCATTCCTGACCTTAGGCAGCTTCCCGTTTCTCATCTTCAGTTTATTAGCTACAGGGCTTTTGAAGATCTTTATGAGTTGAGGAATCCCTCTCCTATACCTTGCTAGGTTAGGTTTTAATCACAAATGAACATCTGATTTTGTTAAATACCTTCTCTTTTATCCACTGACATGACCATGTGATTGCTTCCCTTTAACAAGGTGGTAAATTTTACTGACTTCTTAGATGTTGATCCAGCCTTGCATACCTACTCTTTTTAAGATAAATCCTACTGGTTTTTTTTTTTTGTTTTTTGTTTTTTTTTTTTTTTTTTTTTTTTAAAGAGAACAGATTAAGGAAAGTGATAAATAACTCCCAAGAAAGGGTGTGGGGGCTCAAGGAAGGAATATTCCCAGACAGGTGTTCTTTTTATACATTGTTGAAGTTGATTTGCTGTTATTTTTTCTTGAGAACTGTCCCATCTGTGGTCATGAAAAATATATCTGCAGCTTTCTTTCCTGTATTGTCTGATTTTGCTGCTAAGGTAATGATGGTCTTGCAATCAGGGCTGCTCTTTCATCATAAGGAGTGTATCATTTCTTCCTCATCTGTCAGAACCACAAGGGAACTCCCTGAAACAGGCAGGTTTTCTTAATACATGTCTACTCAGACTGCCATTTTCTTTTTGTGGAGTTTTAAGAGAGGGTATCTTTCAAGGAATTGGTTCATTTCATATGGGTGAACTGCTCACACCTTTGATTTATTGCCCTCTGAATGCCCAAGAGGTGTAGCTGAAATGATGACCTTTTTCAGTTGTGTTTTTAAAGATTTATGTGTTTTATGTATATGGGTGTTTTGTCTGCACATACATCTAGACCCCAGAAGCAAGTGCAGATCCCATGAGACTACAGTTGTGTAGGGTTGTAAGCTGCTGTGTGGGTGCTGGGAGTTGAACTGCAGAGCTCTGGGACAGCACCCAGAGCTCTTACCCACTGAGCCATGTCCAGCCTCCTTTATTTTTATGTATTTATTTTTGTTTTTTTGTTTTTTTTTGTTTTTTTTTTTTTCTAGACAAGAGTTTCTCATGTTGCCCTGGCTGTCCTGGAACTTGCTCTGTAGACCAAGGTGACCTCAGAGGTCTGCCTCCCTCTGCTTCCTGAGTGCTGGAATTAAAGACATGTGCCACACCAGACTCAGTTCATTTTTAGTATTTATAATTCCTACCTTCTTGTTTTTAAGTTGGTCCTCTTAGGTTTTATCAGCTTAATAATTATGCCACTGAACTGACTTTCATTTTGTTGATTTTTCTCCATCAATTTCCTATTTTAAATGTCAATGATCTTTTCTTCCCAGTTTTGTTAGTAATTTGTATTTCTAAGTTTCTTAAGGTAGATTAGAATATTGCTTTAAAATATTTGTAAACTTATTTACTGACCCCTACAACAACAATCACCAGCACCCCACCTCACCCTACATTCGGACTGAATATCTAGGTAAGCTGTACAGCAGAGTTGTTTTTTTGTTGTTGTTGTTGTTTTGTTTTTGTTTTTTGAAGACAGGGTTTCTCTGTGTAGCCCTAGCTGTCCTGAACTCACTCTGTAGACCAGACTGGCCTCAAAGTCAAAGATACACCACCCCTGCTTCACAAGTGGTGGAATTCAAGGTATGGACCACCACCATACTGATAGCAGATTCTAAGTTCTTATTTATTAACAGCTAACATTTAGGCTGAAAATATTCACTCAGCCTACCACCTCAAGTCATATAGGTCCTTGAGAATTAGAAGTCATTTCAATGATACATTATTTTTCTTTTAGGAAGGCGAGTTTGAAACCCACAATAGTTCTTCTTTTGTACTTCAAAATAAGATGGAATTTCTACATAAACCCTTTTTAAATGCCTGCTCCTTATATAGCTTTCCCCTGGGCCTTACCAGATAGGAGCCAGAGATGTCAGCCCAGACTGGCAGTTAACATCTGGCAGTTGTTAAGCAGTATACTGTCCAGGAAATAAAGAGAGATCGCTGGTATCCCTGCCTGATGCCTTTGTTGTTCTAAGATCTTGAGAGGCTACATCTCCTCACTGCTTATAAGAGAACTTCTGTAGTTTGTGGTACTCACCAAAGGGCTGGTCACTAACAGCTAAGGAATCAAGAGTCATTGGGTGGTCTCGATCAGATGTTGTTCTTCTCGGGCTCCAAGAGTACTGGCTGCCTTGTGAGGCTTCCAGCCCAAGGCTTGAGATCCCATCTTTTCCAATAAGAGAGATCCCTGGTCTACCTTTATGTGTAGACGAAGCTGACAGTGTCTTGGTTCTAGATAGTCATACTATCCAATACAAAGTTCGCTAAGACTAGTCTTTGCTTCATAAAGTTAACTCTAAGGTTTTTTTAAAGGAGGCTGGTCATACCTGAAGAAATGTCATTCCAGGTTAAGCCTTAGTAACATAATCATCTTTCTTAATTGCATCCTGGATTAGTGAACAAGCAGCTTAATACAAAACAGAAAAGAGCTTCAAATCTGAGGGAAATCCACTCATAACTTGAGGAAACATATCTCAGGAAGGAGATCAGCAGGTCCTTTTCTGTTACTCAAGGGACCGTCCGGTTACACGCAGAAGGGAAAGGCTGAATAAAGCAAGTGGCAAGGTCAAGTCTTAAGGCAATCAGCCTGGAACCTTTTGAATTTCAAAACAAGGGTGAGCGAAGCTCAAGTTAACATGGTCCCTAGAAAGGGGATTCAGTCAGTCAGCTAAGCAGTAGTAGTGAACAGAAGGCTTGAAGTGACAACAAAGGAACAAAATCATACCTACATCAGCTAACTGAGCTATTATAGAGCTAAAGCTGTCTGGGAGTACAACGTGCCTGCCTACCCCAAGACACAGAGAAGGGACTCCAGCCTAGCCAGTGTTAAACCCTGCCGGCCAGGTCTCCTCCAAAGAAAACGGCAGAGAAAATCAAAACTATGCATGAGAACCATGAGAACTTCCTGCTTGTGTATTAAACTGATCGTTCAGCCCCCACCTCAAGCCTACTCAGTGCTACTTCAGCTTGTTAAAGCCACACAAACCCTCTTTTTATATATGTAAAAACGGATGCATTTACTACGTATATTTCTACTGAAAGCAGTTTTCCATGCACCCCACAAATGATGCTAAGTGCAAGTTAAATTTAGTGTGTGTGTAAATATAAACCATCACAGCTGGAATTAAACAGATAGAAAGGATACTTCATGTTAGCAAAAACAGCAAGGCTGGAGCTGCTTTGTCTGCATCTCCTAAGATGTATCTGCCAAGTGAGAACAAGTCAATACCACAGCTTCAAAACAGACAGCAGCAGACAGTGACTAAATCAAAGGAAAGGCACCTTCACATCCTTGGATAATCCTAGCACCTGAACAATTAAAACAAGCAAACAAGCAACCAAAAACAAAAAATCAGGAAAAGCATGGAAAACCTGAAGCACACACACCATCAGCCTCGTCAACTTAAATGACAATGTACAGCTGGGCAGTGGTGGCACACACCTTTAATCCCAGCACTTGGGAGGCAGAGGCAGGCAGATTTCTAAGTTCGAGGCCAGCCTGGTCTACAGAGTGAGTTCCAGGACAGCCAGGGCTACACAGAGAAACCCTGTCTCGAAAAACCAAAAAAAAAAAAAAAAAAAAAAAAAAAAAAGACAATGTACAACCAGTCCTCTGACGACAGAACTCCTGTCTTTCTTTACGTAGATATTGTTGTGGCTGGAATGAGAAATGTCTCCCACAGGCTGGTTTCTTTATACTTGGTCTCTACTTGGTGGTACACTTGGGAAAAGTTGTGGAACTCTTAGGAGATGGTGCCTTGCTGAAGGACTTCCTGTCCCCACCCATGTGTCTCCTCAACATCCCCTTTCGCAGATGACATGTGATCACTCTGTCCTGATTGACAGGTGGGCCTCACACTCCTGCTGCTGTGCGTTCCCCTCCATCATGGGCCCTGTCCCTCTGGGACTCCAAGCCAGAAAAAAGGAATCCCTTTCTTTTCTAAGCTGCTTTCTGTCGTGGCATTCAATCACAGCAACAGAAAAGTTATTAATATACACATAGTATGCTTCCTAAGAGAGACCTGGAAGTTGTAAGACATCTAGCAAATGTAAGAATAAAACTATACAGAGTAATGCTGCTTGACCACAGTGGAATTATATAATAAATTAACAACAATAAGATAATTAGAAAGACAACTACTTAGAAACTCACACATATCCAATTATTGATTAGGCCCAAGAACTGTAAAAAAATGAAACAAAACAAAACAAAAAGGCTGGATGGTAGTGGGAGCAGCATACGCTTTTAACTCCAACACTTGGGAGGCAGACGTAGGTGGATCTCTGTGAGTTCGAGGCTAGCCTGGTCTATAGAGCTAGTTCCAGGACAGCCAAGGCTACACAAAGAAACAACAAAACAAAACAAACAAACAAACAAACAAGGACATTTTGAACTATATGTTCATAAAGTATATAGAAAATTCATGTAGTACATGCTTGAGGAGACCTATAACAGTGGCTTCTCAGGAAGCTGAGAGGGAAGACCTCAAACTCAAAGCCAGCTTAGAATAGAACATGAGTCTAAAGTCACCATGAGCAACTAAGACCCTGCCTCAAAATAAAGTAAGACACAAAAAGGGCTCCAGACAGAGCTCAATGTTAGGGCACTTGCCTAGCATGCTTGAGTTCAATACACAGCACCAAAATTAAAGAGAAAAAAAGAAAAGGCAGGCCAGAGAGAGATGAATCAGCAGTAGTTAAGAGCATACATGCTCTTCCAGAGGACCTGGGTTTGGTACCCAGTACCCTCACTGGGCAGCTCACAATGCCTGTAAGTCCAGATCTGATGCCTCTGAGATCTGCAGTCCCTTGGGCTACAGTACACATACACACAGGTAATACTGAAAAAATATGAAATGTACTTTCATAAAGTCTTGCTATAAAACACCTTTAAGAAAATAAAATTACAAATCAACAATCTAAGCTCTCAGTTTCAGAAAAGTTCCGTATAGCCAATTTCAAACGGAGTGGGGGGGGTATATAATTTGAAAGAGTGCTTCTGAGTAAGCCCCTCAGAAATGATGCATTCATTTACGGTGAAGGACCAACAACTGATAAAGGGGAAACACTTGATGTACTTAACGCAGGGAATAACAGCAAATGGGAGACCATGGCTGACAACGCAGAAGCCACTCTGACAGTGAGGAATAGTACACAGAACAACAAGACAGACAGGAACAAGAGCCTCAGTAAAGCAGAATAGAGAAGATAAAACATAAAAAGGCCAGGTGTGGTCGCACATGCCTATAAATGTAGCACCTGAGAGGCAGAGGCAGAAAGGTCAGGATCATCTACACAGCAACGTTCAGGCCACCCCGAGCTCCAGGAGCAGGCTGAGGCGAGGGGAAGGAAGGGAGCATCTGAAGAGACACTATAAAACACTAGTGAGCCAAGTGTGGTGGCGTGCACTAATTGTCCCAGCTACCATAAAGGCCAAAGCTCCAGGAGGGATGACTTGATTCTAGGTGTTAGAGGCACGCTTGAGCCACACAAGAAGACCTAGTCTCAAGGAGAGAGAACAGGAGAAATTGAAGAACAGAAGAAGAGCTGAAGGAGAAGTATGATCCAGACCATGTAGCTGGTGTGAAAAGAAAAAGTATATTCTACAGAAAAATTTAATGAGGGTGTAAAAGGACAAAACACATTATGACCAGAAACTACGATACTGGTTTTTGGTTTTTTGCTGTTTTGTTTTTTAAGGCAAAGCAAATAGACCTCATAAGGCCAAGGAAAACCTTATAAGCAAAGGCATCCGGCAGCTGTTTCCCCTCAGAGGGCTGGGCTGTACCACCATACCTGCCTTCAATTCCAGCCACCGAAGGCGGGGCTGCCAGGCCACTCCCGAGCATCCAGCCTATGCTCACCTGTCTGGCAACTTCTCAAGACTTCTGGTTCTTCAGCCCCGAGAAGATCCAGGACCCACAGCTCCTCCTCTTGTTCCAGCTGGGAGATCAGTTCTGGCTTAGGGCCTGGGAATCCTGTTAGGGGTGAGGACCCTGGGTGAGCTGCTGCAGCCTGGGGGACAGAGCAGAACCCTGTCGACTGGGTCTTCCTCACTAGAAAGGGTATTCTGCCTGCGGGGGCACACTGGTCAGGGGAGGCCCAAGGAGCAAGAGAGTTCAAATGCCTACGACCTCTGTCATTACATGGGGAAAGGGACAGCACTGCGAGGTCACTGACAACAAGGAAAACAGTCCCTAGAACTTCAGAGACTGGTACCTGGGGACAAGAGCAGGATTTTTCCCTTCTCCAGGAATCAAAGGGCCAAATCAGCCTAAGTGTCCCTCAGGGACTCCCCACTGTGAGCCAGGACTCCAGGGCAGTTCTCACCCAGTGAGGCCACGTTCCCATAGTTCTCCAACATCACATCTCGGTACAGCGCCCGCTCCTGGGGGCTAAGCTGCTGCCCTTCTGCCCTGGAGAAGTACACAGCGACATCCTGGAAGGTCAGAGGCATCTCACCCTGGAATGACAATATGCCGAGAGTACACCAGGGGTGTGTGCCTTGTTGATCCCTGCTGGGGTAGAACTGAGACTGGTGGATCAGGCAAGGCCCAACTGAACACCGAGCGCTACTCTTCTTACAAGAGGTTGTAGTCTGCCTCCTGATCGTTTCCCAACTTCACTATCTGCTCACTTCACCGTTCTAACGGAGACAGCTTGTGACAGGGCAGTAGAGAGAAAGAATAACTCACCGGAGTCGGGGAGCAGGACTTGGCAGCCATCTGGGCTATGAACCACCTTGGAATCCGTGGTAGGCAGGAGGCGGCCCCGGCCTGAGGCTTCCCCAACTTACTCTCGGGGAGACAAAACAGACAAACTCAGCTCCATTCAGCTGGGGCAGTGGACAGATGGTCAGAAGAAGACAGACCCAGCTTCGGAAGTGGCCTTCTGGAGTGTCCTGAAGCTGCGAGAGCCAGCATGTGACCTGTCCCGTGCCGCTATCCAAAGTGAGAACTGCCCCAAGCACGGCACAAGTTGGCAGCTCCAGCCATGCACCAGGACACCAAGAGTGGACGCATAGCACCGTCTCAGCCTTATTAGAAGGCCAGCCTAGAAAAGGCTGCGAGCCTCGCCGCGATAGGCCGCACAGGGTCGCGGGTGTGAGTGGACACGAAACAGGAGGCGAGGGTTAGCTCTGGGCAATACCTAAAGGCCATCGTCCTTCACATCCATGCCTCCCAAGGCCGCGTCGCCGCCAGCGGCTTGTCCCTCCCAAGGGTGCTCCCGCTGCTGGGTGGCCCTCCTGGCTGCGACCGCTGCCTCCTCCACTATCCCTCCTCCCAGGTGTCGCGGCATCATCAGCGCCCTTGGCCAGAAGCTGAGGCAGCCAGCCCGAGACCCTGCCTGCTGGCTGTCCTTGCCCACCTGCAAAGCGACAGGAACGCGGGAGGCTCACCTCAGTCTCTGGACCAGGCACCCACCTACACGCAGCCTGGCCCGCGCGAAGGGGCAAGCTGACTGCCGACTGGGGGCGGAACAGCCAAGCTGCGCACGCGCGGCTACGGTCGCCGCGCACTTCCGGAGCTTCTTTAGGGTCTCAGAGAACGGCGCCCCTACGCATGGGCTGGGCGGGGCTCCGAGATGCTCGCCGCCACGCTGCCAGAAATCGGCTAGGTCTGCTCTCCCGGGCCAACTAGATAAGATCTGTACCGGGCTGTAAATAAACCACGGGTTAAGTAACTAACACCCCGGCTGGGTGTTTGTGGCACCCAGGTCTGTAAGCCCAGTGCTTGGGAAACTGAGGCAAGAGGCTTGCGAACTCCAGGCCAGTGTGAAATATATTGCAAGACCCTGTCTCAAAAAAGCCAAAACAGCCAGACTTAATTCCAACCCTTGAGAGACAGAGGCAGGCTCATCTCTCTGAGTTTGAGACCAGCCTGGTCCCTGAACTATGTAAAGAGACTCTGTCTCCAAAAAGAAGTACGTAGTAAAACAAAGGAGGTAGAGTTGGGCAGGACAAAGAAAGATTGTTTAAAAACCAAGGACTGCCGGGCAGTGGTGGTGCTCGCCTTTAATCCCAGCACTTGGGAGGCAGAGGCAGGCAGATTTCTGAGTTCGAGGCCAGCCTGGTCTACAGAGTGAGTTCCAGGATAGCCAGGGCTACACAGAGAAACCCTGTCTCGAAAAACCAATAAATAAATAAATAGGACTATCTTCTCCCAAAATAATTTGCACACTCTGTACCACAAATTTGAGGGTCGGAGATTAGACAGCACGTACTGTAACTGCTGTGCCACCTCTCAAGCCCTAAAATTTATTGCCATAATATAATGTTATTAAAAGATGTGGAGACTGTTGGAAAATCAGTCTTAATGTAATCTCAATTGTACCTGTAGGCATTTAGGCCAAACAGAAACAAAGCCTTTGTTTTTCAAGCGGATATTGTGTAACTCTGGCTAGTCTTGAATTCGTTCCATTCTTCTGCCTGGGTCTCCTGAGTAGCCTCCTGGCCACAAAGCTTCCTTTGATTCTGTTTCTGAATTTCCAGGGTTTTTTTTTTTTTTTTTTTTTTTTTTTTTTTTTTTTGACTCGATACTGCTGGCCAGTAACTAAACAGTTCCTGAAGCTGGGTTTTTTTTTTTTTTTTTTTTTTTATTTAATGGTCATGAATAGACAGTTGGAATGTATCGTCTTCTCCCAGAGCAGACCTAAGGCCTGAAACTTTGTGAAGTGGTGAAGTAGCAAAGACCAATTGTTAGATAGTGACTTGTCGATGTATTTAGTGGTTTACTTAAAGCACTGTTTATACTGTTACAATTGCCAAGCATGACTTCGCTTGCTACCTGAAACAGAATGACCTGGAGAAATAGCTGAAATCATGCATCACTACCCTTAAAATCCTGCTTGCCTGCCCCACCTTGCAGTTTTAGAGATGGAGTATACAAACTGGACCCAGGATGGAAGCCTGTCTGATACCTCCCATCCCCCCTACCCCAGCCATTCCTGCACACTTGGGAATATGTGATAACTCGGTTGGCAACTGAAAGCATGTGATTATGGGCACAGAACTATACCTACTTCTAGCAAGCAGCATCTGTAAATAAACAGAAACAGAAAGAGAAGCCCATTATAATTTTGAGGCTCAGGCTGCTGACAGTGTTTTACTGCTCGGCAACCCAGTGCCTGGGTACACTGCTGAGCAAGCCAGGCACCTTTTAGGAAAAAAAAAATACTACATTGATAACATCTTCACAGTGCCCTTTCCTTTTTCTGTTTCTCTAGGTAGAATTTAGTAAACTGAGATTGAAAAGATGGATCAGCAGTTAAAGTGCGGACTGTTCTTCCAGAGAACTGGGGTTCAAGTTCTAGGACTGACATAATGCACAACTGTTTGCATCTCCAATTCCAGAGTATCTGATGCCCTCTTCTGGCCTCTGTAGGTACTTCAGGAACATGGTGCCCAGATATGGAGACGAAAATGTAAAGAAAAACATTTAAAGAAAACTACATTACTTATGCTTATGAAAAGAAAAGGTTTTTTTTTAAAGAACATATATACTTACCTGGCAGGGGAGACACCCTGATCTCGAAGGCAGTTTTCCCAGAGCAAGGCTTATCCATTGTACTCTGGATGATCGGACCCTTGTGATTTCTCCAAATGTAGGAAACTCAACTGCAAAATTTGTGGCAAAGGGGACTGCATTTTCAAAAACCAAACATCCCAAGAAGTGTTCCTGTCTGACACTTTAACTAATCAGCTTGCTTGCTTGTTTTCCTTCCTTCCTTCCTTCCTTCCTTCCTTCCTTCCTTCCTTCCTTCCTTCCTTTCTTTTTTTCTTTCTCTGTGTAACAGCCTTGGCTGTCCAGGAACTCACTCTATAGACCAGGTTAGTCTCACACTCACACTCACACTCACACTCACCTGCCCCTTCCTCCCATGTGCCAGGATTAATGGCGTGCACCAATACTCCCAGGTCTTCACTCTATCAGGTTTTGGCTGTGGTAGTTTTGGTTTTGCACTAATCCGAGTAGGAACCCGTTGTGCTTAGTTACACCTGAAATTCAGTAAGCAATCAACAAACATATGAAGAATATCTAAATAAAGACTAAAAGGAGATATTTCATCCTAGTTGCAAGACTGTAGCATGCTTGACTTTATTGTTTTTCCTTTATAAATGCCTGTGCTTGTAGCTTCAGGCATTCCTCCTGACTGGAGTACCACCTATTGATACATTTACCAACTACCAAGCAGCCAGGCTGTCTCTAAACAGCCTGTTGTCACTGGTGGCTCTAGTGTACAGGGTCACTACCTCAGCTGTTCAGGTGACTTTACTGCATTTCCAATGATTTGTTCTGTAATGAATGTGAAGGGTGCAGACAGTTTCTTCTCCTAACGGCTAAGTGAGGTTGGCACAATTTGCAGTCTGTTCCTAGGACCATAATATGACAGGAAATAGTTCAAATCAGGTATTGCTCTGATGCTGAGGAGCCAGCTCAGAAATGCAGCAGGCTGCATTGTAGCCTGCAGTTTGGCACCACCGAGGAGAGCTGCAAGGTCCCAGAGTCCCCTGAAAATGGCTCTCCTGCTTACTAGTGCTTGCTTTGCTTCTTCTGGCCACTCTCTTGAGAGTCAAAACAGGTGGTGCTTAATCCTTGTCCACACGTAGCCTGTGGAAAAGTCAAGCTACCATAGTAGAGCTGTTTCGGACACCAGTGACCTCCCAGTTTCTAAAACTATAACAGGGACACTAAAGAATTGAAAGCTCTCTAGAAATTTCCATGTGGGGTGAGTCTGCAGAACCCTGTATCAAAGGAGGAACTGCCAAAAAGTAGAACTGCCTGAGGAGGTTCCAACGGTTGTTCTCACAGTTATGTGCCTGTGTCCAGACCTGGGCTTTTGTTCCATGTTTTTTTTTGTTTTTGTTTTGTTTTGTTTTAATGTATGTGAGTACACTGCCTCTGTCTTCAGACACACCAGAGAGGGCATCAGATCCCATTACAGATGGTTGTGAGCCACCAT
This sequence comes from Arvicanthis niloticus, assembly GCF_011762505.2. NCBI lineage: Eukaryota > Metazoa > Chordata > Mammalia > Rodentia > Muridae > Arvicanthis > Arvicanthis niloticus. The sequence goes on from NC_047670.1 coordinate 51,988,885, forward strand.
GTGGTTGCTGGGAATTGAACTCAGGACCTTGGGAAGAGCAGTCAGTGCTCTTACCCACTGAGCCATCTCTCCAGCCCCTGTTCAATGTTTTTTGTTTTTGTTTTTTAATAAACTGTAACACTGCTACGGCAAAGCCAGACAGAAACACAGGATGCTTCTCTACCCAGTTCTGGTCAAGATAGTAGATGAATCCATTTTCTCTCTCTGGTTTTTTTGAGACAGGGTTTCTCTGTGTAGCCCGGGCTGTCCTGGAACTCACTCTGTAGAGCAGATTGGCCTTGAATTAACAGATCCACCTGTATTTTCAGGTTTATTATTCACTTAAAAAAAAAAAAGGCAGGGCAGTGGTGGTGCATGCTTTTAGTCTCAGCACTCAGGAAGTAGAGGCAAGGCAGATCTCTGTGAGTTCAAGGCCAGCCAGGATTGCAAAGAAAAACCCTGTTTCGAAAAAACAAAAATCCAGACCTGAGATTTTGGTCACTGGTCACTTTCTCATTGGCCAGCTTGTTGAGAGCTTCTGGTGCCACTTCTAGGAATTGGGCATTTGTCACTGGGCTCAGACAAGGAAGCAGGCTCAGATAGGAATATTAGAGACAGTGACCACGGGGCTTTGTTCACTGCTTTGCTGGATCACTCTTGTGTGACCTCTTTGCTTACTGCTTTGCTTGATTACTATTGTGGGCGATCTCGTTTACTATTTCACTTGATTACTTTGACTCTGGTCAAAAAACTGTCTGTGTTTTTTGGATGGACCTAGAATGATATAAAAGCAGACTGGGGAAAATAAAGCTGCTTCAGCCTCAGCACTGGCTGGAACCATGTGATAGATTTGTCTAATTGTCTTTTTCTTTTCAGTCCTCACTCCCTCCCTCGTGACCCCGTTGAGTGACTGAGCTGGCTTGGTCAGCAGCTCCTATGAGACATTGTGTACCCTGTTGCTCCTGCTGGTTTTCTGACAGAAAAGTTTGAATTGCCTACCAACTAGAGAGATGCTTTTTTTGTCTTTTTCTGGTTTTTTTTTTTGGGGGGGGGGAGGGAGTTTTTGTTTTTCAGAAACTTGCTGTAATTAATGCTGATATTTGCTGAAGAAAACTCAGACTGTACTGTGCCTTTACCCAGCCCCTCAGGGAATTTACTTGTGGAGGTTAAGAGATATCTGTGTTACAAAACTAGATCTCCTGATGGAGACCTGAAACTCTTCTGGCATCAAGAGGTGGCTTGGGAACATATATGTCCTGCTTCTCTCTTCTCTCTTCTCTCTTCTCTCTTCTCTCTTCTCTCTTCTCTCTTCTCTCTTCTCTCTTCTCTCTCTCTCTCTCTCTCTCTCTCTCTCTCTCTCTCTCTCTCTCTCTCTCTCGTGTTATTTTGTTTTGAGACGGTCCCAGTATGTAGCCCAGGCTACCCTCTAACTTGAACTTCTCCTGCCTCAGTAGGTAACTTTGAGTGGGCTTCTACGGGGTAAAGCCCACGTTAGATAAGAACTTTCTCTTGCTAGAGAGATAACTCAGAGGCTAGCAGTCCTGACTGCTCTTCCAGAGGTGTCAGGTTCAATTTCCAGCACATGCATGACAGCTCACAATCACCTGTAACTCCAGTCACTGGAAAATCCAGTGCCTTCCTCTGGCTCTGTTAGTAGTAGACACACATTGCACATACATACATGCAAATAAGCCCTCATACACAAAAATAATAATAAAAATAAGTAAATAAAATGGATAAATGTAGCTGGGAGGTGATACCTCACACCTTTAATCCCAGCACTTTTGAAGCAGAGGCAGTTAGATCCCTGGGTTCAAGCCAATGTGGTCTACAGAGTGAGTTCTAGGACAGCTAGGGCTATACAGAGAAACCTGGTCTTGCAAAAACAACATCATTAACAACAAGAAGCAAACACACACACAGAAAATAGAAAGCAAGAACAATTTCTTCAGAAAGTGTGCAAACATATAATCCCAGCATCTGGGAGGAGGAACAGGAAGATCAAAAGCTCAAAATTATTGACAGCTGTGTAGGACATCAAGGCCAGCTTGGCCTATGTGAGAACATTAAGTTTCAGGTGTCTGTCAGACAGGCTGACCAGTAAACCCAAGGGATCATTTATCTCTGCCTTCCTAGTCCTGGGATTACAGACACCCTTGGCAAGGCCTGGTTTTGACATAGGTACTGGGGACGAAAAATTAATAAGCAAGTTTTTGGCAACCTGACATAAACTAGAATCACCTAAGACGAGAATGTCTCAATTGAGGAATTGCCTCAGACTGGCCTGTGGGTGTGTCTGTGGGACATCTTCCTGATGGAGCAGCCCGCTAGGCAGGTGGTCCTGGTTTGTATAAGATAAGTAGCTGAGCGAGCCATAGACAACAGGACATGTGTTATGGGGTATTCGCCAGAGAACACTGCTTGGACATAAGTTTAAGTCGTTAGAAAGTCTTTATTAGCTGGCTGGCAACTATAGTGGGTGTTCAGGGTCCCAGTGTAGCCCAGAGCCTTTCTCAGCACACACACACAAAAAAAATCATGTTTCTAAGCACAAATCATGTTCTGGATTGACACAATTCAGTTAACAGCAGCAGTTAGCCAGAAGGTAAAGCTGAGTAGCATGGTCAGTGCATTTAGGGACTCTCTCAGAACTGTATGGACTTTGATGAGTGAGTAACCAAGCCAGCTCAGTCAGTCAACAGGGTCTCAAGGGAGGGAGTGAAGACTGAAAAGAAAAAGACAATTAGACAAAACTATAACATGGCTCCAGCCAGTGCTGAGGCTGATGTGGGTTTATTTTTTTTCTCAGTCTGCTTTTATATCATTCTAGGTACATCCAAAAACATGGTCAGTTCTTAGATCAAAGATAAAGTAATCATGCGAAGTAGTAAACAAGGAGATCACACAAGAGTGATCCAGCAAAGCAGTGAGCAAAGAGGTCACACAAGAGTGATCCAGCAAAGCAGTGAACAAAGCCCCATGGTCACTGTCTCTAATATCCCTATCTGAGTGTACTTCCTTGTCTGAGCCCAGTGACAAATGCACAATTCCTAGAAGTGGCACCAGAAGCTCTCAGCAGGTTAGGCCTTTGTTTTAGTTGTAGGAAGTGGTGCTGCCTATGGATTCAGGTTTTATAACCCGAGTGGTGGTTTCATCATGGAGTCACTTGTGCTTGTCTCAGGGGCTACGAAGGTCTGGGGTCCTGATACAATGGAGAGCAGTAAACAGTCTTCCTCTATGGATTCTGCTTCAATTTCAGACTCCAGTTTCCTGCCTTGGCTTCCTTCAATGATGAGCTGTAACTTGTAAGCGAAACACACTCTCCCCAAGTTGCTTTTTGTCAGGGCTATATCTCAGCAGCAGAAAGCAAGCTAGTTTGTTTTTAAAATTAGCCTTCTTTCCTGCCCCAAACCTTTATTTAATGATTTATTTTTATTTATTTATTTATTTTTAAAGGTATTTATTTATTTTATGTATACGAGTACATTATTGCTGTCTTCAGACACACCAGAAGAGGGCATCAGATCCCATTTCAGATGGCTGTGAGCCACCATGTGGTTGCTGGGAATTGAACTCAAGACCTCTGGAAGAGCAGTCAGTGCTCTTAATCTCTGAGCCATCTCTCTAGCTCCAAAGATTTATTTTTTAAAAAACATGTTCAGTTGTATGTACATATGAGGAGTTATGTGCAAAGTTCAAAAGAGAACCTCTAATCTACTGGAGCTTGAATTATAGGCAGTTGTGAGCTGTCCTACATGGGTGCTGGAAACCCAACTGGGTCCTCTATAAGAGCAGTACTTACTCTTAACTGCTGAGCCATTTCTCCAAGGCCCCCAGATATTTACTTAATAAACTCCAGCTTGCTTCATACTGACATATCCTGAAATCTTTTCTGCTGTAGATGACAGCCCTATCTTTAATGTTTAAATTACATTTAAATTATTTATTCATTTACTTATTTACTTATTTATGGGTGGGGAAGAGGTGGACACCACAGTTGTCATGCCACAGTTTGTGTGTAGAGGTCAGAGGACATTTTTCAGGAGTTCACTCTCTACTTCCACTTTAAATGTTTGGCAGCAAACACCTACTAAACCATATCACTGACCCAGTGACTGATTGATTTCTCTGTGTGTGTGTGTGTGTGTGTGTGTGTGTGTGTGTGTACTCAGTGCATGTGTGGAGGCCTGAATAACTTTCAGGAGCCAGTTCTCTCCTGCATTATGTAGGTTCTAGGGATCAAACTAAGGTGTTGCGGTCCAGGAGTCATCCCACAAACTGCAGGAACATTAATCTCAGCTAAATGGGGATGATTTATAGAACAGATACTGCAAGACTGATCAACCAGGGCAACAGCTGAGGCTCAAAAACTGAAATCTGAACACTGGACATTTCTCAGGGCAGGCTTATAAAGTCTAAAACTGCAAAAAACACAGTGAGTTCATATGTGCTGGTCAGCTCTGCCTCAAGCAACTTTAGATAGAACATTTCATATTGACCTTTAATTTGATGGGTCCTAAGTGAAGCTTAGGACAGTTGTGGAATTTCTTGATTAACAAACCTCAGAACATACAGAATATCACAGGGTATGTGGTCAGCATGACCCTGCTCTGAGACAAGTTACTTTTCTGTGTCAATGACTGACAGGCATATTATAGCAACAATATGAAATAGCTGGCAGGCATGGACCAAAATGGCTACCGCTATGCTAGGGGGCAGGCATCAACACTTGGGCTTTTGATTTAAGTAATTTCCTCATCTCATGCACTCATTCTTATCTTCCAAAAACAATAAAATCTAGACATGTTATCTCTCATGCCTATAACCTTAGCCTAGTATAGCTCAGGCAAGAGCTACAAGTTCAAGGCCAGCCTGGACTGTATAGTGAGTTCCAGTCCAACTGCAGAGTGAGACCCTTGTCTCAACCCCCATCCTTCAATGCACAAAGCCATTTGTGTCACACCTGCCAAAATTAAAGTAAGGCTACTTAACACTAATTGTATGCCTTCTGTCTTTGGCTTCTACTGACATTCAGGTCATGGAATTTCTTTCAGGCAGAAGTATATTTCAGGGATTTTCACATCATTCCAGCACATCACTCCAGATGTCTTGGGACTGACAATAGATGAGATTGTAACAGTGTTACACAGACCCTTACAAAACCCTTCCGGGCTGGAGAGACGGCTCAGTGGGTTAAGAGCCCTGGCTGCTTTTCCAGAGGTTCTGGCTCACAACCATCTAAAATGTGATCTGGTGCCCTCTTCTGGCATGCAGGTGTACATGCAGATAGAAGACTCATGTACATAAAATAAATAAATCTGAAAAATTAAAATTAAAATTTCTCCAGGGAATGGCATGTTGGAGTGGGACTGACCTGAAGCCATTGACGGAGGAACAGCCAGTTACCCAGGGCAATGATTATGTACAAATAAATCTCTATATGCAGCTTTGCTATGTTCGTGTTTCTTTTCTTTTTCTTTCTTTCTTTCTTTTTTTTTTTTTTCCTTCAAGGCAGGGATTTTCTGTGTATCCCTGTCCTGGAACTCACTCTGTAGACCAGGTTGATCTCAAACTCAGAGATCCACCTGCCTCTGCCTCCCGAGTGCTGGGATTAAAGGTGTGAGCCACCACAACCTGTCGTGCTTTTCCGATTTTTATTAATCTTTTCTACAAATTGTAATACTGGCACAATCATGGTGGGGAGGAACAAATATTTTTCTCCCCCTAATTATGACCAAAATTTTATTTTAAATATTAATTTTCTCTTCCCAACGTGTGTGTGAGTGTGTGTGTGTGTGTGTTTGGGTAAAGCATCGGGCAGTTGACTTGAGATTATAGTTATAAAACAATGCATATTTTTTTTTGTTTTCTTTTTACTTGATCTTGCCAATCAATCCAAACTTCAAAACTACACAAGCAAATAAAGCAGAGTTAGGCTCTCAGAAATTGCCCTGGGGGACAGCAGTTCAGATTGATCTGAATCAGTGTTCTGCAGGGCAGTGGAGTGGCGGGTGGGGGGTGGGGGGTGAGAACTAAAGCGATGCCCTCCTGGAACAAAGGAAGCATAAAGATTTACTCCAGGGAGCCTATGCATATTCATAGAAGGGCTAGCCCTCTCCTAGCAATGTTCCCTAGAGAGTACATTCCTGAGCATGCTCAGTACAATGTCACAGAGTACAATTTTGAGGAATTAACTAACAGGAATTATCTCTTTGCATGCTCAGCTTGAACCAAAAAGGTTTTGTTTTTTTTTTCCCTTTCTGAAAATGAAAGGATAAGTTGAAGATATAATATGCATGAGTTCACTGCTGAAGTTGTCTGACTCAGTGAGTGGTTATACCAATCCCTTTGTAATTATAGTTAATGTTCAGAAAGAACAGGACCTTCATAACAGGCTCTTGCTGAGAGAAGATAAAGCAAAGCATGTGAATGCCGGAGAGATGACTGCGTGGTCAAGTGCTTCCTGTTCATCCACGTATCCCGAACATCAGGTGACTTGCTACCATCTGTAATTCCAGGTCCCGGGTTTGGTTCCTGCACTCTCTCCTGTCACCCATGGACACTCACACAGACACAGACACAGACACACATACATAAAAAATAGAATGTATCCATATAGTGAAATGGCTATGAAACAGAAATCCATGTAATCCAGCCATTTTGGTTACCTGGCCTTTTTGTCTACTCTTTTTACCCTCCTGGCCTCTGGGTGTGGCTCCCCCACCATCACTCCTTTTCTCCTGAGGCTCAGGGTCATGTCCACTCTGGACTCCCCCAGATGTCCCAGCCTCTAGCTATGTTCTCCCTTTTATCTATAAAGCTTTCTCCTCCACCGTACCTAGGAGCAGACATGTCCCTTTCTTTTTATTTCCTTTTTTTCCCATTCACTTTGGACATAGAATAATGATCAGGAAGCTCTGAGAGCCTTCAGATGGGAGGTGAAAGGCTCAGATCAAGGGCCAGCACACACACACACACACACACACACACACACACACAGAGACACACGCGGCACAAAGACATACACATATACACATGCAACACACACATGCACAGAGAAGCCACAGTCACATATGCACACACCACAAACACATCTCACACACTCACACATGGCACAGACACATACTCATTACACACACACCACATACCACAGACACCCACACCCACAGCACAGACACACACACAGACTCGATGCACAAACACATGGCACACACACACACACACACACACACACACAGACACACACACGGCCCATACACAGCACACTCACACACGCATGCATGAGAATGAGCATACACACTCTCTCCTTCCTCATAGCTCCCTCTGTGCCTCTTTCTGAGGCTATGTCCTCTCCCCTCGAACCTTCTCAGCAGTGCAGATACAATAGGCCCTCTATCCTCCTTGAAACACTCCTTTCTTTCTCACCAATGATGCCACCCTTCACTTAGTTCTGCCAACCTCCTGTTCCCTTTGCTAGTGTCTCCTTGCTACTAGAATTTAAAGGCCTATGCTCTCCAACAGTTGAAGAACAATGTTAGGGCAAGCAGAGTTGGCAGGAAAAAAATTAGGTTTTACTCAGGCGCTGGCATTCTTGGTTTTTGTTTTGTTTTTGTTTTGTTTTTGTTGTTGTTGTTTTGAGACAGGATTTCTCTGTGTAGCCCTGGCTATCCTGGAACTCACTCTGTAGACCAGGCTGGCCTCGAACTCAGAAATCCGCCTGCCTCTGCCTCCCAAGTGCTGGGATTAAAGGCGTGCGCCACCACCGCCTGGCGGGGCTGGCATTCTTTTTTTTTTTTTTTTGTTTTTTGTTTGTTTGTTTGTTTGTTTTGTTTTTGTTTTGTTTTGTTTTGTTTTTCGAGACAGGGTTTCTCTGTGTAGTCCTGGCTGTCCTGGAACTCATTCTGTAGACCAGGGGCGCTGGCATTCTTGAGAAGTTAGGATGTGCTTTCTCCTCAAGACTCTCTTTAAGCTTTTAAGGTTCAGGGACCCAAAGGGACTTTTGGTAAGGGAAAGCCTTTGGTAAAGGTTTTGGGGGCTAGAGACTTTGGCTGGGTAGGCTCTTTCTCATCAGAAATGCATCCTCTGGCCCCGCCTCCTGGTCATGCCTCCGCCTTCCGAGACCTTCAGCCACACCTCCCGGCCCCGCCTCTCAGACCCTAGCCCAGCACTTTAGGGGCTGACAACTTCTGGCCCCGCCCCAACCCCTGTAACCTCGGGGGCAGGGCTGGAGAACCAACTGGGTGCGCTGGCTAGCGAGCGGATCTGAACGGGCGGAAGTCGGCCGGGTGGGACACAGAGGGATAGGCGTGCAAAGCCGTTTCCGGTGGCTCGCTTGTTGGCGGGTCCCTGACGCCACCAGGGTGGTGAGTAGGCGCAGTTGCTTTCCTTGTTGTCAGGACAAGGGGAAAGAGATGGAAGGCGCGGGCGGCTCGGAGCTGTTGTGAGTGCTTGGCGGGGGACTTGGTCCCAGCGGATGCGAGTTGAATAGCCGAGCACCCCAGCTCCTCTAGCCTGTTCCCAAGCTCCAGTGTTGAGCCTGGGTAAGGCTGCTTCCCTCCAGGCCTGGGGCTGGCTGCAGCCTCTCTAGTTCCCCGTGAGTAATCACTTTCTGGGAGCATCCCTCTTCTCGTTTCTGCCTCTGAATGACCTGGAGTCGGTGACAAGAGGCTGACAGTGTTGTCACGGTTGTGGACTCAGATGGCACCTCAGGATTTGCCCTTGTGTATCTGAGACCGCGATTTCCCATTGGCTGTCCAAACGCTGGGGTCAGAGAGGGGAACCCTTTTCTAGTATTCACTGCTACTTGGGTTAACCAGTGGCCAGATACCTGGGCCAAAAGCTACCTAGGAAGCCAGCATCCTTCCTCCCATTTTGACCTGACAGTGGGGTGTTTGTGTGTGCCAGGATGGGCCCGAGGGCTTTCTCGAATCCTGTGTTGCCATCCTTGTGACTTAGGGCAGCTGCAGCTTATTCTGGAATATTGGTACATGCGAACAGGGATTCTCTTTTTCCTTCTGAAGACCTTTATGTCTGGCCCTGTCTGCTACTGCCTTCAGTTAACTCTGCTTCCCTTGTGTCCTTTGTTTCAGACTTGATACCTTTGCTCCGCTTTCAGGCCCTGAAGTGTGTTTCCTACCTCAGCCACCAGCTTGGTTTCTGGGATAAGGCATCCTTTAAACTTTACCAGAGTTTCTCATTTAAACACATTTCTAGTTCCCTGTACTTCAGCACTGTCATGGATGTGATTTTATGTGTGGCTGTTTGTCTTGTCTAGTAGATGTCGCATGAAGGCAAAGCTCTTGTAAATTCCCTGTTGTCTCCCTCGTTGTTCAGTGAATGTGTGGCCTATGGCAGTCATCTATCCATTTATTCATTCATTCATTTTTGGTTTATGAAGACAGGGTTTCTCTGAGTAGCCTTAACTGTCTTGGAACTCATTCTGTAGACCAGGCTGGCTTCGAACTCAGAGACTAAAGGTGTGTTCCACCCCCCACATCCCCCTGCAGAAGCCGTACATCAATACTCAAGCCCGCACTCCCACGCAGACAAGAGGGCTCAGGATATTCCAGTGTCAGTGCTGCCTTTGCCTAATCTGGGTGTCTGTACATCTGGCATGGGTGGTAAAGATGCTGGGGGTTACAAAGTCCCTCTGATCACTCTGGGAATTGGGGAGCTTCCTCCACTCTGACCTCTGATCTTGTCATGATTTCTCACAGGTGTCTGAGTCAAGACAAGTGGATCCCACCCTCCCAATCTCATGGTAGGAAGCCTGGCTGCCTGTATTCCCTCTCCACTCCTGTCAAGCCCCCATTTCCTACTTTGAGGATCTACCCTTTCCACTGGGCCTGACCACATATCTAGCTTTGACCCTCATTGTGGCTCTTGCCAGGCTCAGTCCCTGAGGCGGTGAATATGTCTGCCCAGACCAGAGTTTAGCTGTGCCTGTTCAGTGGGGAGGAGCATAAGGTCACTCCCCTGGATTAAGGCTCTTCTTTCTCATAAGATGTAAGAGCCAAAAGGATCCCCGTGACTCTAATCCAATCCCATGGGTCACCTGCTTGAGCTATACCATATTTGTAGGGCCACAGTAGAGCTGGCACCTGGGGTATCTGGGATACTGGTGTGTGTCCTTTCAGGAGGCGGTGACGTTTGGCGACGTGGCTGTGCACTTCTCCCGGGAGGAGTGGCAATGTCTGGATTCTGGTCAGAGGGCCCTCTACAGGGAGGTGATGCTGGAGAACCACAGCAGTGTGGCTGGACTAGGTGAGGCTACTCCCGGGGGTCTGCTCCATACACAGCGCTTGTCAGAGGCGGGGTGTGGATGCTAACTGCTTGGGCCTTAGGGGCTAAACCTTGAATCTGAGCATGCCAGGCTAGCTCCAGGCTTTACACACATCACCCAGCTTAGGTGGTTAGGCTAGGTAAGTGGACTTCTGGGAACCAGTGAAACCTGTTTCTCCTGCCCTATTAAATTATCAGGTGAGAAATGGAACCCACACTTGAAATGGCTTAAGCAAAACAACAACAACAAAGGAAAAAGATCTGTTAGTGTGAGGAATCTCCAGGGAAACCTGTCCTGGAACCAGAGTGTCAATGACACCCGAGTCAGTTCTTTCCGTCTGCCCTGCCATCAGATGACTCCTGCCATTGTGGCCATCCCTGCAGGCTGCTTGCTTTAACACCCAGCTCTGTATTTTGTTTCAACTTTGTGGTACAGTGGAATGCCTTCCTTGCTGGCTGCCGTGTGTCTCACCTGTTACTGAGCCCCCTTCAGAGCTGATCCCACATGATGGTGGTACCCTACAACAGGAGAGTGTCCTGGGTTCTTGAGAGGATCCCTGGGCTGGTGGACCAGGAGTAGGGGAGATGGGGACGGGGTGTAGTTGGTTTATCAGGTACCTCTCTCAGCTTTAGAATAGGCCTGTAATTGATCATCCAGTCCAGGCTGGCAAAAACCCAGTTTTGTGAGGTTTTATCAGTAGGGTAGAATAAGGGCTGGAAGGCATGCAGGTCAATGGTCGAGCCTTGTTCTCTCACATAAAGCTCTGGGGTCTGTGCCTAGTACCACAGAGAGCAAAAAGGAAAAAATAAACAAACAAGGCTGGGCTTGATGATGCAGGTCTTTAATCCCAGCCTTGGGGAGCAGATTCAGGCCAGTCTCTGAGTTCAAGGTCAGCCTGGTTTACTCAGAAAGACTGTTTTGAAAACAACAACAATCAAAACAAAAACCAAAACAACAACAATAAAAAAGAAAATAGTTGTCTTGAGGGTTTGGACGTCCTGTCCTGTCTGTGGTTGTTACTCTGTGAGTTCTGGAATCCTGTCTCTGTGCAGCCCCTTTGTTTTCTAATTGACTTGTGGTGTTTAGGTGTTTAGTATATCTTGTGTTAGATTTCACCAAAACCAAAAAGACCTGTTGTAAATAAAGCACATTAAATACACACCTTAGAATTTTTATATATATTTTATTTTACTTTTTAAAAAAATAATTTGCTTATTTTATTTATATGCATATACTGTATCTCTCTTCAGACACACCAGAAGGGGGTATCGGATCCCATTACAGATGGTTGTGAGCCACCATGTGGTTGCTGGGAATTGAACTCAGGACCTCTGGAAGAACAGTCAGTGAGTGCTCTTAACCACTGAGCCATCTCTCCAGCCCCCACACCTTTGAATTTTAACAACAGGTACTACTGATGACAGCACCAACAATTTAAACTTACTCTGTCCTTTTCAAGAGCTGTCTTAAACTTACACATAGTTTATCCCATGTCACTGTAATAAGAAAAAAACCACATTGTTCCTCTTGCTCAATCATCCCATCGGGTCCTGGCCTGCCAGGAATGGTGATGATTTTCTTCTTTGAGATTTTTTACCTTCTGTGAGGTCAGTGCTTAAGCTTTCTTGCCTGGTGTACAGCAGCCATGTCTTTTGCGTGGCTCTCAGTGACAGACCATACCGCTTTGTCTGCATTACCTGTCTTCTCCGGCCCTTTGCACATACAGTTACTATGTACCTGTGAGTGGGTCTGCGGTGGTCCCTTGGCAAGCTACCCAGTTTCAAAAGGAACTCTGTTGGTTTTTCCCTGTAGTTTCTGCTTCTATAATAAACATGTTTCAACACCAAGTTGCTGAACTTTTTTTTTTCTTTTTGAGACGGGCGTCTCACTCTGCTGCCCAGTCTTTGCCTTGGCCCCATTTGCGTTTTCTTAGCTGTTGATAGTCTGCTCGGCCTCTGTTGTTCTTTTACTAAGTTCGTCATTTTCTACCCATCAGTGTGTATTCAGATTTTGTCCTTTGTTTTTACTTTTTGAGATAGGGTTTCGATATGTAGTCCTGGCTGTTTGGGAGCTCACCATGTTGACCAGGCTGGCAGAACACCGACAAATATGCCTGCCTCTGCCTCTAGAGTGCTGGGATTAAAAGCGAGTGCCATGCCTGGCTAGATTTTTATCTTTCTAATGTGTGTGAGTGCGCTGTCACTTCCTTCAGACACACCAGAAGAGGGTGTCAGTGCTCTACACATCTCTCCAGCCCTAGATTTTTTTTTTTTTTTACCAGCATCTTTTTATGATGACCTTGGTGGGTTCGGCTAAAGGACTTTCATCATCTTTTCAAAGATTTCTGTCTTGGTTTCGCTTTTTGTTGGTTGGTTAATTTTTTTTCCCCAGCACGGTTTCCCCTTGTAGCCTCAGCTGTCCTCTCTAACCCAGCTGAGAAATCCACCTGCCTCTGCCTCCCAAGGTGGTCTCATGTATCCAGAGTTGACCGCTGTACTTCTTGATGCACAGCATAGCTGAGGATGACTTGAACTTGTGGTTCTCTTTCCTGCACCTCCCAAGTGCTAAGTTTACATCTCTGGGCCACAGTGCCCAATTTATGTGATGGCACTAGGAATTGAACTCAGGACTCTGTGTGCTATGTGAGCAGTCTGAGACGTATTACCAACGCACTGGTCCTGTCCTGTCTTTGTTCCTCTTTTTTTCTTGTCCACTCTTGCCTATTTTGACTGCTTTTATTCTTTTTACTTAGATTTATGTTTATATATTCAGGGCTTCAGTTTGATAGGGCTTTTTAGTTAGTTAGTTAGTTAGTTAGTTAGTTAGTTAGTTAGTTTGAGACAGGGTCTTACTATGTAACCCTGTTCTGGAAATCACTATGTAGACTGCTTTGAAACCACAGAGAACCGACTCCCTCCATCACCCAAGTGCTAGGATTAAAGGCATGTGTATCTACTGCTGTAGCTACATTGTATAGGATTTGACTCATAAAATAGCTGATCACCTCTGAGCTACCCTTTTGTGGTTAATGTCCTCTGGGCTATGCTGTTTTGTTGTATATTCTTTGATGCGTCCACGACTCCTGGCCTGGCTTGACCCAAGGATGTTTGTTTCCTCGTGATTGTGGGGGCCTGGCTGTGTGTAAAGCTTGAGCCTGTTGGTGTACCATGTGTCTAACTTTTTGATATTGTGACATATCCTTCACAATGTTCCCATTCAAGAGCCTTACAATTGAGTTACTAAAACAAAAAGGCACCTGACATTTTAAATAAGTTGGTGATCTTGTGTTGGGTCACATCCATAACTGTCCTTGTTTACATGTGGCTTTTGGGCTGCAGGTTAGACATGCCTGCTGGGTCTTGTACACTTCTCTGCCTCCCTTACCCTGTTGTGAGAATCCTAGAGGAAGCTTCAAGCTTAGGGCTTCTGTTAACCTTTCTGGTTTTTTCAGTGTGTATGGGTGTTTGGCTTGTATCATGTCTGTCTACCTGCTGAAACTGGAATTATGGACACTTGAGAGTTGCCCTGTAGGTGCTGGGAAACGTCCACTGGAAGAGCGGTGGGCGCTCTTAACTGTTGAGCCACCTCTAGCCCCGCTTCGCTGACCCCTGATTGGATATACCTTCTCCACTTTTAGGAACTGGCGTCTGGGACCACCACTTGTAATGTCAACTGCTGCATTCAGTTCCTTACTATTTTGTTTGTTGTTTGTTTTGCTTTGTTGTTTCAAGACAGGGTTTCTCTGTATAGTCTTGGCTGTCCTGGAACTCTGTAGACCAGGCTGGCCTCGAACTCAATAGAGATCTACCTGCCTCTTCATCCTGAGTGTTGGGATTAAGGGTGTGGCACTACCACCCAGCTAATCCCTGAAGATTGTAGAAGTCTGGGTGCCCCCTTCTGTCTAGTCTAAGAAGCTGGAGAGAAGGGACTCATGTGTATCCAGTGCCTCATCTCTTAACACCCTCCCGAATAGGCTCTGCATGCATATGAAAAAAAAAATATATATATATATATACACACACACACACATACATATACATATACGTGTGTGTGTGTGTGTGTGTGTGTGTGTGTGTGTGTGTGTGTGTGTGTTTTCAGCTCCTGTCCTTCATGGCTGAAAACTAGGAGGGCAGCCGATTCCAGAACATATTTCCAGCATCTCCTTCTCTCACACAGCAGGATTCCTGGTCTTTAAGCCTGAATTGATCTCCCGGCTGGAGCAAGGACAAGAGCCATGGGTCCTTGATCTACAGGGAGCAGAAGGGACAGAGGCACCAAGGATTTGCCAGACAGGTGAGGCCCAGGCCTTGTCACAGAGAAGATCCGAATAAGAAGGAGCTGAGGTGAGGTCTTGAAACAGTAGGAGGCTGGGGTGAGTCCTGGTCACCAGGCTGGATAGCTGAGGAACACTGCAGAGGAGGCCAGCCCCAGAAAGAACCACAGCTAGGTGTGTGGCCACCTCTGGGAAGGCTAATCCACAGAAAGACAAGGACATAAAACACTTGTTCATTCAGTGGTTATGTGTCATGTACTTGATGTCCATAGAGAAATCTGGATCAGGACAGGCAGGTAGCCTGTGTGAATTTGGAGAGTCTAGAAGGAAAGTAGATGTCATGAAGGCCTCTTGGAGGTTCTGAGCACTAAGACCCTTGCATGAGCTTGCTCCAGGAAAGAAGTCAGTCTGAACTACTGGGTATAGCCACTCTAACCTTACTGTGGCACATGATAAAACATTCTGATTAAAACCACCTAGGAAGGAAAGAGTTTATTTCAGTTTACATTTCCAGGTAATAAGCCATCCTAATGGGAAGTCAGCGTAGAAAATGAAGCAAGAACCGCGGAGGAACACTGTTACTCTCTTCCTCTCTGGCCGATGTTGAGCTTGCTTGCTTATGCAGTCCAGATGCAGGTGCCCAGTGTTGATGCTGCCCATTGTGGGCTAGGTCTTTCCATAATAAATCGTCAATCAAGACAATCTCACAGACTGATCTGGAGTTTCTAGTCAAGGTTTCCTCTTTCCAGGTAATCCTAGATGGTGCCAATTTGTCAGTAAAAACTAACCATCACACCTATAGCAAGTCTTGCCAGGTGTGGGTTTGCGGTTTGGGTCCTTCTCAGAGAAGCCTGCCTTAGAGGACAGCCGTGGACAGGTTGAGCACACAGTTCTGTTCTGGGTCCATCCTGCTAAGACACCACCTCTTTCTTCTTCAGCCCCGATCTCATTCCCATATTTTGGTCAGACCCCCTTTTGTCCTTACTTGCCAGATAACATGCTTGGGGGCCTCTGGCCTCTGACGAATTCTAGACTGTCCTCAGGCTTGCTCGGCCCCATCTCATTTTGCATACTATAGAATATTCCTCAGTGCCCAATAGGGTGGACTCTGCTTGTGGACCCTCTTAACACATGAGGCTCTCAGCACTCTGTCTTGTAGGCATAAGCATATCATCACTGTCCAATGAGCTAAATTGTGAGGGTTTCCCTCTGTATCTCCTTGCTACACTTTGCACTTGGGGTGTGTTGTAGTGCTGATACTTCCCCAAGTCCCTGGTTGTCTCTACTTTTTCTCAGACCTCAGATGTAAGGAACATTTTTCCTTTGTGTTTATTTCAGACTCTGCTGTTAGAACTGATCACAAGCAGACCTGCGAGTACACGAACCTTCTCAAAAAGCAGATTCCTGGCTTTGGAGACAATTTGGATTCTAAAGTCTGGTCAGAGAATTACCCAAGAAGCCTTGGGCTAAGAGTGAGTGGCTCACTTTTCCAGAAGCACCATTTGAATAGTGAGACCATGATGCCCAAGAACGTCACAGAGGATGCTGTCCAAGAATGTAAGGAGCTGCAGGCTACTGATCTAGGTTATCAACCCGATGACCACAGAGACAGAGTGAAGGGCACATCAGAAAACTGTGAAGTGTGTGGCAGAGTCTTTAGACCAGGTTTGAACCTGGATCCATATGAAATGAATGTACAGGAAAGACCATACAGATGTCAGCAGTGTCAGAAAACATCTGGCTGCATACAGGAGAAATATACAAGTAACTGTCATGGGAAGAAGCCTTATGGGTGTGAGGAGTGTGGGAAAGTCTTCAGGCTGTGTTCACAACTCAGTCAGCATCAGAGAATCCACACCGGAGAGAAACCATTTAAATGTGTGGATTGTGGGAAAGGTTTCCGCCTGAGCTCAAAACTGATTCAGCATCAAAGGATTCATACTGGAGAGAAGCCTTACAGATGTGAGGAATGTGGGAAAACCTTTGGTCAGAGCTCAAGCCTCATCCATCATCAGAGAATCCACACAGGAGAAAGGCCATACAGTTGCCAAGAGTGTGGGAAAGCCTTCAGCCAGCAAGCACAGCTCGTCAGACATCAGAGGACTCACACTGGAGAGAGGCCCTACCCCTGCCAGGAGTGTGGCAAGGCCTTCAGCCAAAGCTCAACTCTAGCCCAGCATCAGAGGATGCATACTGGGGAGAAATCTCAAATGCCAAGAGCCTCAGAGAGCCCAAGCCTTATTGCCCATCAGAGAAATAACACTGTAGAGAAGCCATTTAAGTGTGAGGAGTGTGGGAAAGCTTTCCGGTGGGTCTCTCGCCTGACTCAGCACCAGCTGATCCATACTGGAGAGAAGCCTTACAAGTGCAACAAGTGCACAAAAGCCTTTGGTTGTAGCTCACGACTGATTCGCCATCAGAGAACTCACACTGGAGAAAAGCCTTTTAAGTGTGATGAGTGTGGGAAGGGCTTCGTCCAGGGCTCACACCTGATTCAGCATCAGCGGATCCACACCGGAGAGAAGCCTTATGTGTGTAATGACTGTGGGAAAGCCTTTAGCCAGAGCTCCAGCCTCATTTACCACCAGAGGATCCATAAGGGAGAGAAGCCATATGAGTGCATCCAGTGTGGAAAAGCCTTCAGTATGAGCACACAGCTCACCAGCCATCAGAGGATTCACACTGGGGAGAGACCCTATAAGTGTAGCGAGTGTGGAAAGGCCTTCAGTCAAAACTCAACCCTTTTCCAACACCAGATAATTCACGCTGGAGTGAAGCCCTATGAGTGTAGTGAATGTGGGAAGGCCTTTAGCCGGAGCTCATACCTTATTGAACACCAGAGAATCCACACTAGAGCCCAGTGGTACTATGAATTTGGGAGCACCACTGAAAGTCCCACCCTTTCGAACCATAAAAAAGTGAACGCTGTAAAAAAGTTGCACCAGTGTGATGACTGTGAGAAGATATTCAGGTGGCGTTCACACCTGATTATCCACCAGAGGATTCACACAGGAGAGAAGCCCTACAAGTGTAATGCCTGTGGCAAAGCCTTTAATCGGAGCTCAAGGCTCACTCAGCACCAAAAAACCCACATGAGATAAATCATTTACCTACATGTCCTGGTCACTTCTCTCTTGCTGTGATGGCACCACAACCAAGGCAACTTATACAAGAGTTTCTGTGGGGCTTACGTTAGTTTCAGAGAGTGTTCACGGCCATCTTGGCAGGGAGCGTGATGTCAGGGACATGGTGGCAGTAGCTTGGAGCTCACATCTTGAGACAGCCAATTACTAGGCAGAGAGAACTAACTGGAAATGGCGAGAGTCTTTAAAAACCTCAAAGCCTCCCCCCACATAACACAGCTCCTCCAAGGCCATACCTCCTAATAATACCCGAACAGTTCCACCAACTGAGGACCTAGTGTTGAAACATAGGAGCCCATGGAGGCCGATCTCATCCAAACCACCACACTATATAAATATGTAACTGAATAAGCCAGAAGCCTTATTTTATTTGGGTAATTTAAGCTAACAGAAGCTTGAGGATGCTAGGGTAGACTCAGATTTGTTCTTAAGGAATAGTCTACTTGGGAAATGGTTTGTTTCTGTAATGTTTTAACATTTACCCATTAAATAAAAGTGTTCGTCACACTGAAGGTGTAGCCTGTACTTTGAACTCAAGTGAATCTCTGTCCCACACATAAGAAATAGGTATCAGGCTGGGCGGTGGTGGCGCACGCCTTTAATCCCAGCACTTGGGAGGCAGAGGCAGGTGGATTTCTGAGTTCAAGGCCAGCCTGGTCTACAGAGTGAGTTCCAGGACAGCCAGGGCTATACAGAGAAACACTGTCTCGAAAAACCAAAAAAAAAAAAAAGAAAAAAGAAAAAAAAAACAAAAAAAAAAAAAAGAAAGAAAGAAAAAGAAATAGGTATCAGGAAAGCCTTTTGGGTCCTAGGAAACAGCTTAAGGGAAGCCACAGATCCAGACCCGGTGGTACAGACTTGCAAGCCCAGCACTCAGGCAGCTGCAGAGTGTCATCTAGACCATGTCTTTAAAAATAAGATTAAAAATTAAAAAAGAAAAACTTCTGGGCGTGGTGGTGCATGCCTTTAATCCCAGAATTTGGAAAGCAGAAGCAAAAAACAAAAGAAAAATTCTGGAGACATAGCTGGGTAGGATCTTACTCTTGAGAGCATCTTTTCTATTGTTTGAGTTCAGAGCAGGAGGCTTCTCCATAATAGTGCTAATCCCTTTAGCAATGACTGCATCTTCATCACGTGACTTGACTACACGCTTAAGCTTCCTAGTGCTTGTTTCCTCTCCACACTATACATTTTTTATTTATTTTTTATTTTTTATTATTATTATTATTTTGGTTTTTCGAGACAGGGTTTCTCTGTGTCCTGGCTGTCCTGAAACTCACTCTGTAGACCAGGCTGGCCTTGAACTCAGAAATCCGCCTGTCTCTGCCTCCCAAGTGCTGGGATTATTAAAGGCGTGCGCCACCACCGCCCGGCCAGCAGTCAATGCTCTTAACCACTGAGCCATCTCTCCAGCCTGTGACAGGTGCTCTTAACTCTTGAGCCATCTCTTCATCAGCCTCTCCACTACTTTTTTAAATTAGCCTCAAGTGAGTTCTTAGGATATTGGCAAAAGGCAGCCCAGATTCTTTGCCAAAATAACAAATGGCCATATCTAATAGAGACCTCGTTTCCCTCTGAAATTTTATGAGCTGGGCCTCCACTGTGTGCACTTGTCTTCAAGGACCCTACTAGGATGGAGCCTTGAGTTCTGTTCAGGGCAGTTGACGGCCTTTCTAGTCCAAACTTAACGTTTTATTTTTTTGGTTTGTTGAGACAGGCAGCCTTGGCTGTCCTAGAACTGCCTCTGTGGACCATGCTGGCCTTGAACTCAGAGATCTGCCTGCCCCTGTTTCCGAAGTGCTGGGATTAAAGGTGTGTACCAATACCTGCCCAGCTAGTCCAAACTTTCAAAATATTTCACACTCCTTCAAACTTTAACCCACCCTGTGCTAGCTCCTGGGGCATCTGCTATACTGTATACTGCAGCAAGCCTGACAGAACTCAGCCCATAAAGGCAAGTGATTGTGTGTTCGTGGTTGCTTGGTATCTTATGATTGAATAACTGATCTCTACCAGGGGTCACGAACACACTACACCTGTTTCTCAGATA
Source organism: Arvicanthis niloticus (assembly GCF_011762505.2). NCBI lineage: Eukaryota > Metazoa > Chordata > Mammalia > Rodentia > Muridae > Arvicanthis > Arvicanthis niloticus. Next base: position 52,008,612 of record NC_047670.1, read on the forward strand.
GTGGATGATTCTCTGTTGCACTGGTATGACCTTGCTTCAGAATCTCAAGAGTCCTGTGCTAGCTTGGAGAGTCTCTCTCTCTCTCTCTCTCTCTCTCAAATTTATTTTGAGACATGGTCTCAATATGTATCCCTTGCTGTGTAGACCGGGTAGCCTTGGACTCCCAGCTTGTTCAATCCTCTGTCCCTTCCCCTGGAGTGCTTGCATTGCAGATGTGTGGCATCATGCCCAGCCTCTTCACTGGGCCTCTTTATACTCCCTTCCCCTGAAACAGATCCTCATGTCACCAAGAGAGCCCTAGCACGAAGCCACCGCTTTGTGTCAACAACTGTACCCTAACTTCCCACGGACTGGCCAGGCTGCAGGCAGTCCTTTCCAAATGGCTATCAGAGACCCAGGCTTTGTGGGTCACTTCTGGCTTTTGTTTTGGCAGATGCCACAGCAGGATTATGTCAGGATGTTATGTCTGAAGAAGGTTTCACAAATGCCTAGGAGGGAAAAGAGGGAGCTCACCGGGAATGGATTCATCAGACTATACTAGAGCTTGGTACAGATGGGAAAATCCTGAAAGGAGCTTCCCTGGAGGCTGTGCAGGAGTGTCCTTCCTACTGGGCCACCACCAGCACATGATGCTGTGCTATTCTGGGACTCACGCTTCCACATCTTTCAAAAGGTGCTTTCTGGTTGATGACGTAGCTTGGTTGAATGCATACCTAGAATTCACAAAACCTTGGTTTGTATCTCCTGACATTTCATAAGAAATGAGCTAGAGGTGGCGCACGCCTTTAATCCCAAGACTCGGGGCAGAGGCAGGCGGATCTCTGAGTTTGAGGCCAGCCTGGTCTACAGAGAGAATGCTAGGACTGTAACACACAGAAGCCCTGTCTTGGAAAACCAAACAAATAAAAAAGGTGAGGTGTGGTAGTGCCTACTTGTAATCCCTGCACTCTCAGAAATTGCAGACAGGAGGATCAGAAGTTCATGGTTCCTTAGCTCCCTGGCAAGCTCAAGGCCTGACTGTGGCATGGGAGTCCTTGTCTTTTAAAGGAAGGGCTTTGTGTCAGGCTTACCTCCCATGCTGTTACTTCATTCCCCTTTATTTCATTATTTTTGAGACAGGGTTTCTCCGTGTAGCCCTGGCTGTCCTGGAACTCACTCTGTAGACCAGGCTGGCCTTGAACTCAGAAATCCGCCTGCCTCTGCCTCCCAAGTGCTTCATTCCCCTTTATAATAAATAACTACTAAGGTTGTAGCATTTAAAAAATATTCTTCTTACTTTTAGAAATTCTTGCAGTATTACATTTGTTCCCTCTTCTCTTTCCTCTCTCTAACCCTCCCGTATAACCCCTCACCTCATACTCTTTAAAATTCATGGCCTTTTAAAAAATTATTGTTATATGCACACATGTATATACATATATAGTCCTAATTATGTAACTACAACCTGCTGGATCTCTGTAATGTTACTGATGGTCCTGGGTTCTATAAGAAATCAAGCTGAGAAAACCATGGGGAGCAAGCCAGCAAGCAGCACTCCTACATGGCCTCTGTATCAGCTCCTGCCTCCATGTTCAAGCCCTGACTTGCTTCACTGATGGACTACAGTGTGGGGAGTTTAAGTCAAATAAACCCTTTTTTTCCCCCCAACTTACTTTTTTCCTGGTGTTTCATCATAGCAATAGAAACTCAAACTAAAACAGTCTCCCAGCCTTAGGAGCAGGACTTGTATTGTAAATGTATCCATTGGGATTGGTCTTCTCAACTCTCCATTTTGATTGGTTGTGTTTTTCTGGCATGGTCTTCATTGTTGCAAAGAGACATTTTTTTTTTTTTTTTTTTGATGAAAGAAGAGGACTACACTTACTGGGCTAGACCCTGGAGAGGGATGTGTTGGTTAGAGCACCTGTCTCAAAAACAAAACCAAGAGCAAGATGATGACCAGGATGATGGCTCAGTGGGTAAAGGCCATTCAAGCCTGATGACCTGAGTTAAATTTCCAGAACCCATGTGGAAAGGAGAGACAAACTCCTGCAAACTGTCCTTAAGAAAGGGCACACATTCACCCTTCACACATACAAATACACCCATATAAACATACATAAAGAAATGTAATTAAAAACAACAGCAACAGCCAGATGGTGCCTTTCATCTCAGCACTTGCTGGGCAGAACCAGGAGGAGCTCTGAGTTTGAGGTCAGCCTGTTCTACAGAGTGAATTCCAGGATACCCAGGGCTACACAGAAAAACACTATCTCAAAAATCCAAAACCAAACAACCCTTAAACCAGAATCAAACACAAAACTAACAGCAACAAATCCAGCATGGTGATATGTATCTTTAATCCTAGCACATGGAAGGTAGAGGCAGAAGCAGAGGCAGGCAGGTTTCTAAGAGTTTGAGGACAGGCTGGTCTATGCACTAAGTTCCAGGATAGCTAGGGTCACTTAAGGCAGGGCTACCCTGTGTTGGGGTTCAAGAATTGCCACATAAACAATACGAACATCAATCTCAGTTAAGCTAGAATTTTTTTTTAACATATCCCAAGACTGATCAATCAGGACCACAAAAAGAACTGGGAGTCTAACTGTGGTATCAGTCTGTCCTCAGGACAGGCTTTTTATAGGAAAAACCAGGCTTAAAAGTTCAAAGGCTATCCCTTCCAGTCCACTGCCAATAAACAACAATTTAAGGGGGAGAAAAAGTGCAAAGGCAGTTAAGTGGTATAACATTTTTGGCTAACCAGACAGCTAACTTTTGAGCTTATTGGCCTTAGGGGAAGTAAGAGGGGGAGGTGCAATACATTGAGATAACAGGGTATAGTTGAATCATGACTTTTTGGCTTATTGGTAGCATTCTCCAGTGTCAGCTATGGATAATTTCTTCTGGGAAGTGGAGTCTGAGAACCTGAACTTAATTTCACCTTATGAGCAAAATGGAGACTGTATCCAAAATGGCTACAGTTATGTTAAATAGAGCAGGCTCAACACCCTGCCTTAAAATACTACCATTCATTGTAATATAGCACCTGAGGGTGACCTCTATCTCCACATACACACATATACACATGCATTTACACACACTTGTGCACCTGCACACACATGAACCCCCACAGAGAGAAATGCATATCCCCTCCCCTCAAAAAAAGATCCCCAAACAAGGCTTTTATGAACATTTATTAGTTATAGGTTGAATTTTGTTCTTCAAAAGATATCCTGAAGTCCTAAGATCTCCAGAACCTGAGAGCAAATGGAACACTATTTGGGAGAAAATGGTCTTGGTAAATGAAGTTATTAGAAAGCTTACAAGAAAGTGAAAATTTCACATAAAGACAGAGGCAGAGGGCCAGGCAGTGGTGGCATGGCACATGCCTTTAATTCCAGCATTCAGGAGCAGAGGCAGTCTGATCTCTGAGGCTGGCCTGGTCTAGGGCTACACAGAGAAACCTTATCTCCAAAAAGAAAAGAAAAGAAAAGAAAAAAAAACCCCAAACCAAAACCAACCAAAAAAACCCCAAATCACCCAAAACAAACAATGGAGACAGAGATTGGAGTGATAAATCTAAGCTAAGGAATGTCAAAGATGTTTGGCTGCAAGCTAATGCTGTAAGAGGCTGAAGAACATGGTCCTATTAACACTTAAAGCTTCTGGGACCATTATAGTTCTGTTCTATCACTATATCACCTATGACCAGATTTATTTTGGCTGCTTAGGATATATATATGTACACACACATATATATGTGTGTGTGTATATATATTCACACATACACTTACACACACCGCTTTAATTTCTCATAGTGAATATGTAGGGGTGGGATTGCTGGCTCCTAGGGCACTTGTCCTTTTAAATTGAATTGTTTTCTGTGGTGTTGATGAATATAGGGCTTCAAGATTTCTAGGTAAACCTCTACTGAACTATACCGTTCAGTTCACTCTTGTATATTTAAATTTAAAAGAAGCAGCTGGACCTCTCTTTCAAGTAGCTGTTCAGCTTTACACTCCATAGATCCAAGTGTCAATTACTGCACAGCCTACACAGCACTCGATGTGATCAGTCTGGTTTTTTTGTTTTGTTTTGTTTTTTCGAGACAGGGTTTCTCTGTGTAGTCCTGGCTGTCCTGGAACTCACTCTGTAGACCAGACTGGCCTTGAACTCAGAAATCTGCCTGCCTCTGCCTCCCAAGTGCTGGGATTAAAGGCGTGCACCACAACACCCAACTTCCTCCAATCTTTTTTGATAAAGCAACACACTAAGTTATTCAGGTTGGTCTTGAACTCACCCTGGAGCCCAGATAGCCCTGCCTTGGGTTTGTGATCATCCTGTTCCAGGCTCTTGCGATCACTTGATCACTTACTTATATCACTACGTTTGGATCATTAGCCATTTATATACTTGATGAAATGTCTTTACAAATTTTTGCCTGCATAATTACTCCCCCACTCTATTAGCTTCATTGGGCTATCAATGCATATACCACACAAATTTACCATCTTCCCCTCCCCCCTCGAGAACTTTGGTTTGTTGTTATTGTTTTTTTGTTTGTTTTGTTTTGTTTTTGAGACCGAGTATGTAGGCCTGGCTGTCCTAGAACCCTCTGTGTAGACCTGACTGGCCTTGAACTCAGAAAGCTCCTCATGTTTCTGCATCCCAGAGCTGGAATTAAAGACGTGGCCGCCGCCTGGCCCATCTAAGTATTTTAAAATATGAATTTTGTTGGCATCAACTACAATAATTCTAGCGTGTGTCCCTCACAAGGGACTGCCTGGGCACAGGACAGCAGAAGTCATACATCCAACCCGGAAGCCAACTAAACCATTGCCTTCCGCTTCTGCTTCTGTAAAAGATGTCTGAAGGCAGGCGATCCGGCTGTTTCTGCGCTCGGCTTCGGGAACCACAGAGAGCCTCGGTCGCGCTTTCCTAGAGCGGCCCGGAAGTGTCTCGGGGCACTTCCTGAGACCGGGCCAACTTCCTGCTGCTGCCAGCCACAGCCAGCTACTGCGGATAGGTTCCTCCAGGTGCAGAGGGCGTGAAAGGCTTGGTTCGTATTTGTGAGATTAGGTTTTCCAGAGCTATGATGAGGATTCAGGGTTGAGGGGTCTCGGCTTCGGTGTCTACGTTCACTAATACTATTTACGTGGGACTTACGTGCGCGCTTCTGTTTCTTGGTTCTTTCCCCTGCCAACTGTTAAATCTCTGGGACGCCTCCCTTCTAGACTCAGGCGGGCTCCTCTGCCACACGGTCTCAGCGCCACCTCCCAAGCACATATCCTATTGGTTATCTTTAGTTGGTAGTAATGTGACCGGCTGATGGGAGCCCTCCACATCGACCCCTATTTTTTAGTACATGAAGCTGCTGACTAGGGAGTCACTTGTCTCTCCTTTACCTCTCTAGGCAGCTGTCGTTAGGACCTTCTCTTTGGACCGGTCAAGAAAGGGGAAGAAAGGATGTCTGCTTTGGGGGCTGCAGCTCCGTACTTGCACCATCCAGCTGACAGTTACAGTGGCCGGGTCAGTTTCCTGGGTTCCCAGCCCTCTCCAGAAGTGACGGCAGTGGCTCAGCTCTTGAAGGATTTAGACAGGAGCACCTTTAGAAAGTTGTTGAAACTCGTGGTCGGGGCCCTGCATGGGAAAGACTGCAGAGAAGCTGTGCAGCACCTTGGTGCCAGCGCCAACCTGTCGGAGGAGCGTCTGGCCGTCCTGCTGGCGGGCACACACACCCTGCTCCAGCAGGCTCTCCGGCTGCCCCCTGCCAGTCTGAAGCCAGATGCCTTCCAGGACGAGCTCCAGGAACTTGGCATCCCCCAAGATCTGATTGGAGATTTGGCCAGTTTGGCATTTGGGAGTCAACGCCCTCTTCTCGACTCTGTAGCCCAACAGCAGGCATCCTTGCTGCCTCACGTGTCTTATTTCCGGTGGCGGGTGGATGTGGCCATCTCAACCAGTGCTCAGTCTCGCTCCCTGCAACCGAGTGTTCTCATGCAGCTGAAGCTCACAGACGGATCTGCATACCGCTTCGAAGTACCCATAGCCAAATTCCAGGAGCTGCGGTACAGTGTAGCTTTGGTCCTTAAGGAGATGGCAGAGCTGGAAAAGAAGTGTGAACGAAAACTGCAGGACTGAACCCTGGTACTGTGGGTGCACAGCCCCACTGGTGATGGGGCCAACTCAACTAGGGCCTGCATGTAAGAACGTATTTAAGTGAAAAGACAGCTAGGACTTTCGGGTTTTGTTTTATGAGTAAACAGCTGGGCAGGGTGGAACATTTTATAATCTCAGCACTTGGAAGGCTGAGGCTGGAGAATGGGAAAAAAAAAGCCAGCCTGGGTTTTACATAGTGAGGCTCAGTTTCGAATTAAAGAGGTAAAGCAACTATTAAAAACATGTCATTCTACTAGGGGATTTAACCTACTTGCCCCATCCCCAACTGTTGGCTTGAGGCCATGTGAAGATCTAAGTCCAGACAAAGACCTCTTGCAACATACAACAAGATTTCTCAGCATGACCCGAACCCTGCTCATTTGCTTTCATAAGTCCTGTGCCTTGCTGTGGACATGTTTATTCTTTTGCCCTAAATTCCTGCTTTCAAGAAGCTGACATCCTAGTGGGAAGATAAGAGGGGAGACATTACAAATACTGAATATCCGTTAAGTAATGTTTAATATATATAACATTAAGTACATATTTTAAATATTAAAACATGAGAACAGGGCTGGAGGATTGATTCAGCTGTTAAGAGCACTTGCCTTTGCAGAGGACTTGGGTTCAATTCCCAGCATCCACATGGTGGCTCACAAACTTCTGTAACTCCAGTTGTGGTGGACCAGGGCATCCAACACCAGGACATCCAACACAGGCACAGATGTGGTACTCACACATATATGCAAGCAAACCAGTCAGACGCATAAAATAATAAGTCTAAGACAAACAATAAAACCATGAGTACAACTTGTGACAATTGAATAGAGCCAGGTCAGACGAGGATAAGTGTTTGGAAAGGGGACCATTGTGAGAAGGTTGGTTGATAACAAGGTGATCTTCTTTGAACTTAGGTGTCTCTGCAAACGGGTGGCATTGAGGGATCAACTGGAGCTTGACTGCTAGGACAGTAAAGCTATACAGTGTCAGTGTAGTAACAGTGGAAGGCATCCACTGTATTAGTCCAGTACTTACCTTCCTCTCCATGGGCAGACTGGAACCGCTGGGTATACATATCAAGAGTGTCTTTGGGAGCTAGAGGGTTGAGTCTGTGGTTAAGTGCCCTTGTTGCTTTTTCAGAAGACCTGGGTTTGATTCCCAGCACCCACATGGTGGTTCACAGCTGTTAGTAACTCCATTTTCAGGGGATCCAATCTCTTCTTTTGTCATTCCTGGGCACCAGGCACACGCTTGGTGCAGTCATACAGGCAGAATGTCCATACTCATAAAATAAATCTTTAAAAAAAAAATTGCCTGATGATGTTGGTGCACATCTTTGATGCCAGCACTCTGAAGAGACAGGTGGATCTCTGAGTCTGAGGTCCTCCTGATCTAGAGTGAGTTCCGGGACAGCTAGGACTACACAGAGAAACCCTGTCTATAAATAAGTATATAAGGTGTCTTTGTTCTCTGGAAGGACAGCCCAGCAGAAGATGCCTATACAGGAAGAGTGTGACAGACTGTACACTTGCACATACACTTAAGGAATCCTACAAAACTGTCCTATGGGCCAGTTGGGTGACACATACCCTAGTGGTAGCGGGGCCCTGAGTACAGCCAGAAAGCCAACTATGGTCCTGCAAGGTTCACAAGACAAAGCACTAATAGGTATCCTCCCACAGTCTTTCCTTTATAGGTATCATTCCTTCTGGTTCTCTTCTGGGTTGACCCTGCCCCTGGGTGGCTTGATCTACCACTCTGCAGGTTCTGGATCCCTGCCACCCACAGCTCCACTGCCCTTCTGAAATATGCCATGCACCAGCATCCTGTAGAACTAGAGCCATGACGACAACGGGGTGTCCCTTCCTCTTTTTCAGTGTGTCAGACCACCAACCCATGTCCCTTCCTCTTCAATATGCCAGTTTTAGCCTCTGCTGTCCAAAATCTAGTTCTGACAACAAGCCTCTCTTACCAACTGGGACCCTGACCCTCAGTTACCTCCCTCTCGGGTCTACACCTTTATGGTATCGACTACGTTTCACTCAAGTGAAGACCCTCTGGGGCTCTGTGCTACCAAAGACACACACAGGCCACTTTATTGCTCTGCATTGCTGCTTTCCTTCCCTTTGCTCTCCAGGGTCACTGCCCCCACCCTCCTCCCAATTGCTGAGGCCAAGGATTTTCGGCTTCTCTACCAGACATCTTGAGAACTCCACAGGTGACCTTCCTAAATCCCAATCATTATCTTCTTGTTCTTCTTCTCCTCCCCCACGCCCACCCTACCGAGACTTGTTTTTTGTTGTTGTTGTTGTTGTTTTTGGTTTTTTGTTTTGTTTTGGTAGCCCTGGCTTGTCTTGGAACATGTGTTCTAGCTCAGGTTGGCCTGGAACTCGGCCTGCCCCAGTCTCTCGAGTGCTAGGATTAAAGGCGTGTGCTGCCACTGCCTGGCCTGGAAATCCCAGTTTTCTAGTTGTGCAAAGCACTAGGTTTCCCGTGTCTGCACATCCAATCTCCTCCGGCTACCTCAGAGCACCGTCTGGAGTCCCTCAACTTATACAGAAGTTCTTCCCTGGGTCCAGGTCGGAAGCTCGGATTCTGTGTGGCCCTAGACAAATCTTTCCATCTCCTGAAGCCTCCTCCGCCGTACACCTGCCCTCAATTAGACTTCTGAGTCGATTTCTGCAGAGTCCGCCTCTCAAGGCGACTAGGGTACAAGCCTCTATTGAGCAAGGTGGTAAATACGCAGGACACCTGCCTATGACTACAAGCCCCGAAAGGCATTGCGTTGGGGGAAGGGGCGGGGTTATGGCTCCGCCCCGGAAGATAAGGCTGCTTTGCGCCGTCTATTTCCTCTTTCGGCCTTGCTTGCCGGCAGGTAGGTTGTGTTTTGTCCGCTGTGGGTTTGAAAATATCCACCGCCATCCGCCACCGTTAACTACTCGGTGGTCTGTCATGCGGCCAGGTCCACTCATCCAGGACCAGGAGGGAGGGATGGAGTTGCTTTCGGCCTTCGGGGCTGGCAGGGACCTGTTGGTTTTGGACTCTGAATGTGAGCCGTTTCCAGACTCGCCGCCATGGGCCGTGTGATCCGAGGGCAGAGGAAAGGCGCCGGTTCTGTGTTTCGTGCGCACGTGAAACACCGTAAGGGCGCCGCACGCCTGCGAGCTGTGGACTTCGCGGAGCGACACGGCTACATTAAAGGCATTGTAAAGGTATGAGGCGCCGGCGGGGGCAAGCAGGCGGGCAAGAGGCAGGGTGTCGTGAGCAAACCTTAGACTACAACATGCCACCCTGACCCGTAGGACATCATTCATGACCCTGGCCGCGGCGCTCCCCTCGCGAAAGTCGTCTTTCGAGATCCCTACCGATTCAAGAAGCGGACGGAGCTGTTCATCGCGGCAGAGGGAATCCACACAGGACAGTTTGTGTACTGCGGCAAGAAGGGTGAGCTTTAAGGCTGGGAAGGAAGGGTTGGGCCCCGGTGCGGTGTGGGTTGGCGTTGCTTTTAGCGTTATTAGTATTCGCCATTTCTCTCGACAGCCCAGCTGAATATCGGCAATGTTTTGCCCGTGGGCACTATGCCTGAGGGTACTATCGTGTGCTGTCTGGAGGAGAAGCCTGGGGACAGGGGCAAGCTGGCACGAGCCTCCGGGAACTACGCCACAGTCATCTCCCACAACCCAGAGACCAAGAAGACCCGAGTGAAGCTGCCTTCAGGGTCCAAGAAAGTCATTTCCTCTGCCAACAGAGCTGTTGTTGGTGAGTGCCAGAGGGCAGTGGAGCCCTGAAGACAGGGTGGTCAGCATGTGAACACAGAATACAATTCTGGGTTGAATTGTAGAGTACTACAAACCTACTTTGTGGGGTTTTTTACAGCGTGGGCTGTCGAGATAGTTGATCGGTTAAAAGCACTGGTTGCTCTTCTAGGGAGTACCCAGCTCACAGCTGTGACTCCTGTCCCGGGGATTTAATGTTCTTTTCTGGTCTCTGGGCACTGCATAAATGTGTATGGATACAGACATGAAGGTAAACATGCCTGTATACATAAAATTAGGGTTTTAAAAAGGTTAGAATGCTTGCAACTGTAGATTACACTGTAATCTAGTACACTTCAATCCTGCACTTACGTTTAGTTGGTTCATTTTAGAAAAGATAGGACCAGTGTTGACTTTTAAAAGATGTTCAAGTCAGTGAAAGGGGATGTGACTCGGTTAGTTACTTGGAAGCATCTTAGAATCTGCGAACCTCTTTCTTGCATAGGATAAGTTCAGAGGGCACATGGTCAAAGCATACAGTGTTTGTCGTGGGTTTGTCCATTTGTGTGGGAGGTGTCTTCAGAGGTTGAAGAACCTGTCCTGAGTCTCAGGCACTGAATATTGAGGTGCACCCGCTGGAAGCTTGGGCAGACTCAACAGTGTACTTTAATACAGGCATGGGCCTTGCCCGTCATGGACATGTCAGTTTGCAGAGTGTGTGGGGTTGTAGATTCCTGGCATAGACTGGTGTGACCACAGGGGCTTGTGATGGCATGTCTCAGAGGTGTTCTGTAATTTTTCAGGTGTCGTGGCTGGTGGGGGCAGAATTGACAAGCCTATCTTAAAGGCTGGCCGCGCCTACCACAAGTACAAGGCAAAGAGGAACTGCTGGCCACGTGTGCGGGGTGTGGCCATGAATGTAAGTGACCAAGAGCTGACTGAGTGGGCTTTTCTTGCTGTGCTGGGAGGGTCTGCAGCAGGGAGGTCCTGGGCGGTAGGAACTTCACTGTTCCCTACATAGGTGAGATTACCGTTTCTCTAACCTCACTTCATTCTCTTTCTATAGCCTGTGGAGCATCCCTTTGGAGGTGGTAACCACCAGCACATTGGCAAACCCTCCACTATCCGAAGAGACGCCCCTGCTGGGCGCAAAGTGGGTCTCATTGCTGCCCGCCGGACTGGTCGGCTACGTGGAACCAAAACTGTACAGGAGAAGGAGAACTAGAATTCAGGAGCTAATAAAGTATGTCCTTTGGCTAATATCCTGTGTGAGCCTCTTTTTTTGTGGGGGAATCCCTCCCACAGGGCCTTTTGGTACAGAGAAGTGAAAGGTGCTTGGACTGTAGAAGACTCAAGAACATAGCATGCTGGGCCTGCCATTTGGGTGGATGACTTTGGTTTGGCTGTCCTGGAACTCACTGAAGATGATCAGGCTGGGATTGCCATCATGCCCAATGGGGTAGTGCAGTTTTACGGTGCTGACATGTGCTGTGGACCACAGTTGCTGGGCTCAGTGACAGTACAGATTTTCTCCATGCCTTCTCAACATTCAGTAGAAGCTAAGCCTTAAGCACTTAACTGACTTGGAATTACAGGCTGTCTTGGACACTAGCGTGTGAGTGCAAAGATAGTGGTGGAGGTTTAGCTTGAGATTGCTGTCTGCTGGTCGTAGATTCCAGTGTGCAGTGGGTGCTGACACTTTGGATAAGCATAGGTGCTTATGCTTAAAAGTTGTAGCCCCCAGACTACCTGAAACCATGTTGCCTATCTATCTACATGGAATAGCTAGGAGCTGGCATGTTAGTTTCCTATTCGAGGAGCAGATCACTAAGAACAAGGTCTGTTGGCAGCACTGGGACAATGCAGAGGTCTGAGGCTTACTTCTTCAGGGACAGACTGACAGTGAAGGCAAGCAGGTTTCCATTTTAAAAGAAAAAATGAGCTTTAGACCTTGCCATATCCTGTGGCATCTTGTTCATTGATCACTGATGTAATACCATTCCGCAGGAACCGTTAATGTCTCAAGGCCCTTCCCTGGCAAGTGTACTTGAGTGGCAGATACTTGTATTCCTTGTGGGGTGGTTCTGGAGACACTAGCTCAGGACTATTGGGCTGTATTCCTCCAAAATGTTGCTAAGTGATACCTTCTGCCTGGTGTACACCCTGTCTCTGTCCTGGAGTGTAATCCTTTTTCTCTTGTTGGTATGAATTCCCCCTACCAGTGAGCTACTGGCTCTAATCAGGCCATTATTCCAGGTTCTTATTCAGAGGTCCTCATAGATGACAGGCGTTTATGGGAGGAGGGTATGGGGAAAGCACTAGGTGCGGCTGCTTGGGCTGAGCCACTGCTTTTTCTATTGGTCTTGGCCAAGAAATAGAGCACCTGGCAGTGGTGGCACACGCTTTTGATCCCAGCACTTGAGAGGCAGATTTCTGAGTCTGAGGCCAGCCTGGTCTACAGAGTGAGTTCCAGGACAGCTATGGCTATGCAGAAAAACCCAAAAATAGAGCATACGGGAGGACTTGCTCTACAAGGGCAAACAAGAAACTCCTTTTCAGCTGGGCAGTGGTGGTGGTGCATGCCTTTAATCCCAGCACTCAGAAGTCAGAGGCCAGCCTGGAGACAAACCCTGCTTAGAGGAGGGTTGTGGGGGTGGGCACTTTTCTAGATCAATGGCTGAGTGGGGACCAAAGCTCACTGCCAAATGGACTAATGCTTACGAGGCTTCTACTCCAGGGAAGGGCTTGTTTAGCAGTGTTTGTGGCTTAAAAATGAGCTACTATGAGTTACCAGTCCTGAGCACAGCCTTGATTTTTGAGGGCTCTGTTCTCAACAAAACTCCGTACTCCTAAAGCAGTCTCCATACTGCTATGAGCTTAAGACTTTCAGAAACCTCCCTTGACTCAACTTACTGTGTTCTTGATTGGCTGATCAGAGGTCAGGTGAAGCGAAGTCAGTCAGCTGAGGCATCAGCATTAGGGCTAAGTTTAAGGAAATTTAGATGGTGGACTGGAGCTAGTGAGGTGGCTCAGTGCTTTGCTCTTCCAGAGGTTCTGAGATCAATTTCTGGGGACCTAATGGTAGCTATAAAAGGATCTAATGCCCTCTTCTGGCATGGAGGTGTACATGCAGACAGCTCTCTAAGCTGTCCGAAGTGTCCTAAAAACGTGAAGAGGCCGCAGTTGGATGGAGCATCTGTCCTATGCCTTTTCAAAGTCTAAGAGAGCTGTAGGTCACAAAAGGTTTTGAGGAAAATAGCCATATAAAGGTATTTCTGGGTTCGGGTCTCATACCAACGAACTTGACATAAGCTCAAGGATGGCTTTGCCCCTGATTCTCCTGCCTCCACTTCTCAAGAACAGATGTTACAGGCATGCAGAAGTCATGGTTATGTAGTTCTGGGGATCAACCCCCTGCATCATGCACTCTACCAAAGAAATTATATTACCAGCCCTTAAAACATCTACCTTTGAGTTGACTTGTACATTTATTAGTGTATGTACATACTTGTTTGTGTGCAGGTGCGTACCAAGTGTGGAGGTCAGAGGACAGGATGGAGTTGTTCTGTCTACTGTGTGAGCTCTGGGGGTTGAACTCAGGTTGTCAGGCTTGGTGACAAGCACTTTTACCCACTGAGCCACCTTGTCAGCTCATGAGTCAAAATTTCACTAGAAGTTTAGGACATTCTATCTGATAAATAATAATGATATTATGGCACTATCCACCCTCCCACCCCCAAATTTGGTAAGAGGGACTCTAAATTGAAAGAATGCCTCTGTAAGACTGGCCTGTAGGCAAGTCCATTGGATATTTTCTTGATGAATAATATAGGAGGGCCCAGACCATTGTTGGCAGTACCACCTGAGCAGGTGGTCATGGGTTGTAAAAGAAAAGTTGAGCAAGCCAGTAGGCATTGTTTCTTCATGGCATGTGCTTGAGGCTGTGTTCCTGCAGTCAGGATGGTTGTGATGTGGAAATGTTAGCCATTTAACCCCCTCTTCTCAAGTTACTTCCGTTCATGGTGCTGTTACAGCACTGGCAACCCTAAAGGAGACTGATAATATCGTTGGCCATTTTGGGTGGAGGATGGCGGAAATTCTTTGGGCTAGAAAATCCATTGAGTATTCAGAGCTTACTGAGCTACTGTGGGACTTAGAAGATAAAGATGAGAGCAGCCTAGTAAAGACTACTGGGACCGTCCAATAGTTTTTCCTTTCTTTTTCTTTCTTTCTTTCTTTTTTTTTTTTTTTTTTTTTTTTTTTTTTTTTTGGCGGTTTCTGTTTGGCCCTGGCTTTTCTGGAGCTCACAATGTAGATCAGGCTAGCCTTGAACTTCGAGATCCACCTCCCTCTGGGTGCTGGGATTAAGGGCATGCACCAGGCCTGACACTTTTCTTTGTTGTTTTGAGACAGAATTCTACTATGTAACTCTGGCTGACCTGGAGCTCAATATGTGGACCAAACTGATCCTGAACTCAAGAGATCCACCTGCCTCTGTTTTCTAAGCACTGGGACTAAAGGTGTGCACCATGATGCCCGGTGATTATTTCTAATCAAGAATCTGTGGTTTTTGTTAGCTGAGGGTAAAAAATCAACTTTCCAAGAGACCAGAACCATTAAAGTAAGCCTTTGCTTTGCTAGAACAATCAATATGGGTCAGCTGGGGTTGAAGAATAAGCTGAGGTAAAATCTGGGAAGTGTTTCCTCAGGGTTAGCATGCAGAGCTGTGCTCCAGAGGCAGTCAAGGCTGTACCTTGTGCTGGCAACTGAACTCAGTAATGTGTAAGATTTTTCAAGGAGGTACAGGTCATGAAAGGGTCATGTGGGTTCAAGCTGAGGCTTAGCACTGTGAGATGACATTGATGAAGGTGCAGCCCTAAGGGATCACGGAGAGAAATGAGACTTGGTACTGAGACTCTGGGAAGAGAGTGCAGGAGAGACGTTACTGATGAAGGTGCAGCCCAGTTTGAGTGGAGGCCCCAGCATTTTAGAGATGCTGGTACCATAGGACCAGCAGTGGATCCTAACTTAACTTGTATAAGAAAGCAGACTGAGCAAGCAGCAAGGAGCAAGCCAGTAAACAGCTACTCCATGGCCTGTGGATGAGTGCCTGCCTGGACTTCCTTCAAGGATGGACCCTTTCTTCTTTAAAGGTGGTGTTTTTTTTTTTTTTTTTCCCCCCGAGACAGGGTTTCTCTGTATAGCCTTGGCTGACCTGGAACTCACTCTGTAGACCAGGCTGGCCTCGAACTCAGAAATCCACCTGCCTCTGCCTCCCAAGTGCTGGGATTAAAGGCGTGCACCACCATCGCCTGGCTAGGTGGTGGTGTTTTTATCAGGACAATAGAAACCCTAAAACAGGTACCAAACAGTTTTTTGTTGTTGTTGCTTTGTATACATAAGTTCAAATGTACCTATTTTTCCTTTTTTTAAAGTACAAAACATGTATGGGGTTGCAGAATGGCTCAGCAGTGAAGAACACTGACTGTTCTTCCAGAGGTCCTGAGTTCAATTCCCAGCAGCCACACGGTGGCTCACAACCATCTGTAATGAAGACAGTGACAGTGTACTCATATACATAAAATAAATAATTATTTAAAAAAATATAAACCTGTATTTCCAAACACTTAGAGCTGCCATTTCAGAATATTTGGTAAGAATATTAAAAAAAAAATTTTATTTGTGTGTGTGTGTGTGTGTGTGTGTGTGTGTGCATGTACATCAAATACATTTACGTGCTTGGAACTCCCATGGGAGCCGGAGGACAACTTGTGTGACTTAGTTCTCTCTGTCCACAATATGGGTTCTAGAAAGCAAACCCAAGTCATCTGGCTTTTCCACAGAGCCATCTCTCTGGCCCAAGATCTTTTTTTTTTTTTTAATATCACTTTATCAACATAGCACTTAAGTGTTTTAAAAGGATACCGAAAATGGTCCAACATTCTATATTTAAACACAGTATTAGAATGATCAGATACATTTAGGAACGTCCAGAAGCTATGTAAGAAAAGGAACTCCACTTGAAATGTGAATAGTTCCTATGCCAAATAGACAACGGTAGAATCATGGCTGTCTTTACCAGTATCTACAGTTGTAGGATTACTCTCCAATTAAACTTCAAGATGTTGAGGAAATAAAGTTAGCGTTTGCTGAATGTTTTTCCCCAGGAGGGATATGGGACTCTAACAGAGTCCCCAAGGGAAGGTTCTAGATTTAACAGAATTTCCTCCTGGAGGAAGGCTGTTCAGGTCTTGTGCATGTTCTAAGCGTGGGCTTCTGTCAGCCATGGGTCACAGTTTCTTGTGTACTTTCTGATGCTGGATCAGGTGCCCGTGCTGATTGAAGGCTCGTCCGCACTCGCCACACTCGTAGGGTTTCTCTCCCGTATGGATCCTCTGGTGCTGGATGAGCACCGAGTACTGGCTGAACGCCTTGCCACAGCTGTTGCACTCATAGGGTTTCTCGCCCGTGTGGGTCCTCAGGTGCACGATGAGAGTTGCTTTCAGGCTGAAAGCTTTGCCACACTCTGTGCACTGAAAGGGTTTCTCGCCTGTGTGGATTCTCTCATGCTGGATCAGGGACCTGCGCGCACTGAAAGCATGCCCACATTCGCCACACACGTAGGGTTTTTCTCCAGTGTGGACCCTCTGGTGCTGGATGAGGTGCGAGTGCTGGACAAAGGCCTTCCCGCACTCATAGCATGCGTAGGGCTTCTCCTGCGTGTGGATCCTCTCGTGATTCATGAGGGTGGATCGGTGGCTAAAGGTCTTGCCGCACTCGCTGCACTCGTACGGCTTTTCCCCGGTGTGGACGTTGTGGTGCTGGATGAGCACAGAGCGGTCACTGAAGGCCTTCCCGCACTCGCTGCACGTGTAGGGCTTCTCCCCAGTGTGGACCCGCTGGTGCTGCAGCAGCGTCCTCTTCACACTGAATGTCTTCCCACACTCGCTGCACCCGTGAGGCTTCTCCCCAGTGTGCACCCTCTGGTGGCTGCGCAGGACGGTGCTATGGTTGAAGGCTTTCCCGCACAAGGGACACACATAGGGTCTCTCCCCCGTGTGGATCCGCTGATGCTGGATGAGGTGGGAGAGCTGGGTGAACGCCTTCCCGCATTCCAGACACTCATGAGGCTTTTCTCCCGTGTGGATCTTGTGGTGCTGGGCTAGGTCAGAACTCACTCGAAAGGCTTTCCCACATTCGTTACACTCATAGGGCTTCTCGCCTGTGTGGATCCGCCTGTGCTTACTAAGGACAGAACTCTGGCTGAAGGCCTTCCCGCATACATGGCACACATAGGGCTTCTCACCAGTGTGTATTCGCTGATGCTGGAGGAGATGAGAGCTCCGACCAAAGCACTTTCCACACTCAATGCATATATAGGGTCTCTCTCCACTGGGAGCCATCGGGGGTCGAGCAACTGGTACACTAGGGTTCAAAACGTGGGCATTCTGGGGGCCAGCGGGCTTTGGACTCGGACAGAAGGTCGGCTCTGTTTTGTAAGGATCCTCGACCTTCTTTAACAGTGTTTCCGCCGGCGTCGCTGACGCTTCCTCTGAGATCAGCGGCTGCACACTCAAGTCTGTGTTTTGGTTCTCTTCTTTGGCTTTGCATCCTGAAGCACCAAATATAACACGAAAAGGTTAACACTGGCTGGGGTGGTGGGTGGCCTATGCTGACAATCTCAGAACTTGAGAGGCTAAGGCGAGAGGACTGTGAATTCAGTGCCAGGCTAGGCTACCTGCAAAAAACAATAATCCAACAGGGTGGTGGTGGTGGCGGGGCGCTGGCCTTTAATCCCAGCACTCGGGAGGCACAGGCAGGCAGATCTCTAAATTCGAGGCCAGCCTTGTCTACAGAGCAAGTTCCTGGACAGCCAAGGAAGGCTACACAGAGAAACTCTGAAACCCTGACTTGAAAAACAAACAAAACAAAACACACACACACACACACACACACACACAGAGGCATTTTTAAAAATGAGAAAAGAAAAAACCTAAACAACACAAATCAAAATAAAAACAACAGAAGGTTAATACTACACACAACGTCTGAGTGCAATCCTAATGCTAGCTTGGCTGTAGTCTCTGATGTAAGATCCAAAGGGAATATCTTTCAATAAGTCAAAACCAACAGTGGAAGGGGAAGGAATCATCCTGTCTGGCCGGTGCAGAATGCACACGATAGTGGGAGCACATCCTAGTGTCCCCTGTAGTAAGAACTGGTTTCCATCGGCTGTAGGCATCGGCACCTGCAGTAAAGCAGGACCTGGGGCTGGGAGGGGAAGCCTGAAGCTTCTGAGCAGGTCAGAGGATTCTATCCTGGGACCAATGGCTTCCTATATTGTGTTAGGCTGATGGTCACCTGTGTGGAAGACACTTCAATGTGGAGAATGCACTGTGTAGCCAGCGGTAGGATAGATGCTTAAAGAGACAGATCATGGGAACCTGGTGCCACATTTAGGTTAGAGATGATTTGGGAGGGTGGCAGCATAAACACTAAGGATTTCTGGAAGGGAGAGACGGGCTCTAAGGCGGACCATGTGTGTATGTGGGCACTGGGAATAACCATGTTTCATATCTTGAGTTTACAGGTGTCTTTACATCAAGGGTTCATACGGAGACTGCTACACTGGACCATAGTGTACAGAGGCCCTTGAAATACAAGGCCTAGCAGGGGCTAAGTGTCCCATTCCACATGGTGAAGGGGTTCATCCCTTCAGGTTTCCATGATACAGTCCTGCTGCAGAGGATGGTGGCCTGCCCCACCAGCGCTAGAAGCTCCTGTGCATCCTGTAGCCACCTACAACCTACTGGCCGGGCTCAGGATGCCAGCCTACCCTAAAGCCCTAACTGCTGTTTCCAAGGTCTTAGCTGTGGACTTCCCTGAATGAGTTCTCAAACTTGATTGATTCCTTGGACAGAAAGCCCCACAACAAAGAAGGCATAAGAAGAGATTTCTTACTTTTTAAATTAAATTAAATTAAATTAAATGTGTGTGTGTGTGTGTGTGTGTGTGTGTGTGTGTGTGTTGTAACAGTTCTGGTGAGACAGGAGCTTTAGGTTTATGTCATCTTTTGTTGTGGTGTTCATGGCTGAAGCTAGAATACTGTATGTGGTGAGCAATGACTTCACTACTGAACTACACATCTCAGGCCTAGAAGCTTTATTCTGGTTCAGAACTTGCTATGTACTGGGTATTCTCAAAAACCTAACATGGAGACCTAACACATGAGACACTCAGAGTCTGAGACATCCATGAACAATGCAAAAGGACTTCCTATGATGGAGAGGGATATTCATGAAGGATTTTGTGACTGAAGTGTTTGGAGAAAGATTTCCACAAAGGCATCCAAACAAACATACTTGACTCGCTCTTCGAGGTCAGCAGTATCCGGACAGACATACTAAATACTAACAGTTCCTGTCAAGAGATGGCCACGATCAGACGACAGCTCAGCAGAGCTTCCCCTGAGAAACAGGGATAAAGGGATGGGAACCTTCATCAGATGAGGTCCAGAAATAACATTTGAGGGCACCGGACAGTCAACCCACCCCAGGCCTAATGAACCGGCTCCACCAGACAATCGTCCGTCCCGCCCACCAGACAATCATCCCCGCCCACCAGACAATCGTCCCGCCCACCAGACAATCATCCCCGCCCACCAGACAATCGTCCCGCTACACTTGGCTGCTGCCAACATCAAGCCAGTCAGGTGGTGCTTAGGGATTAACCTGGAGTTCACCAGACCTCCTGGGACTTGACTCCTCCATACTAGACCAAACCTCTCTTTTCATCCTTCCTCTTCTACATCAGCAACTAAGCCCTTGTTCACATCACCAGCCTACCCCACCAAGAGCTACCTATTAATCCAACTGATATGTTTACGAACCAACACCAAGAAGTATGAATCTCAGTATGGCATGCGCCTGCACCGACCATGATAGCTGAGTGTCTGGAATACCTTTGCCCTCATTATATATTGTGTAACTATCAGTATTTTATAATTACCTATTATATGTTAGTTTGTTTTCTTCAGGAGGTAGAAAGCTGGAGCAAAAAAAAAAAAAAAAAAAAAAAAAAAAAAAAACCCAAAACCTCACTTATGTTCTTCAAATTAAGGGAAAAAAAAAATCACAAGCTCTATAGGATCCCTTTTTCTCAAATCCAACGGGGCCTTGGTAGCTGAAGGAAGACAGGAGGCGGAGGTAAGGAAGAAAGATGGGGTCAGGATTTAGAAGGGTGAAGAGGCACAGGTCCAGGGCGCGCCTCCATGGATCTTCCCAGTGCTGATCATGACCAGGACTTCTTTGGAATTAGGTCTGGAAGTGGGGAGGGCAAGGGCTTGCCTGACCCTTTCTTGTCAAAAGGGCAAAGGTTGGAGTCACTAAGGAAAGAAGGCGAATCTGTCATCCCCAGGGCTCTTGTCCCCATGTCTGTGCTTAAAAAAAAAAAAAAATCCATTGCTTGACAGTTCATGTCTGTGATGCAGAAACACTTTCTTTCCTATCTTGATCTTACAGTCTGCAGTTTTGCTAAGTGCATGATTCTGATAGCTCTGGAGTAGATTTCACAGATTTTGACATGTAGCTGACCACAATCCTTGCAAACAGTTTTACTTCATTCTTTATAATCTGGCAGAACTTCTAGCATATCACTCAGCAGAAAGCGTTTAGTTGTCTACTTAAACTTGATGTTAGGTGTAAGTATTTATTTCCTAGATGCTTTTTCTTAGGTTGAACAAGATCTTTCCCATGCCTGGTTTGTCACACTTTAATCAGGGATGAACGCTGGGTCCCCTGCAATGCCTTTTCAATAACTGCGAGTGAACACAGGTTTCTTTTTTATGCTACAACACTGTGAATCATGCTACGCTTTTTTGTTTGTTTGTTTGTTTTGTTTTGTTTTGTTTTTCGAGACAGGGTTTCTCTGTGTATCCCTGGCTGTCCTGGAACTCACTCTGTAGACCAGGCTGGCCTCGAACTCAGAAATCCACCTGCCTCTGCCTCCCAAGTGCTGGGATTAAATGCGTGCGCCACCACTGCCCGGCTTGCTACGCTTTTTAGTAAGACTTTTATTTTGAAATAATGGGGTTTTTTTGTTTGTTTGTTTTGTTTTTCTGTTTTGTTTTGGAGACAGGGTTTCTCTGTGTAACAAGCCCTGGCTGTTTTATATCTCACTCTGTAGACCAGGCTGGCTGAAAACTGACAGAGATCCTCCTGTCCTGACTCTCTGCCACTGGGATTAAAGCATGCGCTACCACTGCCTGGCCCAGTAGGGCTAAATCTTAAGGGGAAAGTGGCCATACTAAACCCTGACGCCAATCAGCCAGCACAGTGCTGCTGTTATCCTTTCCCACTTTGAGGGAAGGGCAGCTTGGCTATGGTTTTCCTGAGACTCTGACATTAGTTGCTGTCAGAGATTCTTCATCTAACATTAGTGTGAGCACAGGCTTTATGGTTGGGCCCATCCACATCATGCCATTTTCCCTATCTATAATCTTTTTATAATTTTTCCCAAGTAACTTTTGTAAAGTTTCATTTCCTTTATGTGTATGACTGTTCTCTGTCTGCATGTATGTCTGTGGACCACTTGTGTGCCCGGTGCTTGTGGAAGCCAGTAGAGGGCACCCCCTGAAACTTGAGTTACAGAAGCTTGTGAACCACCACGTGGGTGCCGGGAATCAAACTCGGGTCCTCTGGAAGAGCAGCCAGTGTTCTTCACCACTAAGTCATCTCTCCATATCCCAAGTAACGTTCTGATGCTATAAATGTTATAATTTTAATATTTATACCTTTGGTTACTGCTGATAACAATACAAGCTATTTTTATTACCTATTGCTAAATTCATGTATAAATACCAATCTCTCTCTCTCTCTTTTTTTTTTTTTTTTTTTTGAGACAGGGTTTCTCTGTGTAGCCCTGGCTGTCCTGGAACTCACTCTGTAGACCAGGCTGGCCTCGAACTCAGAAATCCGATTAAAGGCGTGCGCCACCACCATCCGGCTCTTTTTTTTTTTTTTTTCCTAAGATCAAGATCACATAAACTTCAAACAATACTTTTCTTTCTAATTCATATATATATTCACTTTGCTTTATTTCATACATGGAGCCTCAGTACAATATCTCATGGCTTAGGGGAAGTGAATTCTTTTCGAACTGAGATGAACTTTCATCCCTTCACCTTGAGTATCAGGTTGAGAAACTTCCCTTCTATATTAAGATACCTTGTTGCTTTTTAAACCACCACAGAACCATCAGCACTCAAATCTCTCTCTAATACCTGGGTAGCCACCTATGGTCTTTCTGAGCAGCAACAAAATCCCAGGTGTCTACACAGCTCAGCTACCCAGTCCTTTCTCCTTTTTACTAAGGTTTACCACCCTGTCTATCCATTACCCTACACTTTCTCCTATGGGCTATTGCCTGGCCCACTACCTCCTGGTCTGTGACATTCTGTCAGAGGAAGAGTGACTGACCCTTCCCTGACCAATGCAAGCTTCTTCCATGGGTGGCTCAGTCTGAATTAGTCACACCTTCAGAGAAAACAGGACCAGTTCTCCTTACTCACCTGAGTGGTCACTTCCCAGGCTCAGCTCAGTTCCCTGTCCATCCAGGACCCACGGATCTTCTCCTCGCTCCAGCTGGGAGATCACAACAGGCTTAGATCCTGGAAGTCCTACTCATGAGGAGGGAAGCCCTTGTGTTACACAGTATTACTAAGGTACTCCCTTAATCCATGCTACATGCAGGCATGTGAAAATGAACAACTCCGTTGGAGCTGAACGCTTGGGAGAGAAGCAAACTTCAGGATCAGTTTGGCCCATGTCCCCCTCCTCCCAGAAGCTGCCTCCCCTGGGAAACCCCCACGTGAGTCTAGCACACAAAGATACACAGATGGGGCCTTACCCAGTGAGACTACATTCCCGTAGGTCTCCATCATGACATTTCGGTAGAGACCCCGTTGAGCAGGGCCCAGGCGGGCCCACTCCTCCTGAGACAGAAGAACAGCCACATCCTCAAAGGTCACCTTGGCCTGGAATGACAGGATTGTGAGTAACGGTACAGGTAGTACACGTGACGTGGAGACCGGTGAGGACCCCCTTAGAGCCACATGAGCTGGCTAGGCAGAGGTGAGAGTCAGGATATGTGGTGGTAGTCAGACGGCTTGGGCATAGGAAGACTATAGGAGCTTTGGTTAAGCCACTGAATAAGCTTTTAGGACCACTCACCTGGGGTGCTGCTGGCAGTGGCAGAAGTCCGGCTGCTGCCATCTTGGTTTCTTAGGACTGCAAGGACAACAGAAATCAGGGGATCCCGTGGGGCTGAGAAAGAAGAGAGAACACATTGAGAGTCCTCCAGTCCAACAGATCCTAGCTTCCCAGGTGGCCCTTTGTCATATAAAGTCAATACTAAGGTGAGATCCAAGGAACTGAAGCCACCATAGTCCTGCTTTGTCTCATATAACTGAATATATGAGACTCCATGCTCACACTGGTGTTCTCTAGTACAGAGTCCTGAGCAAACATATGGGTCCTGAGCCTGTCCCATCTAGTAGGCTTAGTCAGGAAATCCCACTTAAAAAATGGTAAGGAGAGCCAGAGGCTATTATATCTTTATGAGTCTGAGGCCAGATTGGTCTACATAGTAAGTTCTAGACCAGGCAGGGCTTTATACCCTATTTTGTTTTGTTTTTAAAGATATGTAGGCGGCTGGAGAGATGGCTCAGTGGTTAAGAGCACTGGCTGCTCTTCCAGAGATCTTAAGTTCAATTCCCAGCAACCACATGGTGGTGGCTCACAACCATCTATAATGGGATCTGATGCCCTCTTCTGGTGCATCTGAAGACAGCAACAGTGTAGTTTTTTTTGTTTTTTATTTTTTTTATTTTTTTTATTTTTTTTTATTTTTAGATTTATTTATTGTATATATGTGAGTACACTTTAGCTGTCTTCAGATACACCAGAAGAGAGCATCAGATCCCATTACAAATGGTTACAAATGGTTGTGAGCCACCATGTGGTTGCTGGGAATTGAACTCAGGATCTCCAGAAGAACAGTCAGTGCTCTTAACTGCTGAACCATTTCTCTAGCTCCCCAGTGTACTCTTATAAAAAAAAATAATAATAATAAATCTTAAAAAAAAAAAAAAAAAGTAGCCTAGAAAGGTAGCTCCGTGGCTCAGCGTTAAGAGCACTTGTCACTCTTGCAGAGGACCCAGGCTTGTGCACCACTCCAGTTCTAGAGGATCTAATGCCTTCTCCTGGCTTCTATGGGCTGTTACACACAGGTGGTACGCATGAACTCACATAAGAACATACACATGAGGACAAATAATTTTTAAAAAATGATAAGGATTTCTAGGCAGAGAACCCATATACCCATTGTTTTCCAAGAGCTTAAAGTTTCAACTTTTTACTCCCTAGACTATCGGGGTTCTTATTGTTGGCTGACCATATGTATGCTGGGGAGCCTGTGAAGGCTCTGGCTGCTGGCTGGCTCACCCTGGCCCTGGCCTTCGATCCTGCCTGCTCACAAGGACAGTATTCTCCAGGGCCCTACATGTTCTATACTCTAGGCATTCCTATGGTTCTCATGGGACCTGTAGGCATTAAGCCAAGCTCCTTCCCAAAGACATACTCCCTCCAGAGTGAGAAGTGGATGGCCCACTCGAGGCCCACACTTCCGGGGGAAACCCCAGGCTCAGGCACTTTAGTCAGGCTTATCCTCTTGCACTCGGACAAGGCGAGGGCTCAACTTCTACACTGGCTACACAAGCCTGAGCAGTGGTTACTATGGGGGAACTGAGTCTGGAGTAACACAGGGTCTGAGACCTGAAAGATGTCTCAAACAGGAAGGGGACACTTGGTGGTGGGTGGGTTTTGGGGGAAAACAAGTGTTTAGCACAACTAAATGGTGGGGGGAGAGGGAGTTCTGAGCACTCCCCCCACAGAGCTGGTCCTGGAGCAGATGAGTTCAGTCTTCTGAAGTGTTGGGGAGCAGTCTACAATAGTGGGACAGGGCCAAGCCTGCAACCAGTGGCGGATGGAACCAGAATTAAACAAAATAAAACAAAACAAAACAAAAAAACAAAAACAAAACTGAGGAACAAGATTATAATACATCTTTTCAGGCATCTAGCTATTTGATGAAGAAATGGAAGCTAAGCACAGTTCCTTTCCTTTGTAATTCTAGCTTCAGAAGGTGGAGGCAGAAGGCTCCGAAGTACAGTAAAGGGCCAGACTGAACTACACAGGGAGACGTTGTCTCAAGGGGAAAAATAAGGGAAGAGAAAGAGGAGAGCACCATGGTATCATGACCAATTGGTGTGTTGGGGGGAAACAGGAAGTCAGGGTTACCTACTGGTGTGTGTGTGTGTGGGGGGGGGGGAGACAGGAAGTCAGGGTTACCCTATCATTTTTTAAATAAAATGTCAGACATTTGCATGAATAGCTTTCAGGAAGCCCAAACTAAGCTGTCTCTGAAGGACGAAGCATGGTGACAAGGAGGGAGAGGCTGACTCCGACATCTCACTCCTCTCAAAGGCCATCTCTCTAAATGTGTGTGCATAGTTTTCTTAAATTTTCACTTGAATGTAACTGGAATCTAAATAAAATTCCTTTAGCATTTACAGGAATAATAGATATGAAGAAGAATCCAGAAGAGTGAGTATGGGCAGTGGAGTCAGATATGTACACTAACACAGGGTTAGTCTACTGAGAACAGGACAGATAGTCACAGGTAGACTCGGGGACCTAAAAGATGACAGGCAGGAGGGCAAGATGGCTCCGTGGATAAAAGTGCCCATTGTCAAGTTTGATGACCGGGGTGTGGTTCCTAGAATCTACATAGTAGGAGAGAACCAGCTTCACACTTGCTATGACATGCATGCTCACATGCAAATGCTCGCACACACACAAAACAACACAAAATATTAGGGCCAGCACAATAGTTCAGTGGGCTTTCCTCCAAGCTGGACAACTTGAGTTCAGTCCTGAGACCCACATGGTGGAAGGATAGAACCAACTCTTACAAGTTGTCTTCTACATGCATGATTGGTCTTCAATCAATCAATCAGTCAATAATAAAACCCAATAGGCTTTAGAATTCAGTTCCTTATTTAGTAATATTTGTATCCAGATGGAATATGATTAAATATAAAGCCCTCAGCCTCCTTCTTTCTGGCCCCCATGTCTGACCCCTGCCACCTCCTGATACACTACCCCTTTCCCAGTCCTCTGGCAGCAGCCAGGTCGGCCTTTCTAGTCCCTCAGTCCCTCTTTTCCATGGGTGCAGATTCACCCCATGTAGTCTTTACCCCTTCTGCTTTTTAGGAGAACATGATGTTCACATGATGTCACCTCCCACTGGACCCTGGAGCAATCCCTGATAGGGATCCCTTTGATCTCCACATGGCGAAATTCAATAATGACACTTTATTGTGGGCAGTAGGCATACTGCCTGTGTGTGGGCACTGCTCTCCCTTAGTGAGTGAGGCCTTCTCAGTGTCTCCCTTCACTGACCTCTTCATTCACTTGGGTGGTATTTCTTCCCATCCTCAGGTTCATGAGAGATTGACCTTCACTAATGAGCAGCTCTGGTTCCGGAACCCTGACAGAGGGACAGGTATTCAGCACATTGTCAGTCCTGACTACCTGGGCAGGGGGCCAGTGATGAGAATACAGAGGACCCACTCAGACCTTCTGACAGGTCTCCAGGCTCTGAGGGCCGACCTAGAAACTGCTGGCTCTTGGTTGGTACAACTTCTGTGACGTCCAGGGAATTTAGGTTTATAACTATTTATTTTTGTAAGCCAAATCAGAAGTCAATCATTTGTTTTGGAATTTCTAAATATCTTGCTGTGGCACAGCCTACATGTTTGTTCTAGAGCAGTGGCTCACAACCTGGCTAGAGCAGTAACCCTTTAATACAGTTCCTCATGTATGAAAGGCTACCTGTGAGCACACAACACTCGAGATTTTCTCTAAGCAAATGGTCATTATCTATCCATCCATCCATCCATCCATCCATCCATCCAATTAATAGCTGTCTGTCTGTCTATCTATCTATCTATCTACCTACCTACCTGTCTATCTAATTAATAGCTTTCCTACACACCAGCGACACTTGGTCCAAGACACAAAAAGAACAAGCACCACAAATCATAGTAATGCTACTTTGTATACTTTATTCACAACATCCATCAACATTTTGTTTTATTTTGCCTTGGCTGTCTTGGAACTCACTCTGTAGACCAGGCTAGCCTCAAACTCAGAGATCCACCTGCCTCTGCCTCCTGAGTGCCAGGGATTAAAGGTGTGTGCCACCACTCTATCCATCAATCAACGTTTTTATGAAAGATGGTAGGGGTTACAGGGTCTCCTAACTAAATATTTTTATATTCATTAGGAAGGCTCAACAAACACAGAGGTACCTCAGAGCTGCTAAGAAAAGAGCCAGCTGAGAAAAGGCGCTTCGGCTGCCACAGGGCCAACCACCTTAATGAGAGTCACATGGGCCTGGGCAGGAACCGCAGCTTAGATTGAGCCAGGAGTGTTGGCACTCACCTGTAACCCCAGCACTTGGGAAGCTGAGGTGGGCAGATTGCTAACATGAGGCTACACAGTTTGAATTCTAAGCCAGTAGATGTAACAGACCTGCATTGGCTCAGGACCCCAAGACCAAGTTCTCAGCACAACGATTTATTTACCCCAGAAGGCAGAGGGCAGGGAATAAGAGACAAAGACAGGAGATAGAGGATGAAGGGGAAGGGAACAAGGGACAGAGAGGAGGAGTGTTTGCTGGGGCAGGGGTGGGGATGGAGTGGGTGGTAAAGGACTGCCTCTGGATAGAGAGGAGACAGTCGTGGCCCATAGGCAAACGGTTTATAAGGGCAAAATGGGAAACCTGAACCAGAACTTGGTGTTTAAATTGAATTGGGCATGCTACTAGGTGAGCCAAAGGGGGCTTTAGAATGCTGAACTTCGATAGCCGGAGCTTGGTAGTCAGCACCAGGAGAAGGAAGTGGCCAAATAAGGGAATAAACCTTGGTGGCTAGCTTTAGGGATGTAGTCTAACAATGTTTAGCATGCCGGAGCCATGTTTACTGCGCAAGCTGGCTAGCCCATTCACTATACACTAAGTTACATAGTAAGATTCTGTCTCAAACAAAAAAACAAACAAAAAACCCAAGCAACCAACCAAAACACAGGAGAAGAGGAGGCAGGGAAGAGCAAACAGCTCAGAACAGTGTTGGGTGCCGACTTTTAGCAGAAAGCAGCTCTCAGCTTTGCAGCCATCTTGAGCCATATACCCTGACATGAGATTTGAATTACAATAGCCTACAACAGCTGAGAACACTCTGATAATCTTGGTTTAGATACCTTGAGATTAAAGGTGTGTGAGATTATAGAGATCAGAGTTAGAGACAAGACCTAAGGGCATGATTAAAGGTGTAACTTAGAGGCGTGGCTTAGAAGTGAGACATATAAAAGGCAGAGACAGAACAGATCAGAATTGAGACGATAGAAGACAGAACCAGAGATCAGAGAATATAGAGGGATCATCAGAGACGAATCTCAGACATTAGGTAGAATCTGCCGTCACCCTCGCTCTTGCTGGAACCTTGACCCACAGACCGGAGCAGCAGCTTGGGCCGGGATACAGTGGCCGCCCAAACGTGGGTCGGCCCGGGCCTCAACATTTTGCCTGGGCTGCAACAGAACAGAAACCGAGCACAGTCCAGTTTGTTTGGGGAGAGACTCAAAATTGCTAGAAAAACAGATGATTAACTAACGCGCTTAAGGTATTTTGCTAAATATTAAAATTAAGTCTTTACACAATCTTCAACAAACTACCAGAAAGTGGGGCCAAGACAAAAGATTTTAAGATTTTTAAAAAGGACAAAGAAGACACATTTAGCTGTACTTGGAGACGGAAACCTGTAATCCCAGCACTGAGGAGGCTGAGGCAGAAGGATCTTAAGAGTTCTGGGTCAGCTGGGGCCACACAGGGATCATGTCTCAAAGGAAATCAAGCAAACACTGTGGAGGAAAGTCTGAGTGAGAAACAGACCAGAAAGGGAATGGAGTTCCAATACACCCGCCTGGACCAGAGAGCATCTTCCCACCCAAAGCTCCATTCTGCCAAATGATGGAACCATAGACAGTCAATTACCTGAAACTGACCATCACTGGCCAGTCTGGCCGTCTACAGCCCATAATATATTCAGGCAGTTCTCTATCTGACATGTTCCCTTGCACTTTGCAGTATACTAAACAAATTTATTTTTGCTTTAAAGACTGGGTTAGTTCACCAAACAAAACCTCATCCACACCTCAAATCCAGCCAAATTAACCAACCAGTAAGAAACCTTATGTAGGCTGGGAAGTGGTGGCACACATCTTTAATCCCAGTACTTGGGAAGCAGAGACAGGTGAGTCTCTGTGAGATCGATGCCAGCCTGGTCTACAGAGCTACTTCTAGGCTAGCTAGGGCTACACAGAGAAACCCTGTCTCAAAAAGCAAGCAACCAACCAAGCAATTGAACAAAAAAAAAACCCTCATGCATATCAAAACCACCTAAAACTCCCAAAATAGGGGCAGAGACGATGGCTGTTCTTTTAGAGACCCCGGGTTCACTACCCAGCATCTACATGGAGGCTCACAGTCATCTGTAACTCCAGTTCTAGGGGATCCAACACCCTCTTCTGGCCTCCTCAGGCACTGTACACATGTACACAAGCAAAACACCCATACACACAAAATAAAATAGATACATCTGAGAACCACAATAACCCTCCCCAAATAGGCCACGGCCTAGGGAAGAATTTAGTGTATGACACAGGTGCATTTTCAAGTAAAGGGAGAGATAAAGTATCTAACAGATAGTGGACAATGTTAGCTATGGGTACGGCTTAGGGGGAGAGAAGTGAAGCTGGACTCTAACTTCATCCTTTATCTAAATAAATACCACACAGAATCAACACTTTACAAGTACCAGACAAAATCAGATTATTTATAAAATAATCTTAAAATAAGGAAGCCCCTTACAACACAGCAAAAAGCCAAAATACTTTAATGGAAAATATTTTGCCCATAAAACAAAACCAACTATAAAATCATTCTAGTTGCAACATAAGTAAGTAAAATCAAAGAAGACACTTTCTCAATGGAGTTAAAAAAAAACACACACACACACACAGGGAAGTGTGTTTTTAACATACAGAAATAGAATACAAGCTGGCCAATCTGAACAGGAATGCAAACAGCTAAAAGACAAATGCAGAGGTTTCAACCTCAGAACTATTAACTGAGAATGGAAATCTAAACATCTGTATAGCAAGAAAGCCCCAGGGACTGGCCGTCTCTATGGTGGCAAGGTGGCTGACTAGCTCTAACCTGTTAACCCCATTCCACTCCTCTGTGTCCCCTACAAGGAAATTCCCAGTGTGCAAAGTAACAGAACTGATGTCCACCCAGCTTTAAACATCTGTGTAGCGGAGCTCAGTGGAGCTTCCCTTTTATGTTAGTAACGAGAATGTCCACATGAACCAGTGGTAGTGCTTGATTCCAATTATTCTAGAAAGATCCATAGAAAACTGCTTCCAGTGTCATTGTGCATTCACTGCCAGGGTGCTAGGCAGAGTAACATTTAAAAGAATTATTGCGGGCGGGGAGATGGTCCAGTGGGGTTTACATCAATGTCCTTTCCTGGCCTTAGAGAATAAAACTGTGTCCGAACTTCACCTCCCAGATGGGGGCGGGGGATTGTTGTATACAATTTTTCTGTGTGTGCGTGTGTACCTACACATCAGCAAGCATATGGAGGCCAGGGGACAATCTTAGGGGCTATTCCTCAGAAGCCTTTCACTATGTCTCATATTGGCCTGGAACTCGCTAAGTAAGTTACAAAGCCCCAGGGACCTGCTTGCCTCCTCCCCAGAGTCCCAGATTCAGGTGTTTAACTGAGCCATAAATGCGGAGGCTGGAGAAATTGCTCAGCGGTTACGAGGATATGTTTTTCTTCCAGGACCGCACTCGATTCCCAGCACCCACATGGAGGCTCACAGCCAGTTCCAGGGAACCCGATGCCCTCTTCTGGCCTCCGTGGGCACAGGGCAAGCACATGATATCCAGATATACATGCAGGTAAAGCACATAAATACATATTAAAAAAATTAAACAAGAAAAGTCACGTTAGAGAAGTTGTCAACCATTAAAAAGGGCCTTTGCAAAGTAACAAGAGAGCATCAGCAGAAAAAATAAAACAAATCCAAGAGCTGGGTTATGTGGAGCAGCAGACACCTTCAGTTTGACAAGAAGTGTCCTTAGCTGCTGAGGATGCTAAAGACCGTGCATGTGACTTAAAACGCTGTATGGTGGCCCTGACTGTAGCCCGAGTTACTGGGGAGGATCGTGCGAACCCAGGACTTCCAGGGCAGTCTGGAACGCGGTTATTTCACCAGACAAAACCTCATTCACAGCCCAAGCCAAACCAAATTAACCAACCAGTAAGAAACCGTACGCACATCAGAACCATCCAAACTCTGGACCAGGCTAGCGGGAGCCACCGCGAGGGGTCCTGGGGAGGGGCCTGGAGGGGCTGAGGGACTGGAGGGTGCGGCCTGGGTCAGCAGCCCGGCCGCAGCCATCCATCGCGGGAAGGGCTGACATACGGGAGGGCGCGGAGCTTGGGTGCGGGTGAAGGAGAGGGTCCTGCGCCGCCGAGAGAGCGCCACTCACCATCTGCCGCAACCTCTCGCCCTGTGGCCGCTGCTTCAGCTCCCTAAGACAAAGGGGCCGTCCCGCCCCGTCTGCGCAGTCGTCAATCTCAGGGGACCCCGCCCCCAGGTCCCCACCCCCCCAGTCCTGGACCGGGACGCCCGAGGGTAGGATGGTCCGTCCGCCTCCAGCTCTTGTAAAGAACTCCAGGTCTGCGCCCCGGGGCCACCGAGAGCCCAGGCCTCCGCGGTGCCTAGAGAGACCGCGTTCTGACCCGGACCGCGCCTGTTCTTTGAGGCAGTAGCGGAAGCGGAGCTCGCAGTCCCTACAAATCCGAGAGCCTCCCCGCCTCGCCCCCTCCCTGCGGCCCCTCTTCTCCTGAGGGCCTTCGGTCACTTCCGCCAAGATCTGTGCTTGCCCTTTAGCGATTTCCCTGGTGGTCAGGCAGCCTGGACCACTGGTCCTGGAACGCATTAGGCTGACTCAGACTGCTTGGGTTTAGTTTACGGTGTAGTATATGTTTAACTTCTTAAGGAACTGCCAGTCCGTCATGTTTCTTCAACACACTCCCCAGACTAGCAGTGTATGACTTATTCCAATCACTGCTTGTATGTGCCCACATTTGGTATAAGCAGTCTTTTAAAAATGAGTTATTCCAGGGCTAGAGGGATACAACAGTCTAGGTGTTTGCCGCACATGCCACAGGCTGAGTTTAATCATTAGTGCCCATGTAAAACGGCTGGGTGTAATAGTGCTTGCTTGTAATCCCAGCACAGGGGAGGCAGAACAAGGCTGATCTATGTAGGGTTCCCTGACCAGGCAGTCTAGAGGCATTGGCAAGCTTCAGGTTCTGTTGAGAAGCCTTTTCAAAAAACAAAACCAAAATACCGTGGTGGATGGCTCCTCAGACTGACCCCTAGCCTCCCTGCACACACATATTCTCGGCTGGAAGTTAAAGTCAGGGACTCGTTTATGTTAAGCATATAGGCATATAGTTTCCCACTTAGTCACACCGGATCCCACCCCTCCATTATGGCTTTAATTTTTATTTCCCTAATTGTATTGGTTACTTGTCTTCTGATCCAAATACGGGCGGGGCATGGGCAGGCTGATCTCTGTGAGTTTAGGGCCAGCCTGGTCTATAGAGCAAGTTCCAGGACAGCCGGGGCTACACAAGAACCATGGTTTTGGTCTGGAGGAGAAAATGTCTGACCGTGGAGATGAGGAGCGAGAAATGTCTCCAGATCTTGTGGGTAAGGGTGGAATCTGTGGTGGAGCAGCCAGGTTTTTGTTTTTGGATTTTTAAAGTGTGTATTCCCCAGAAGCAGCCCATTTTAAAACAAGGCAACAATAAGAAAAATCACAATATAGAGAGGCCATTGATGTCCATGAGACATGAAGCAGAAGGGACGGTATGGGGACCCTAGAGATATTTTGGAGTGTATGAATACATTATGGACACAGTTGAGCTCTCTGGGAAGCATCAGGCATGTCTCTACACGGGTCCAAAACTGCTTGAAAGAACAAAGAGAACTTGGCTAAGGTAGTCTGGTGGCTAATATTCTCTGCTTCTTGAGAAACAAATCTCTGGGCATGTCCGTAAGGGATTGCCTAGATTAGGTTGAGGTGGGCTGACCCTAAATGCGGGCAGCAGCATTTCATGAGTTAGAGTTCTTGACTGAATGAGGAGGACTGAACCGAGTGTGAGCATGCATCACTCTCCTCTCTGTGACCACGGATGCAACGTGACCAGCTGCCTCAACCATACGCACACATCAATCTACCATATTGGACTGTACCTGGCCTTCGAACCACAGGAAACCCTTCTTTAAGTTTGCTTTGCCGTGTGCTTGTCAATGCCAGCTAACAAACAACCATCAGCACAGTGGTTTCTAAGACTAGACCAGAGGTTCTCATAGCTTCACTAGTTACAAAAGCCAAAGGAAAAGCACCCAGGCCTTCTTATCAGATGATCTACATGTGGGCTCACAAAGAGGAGGTAGTCTGAGGTTAATGCCTTCATTAAAACATGGAGTCAGGGAGGCTGGAGAGGAGACTCAGTGGTTAAGAGCATTGGATCTTCCAAAGAAACAGGGTTCAGATCCCAGCATTACCATGTAAATGCACAGCCTCCTGTAACTCCAATTCTAGGGGATCTGCCGCCCTCTTCTGGCCTCTGTGGGTACTGCATGCAGATGGTGTACAGACATGCAGGTAAAACTCATAAACATAAAAGTAATGATTAAAAAAAAAAAAAAAAAAAAGCTGTGGTGGCTAAGTGGGGGTGGCTCAGCATTAAGAGCATTTATATCTCTTCCAGAGAATCTGAGTTTTGATTCCCAGTCAGGCACCTCACAACTGCCTGTAACTTCAACTCCAGCCTTTGGTCTCTGTGGGCACCTGCACTCATGCACTCAATCTCCCTCTCCCCCCTCCCAGTCCCTCCCTCCCTCCCTCCCTCCCTCCCTCCCTCCCTCCCTCCCTCCCTCCTTCCCTCCTTCCCTGTATTACACAATTTAAAGATTGACCTTCTGGGTGGTGGTGGCACACGCCTTTAATCCCTGGCATTTAGGAGGCAGAGGCAGGTGGATCTCTGAGTTTGAGGCCAGCCTGATCTACAGAGTGAGTTCCAGGACAGCCAGGGATATACAGAGAAACCCTGTCTCAAAAAAACAACCAACTAAACCAAGCCAATCAAACAAAACCCACCACCAGTTGAGCCACACTGCTCATGATTAATTGCTGACCCATCCTATTTCACTTAACTGAATTTGAATTTACTTAGTGTCCAGAATTTTATATTCTGAGAAATGAATATTGGGCCTGGAGGGATGGCTCAGTGGTTAACAGCACTGGCTGCTCTTCTAGAGGACCCAGGTTTGACTCCCAGCACCCACATGGTGGCTGAAAACTGTCTGTAACTCAGATTTCAAGTGATCTGTCACTCTCTTCTGGCCTCTGTGGGCACCAGACATGTGGTGGTGCCATCCCTGGGTTGGTGAAAGCAGGCTGAGCACGCCAGCGAGCAGCACCCCTCCATAGCCTCTGCATCGGCTCCTGCCTCCAGGTCCCTGCCCTGTGTCAGCTCCTGCTCTGACTTCCTTCAGAGACAGAATACAGTGTGGAAGTGTAAGCCAATAAACTCTTTCCTCCTCAACTTGCGTTTAGTCATGGTGTTTCATCATATCCCTAGAGACCCTAACTAGGACAGAGTCTCACTTTGCAGTCCAGGCTGGCTTTGAACTCGGCAGTAACCGCTTGCCTCAACCTTTTGAGTGTTGAGACTATGGACATGAACCGCCATGCCCAGCTTCAGAAATCATCACCTTAACCAAGTTATAAAGAGTAAACATCACTGGGGCTAGAGAGAGGTGGTTCAGTAAGTAAAGGTGCTTTCCAAAAGTGTGACACATGTGAGTGAATTCAACCTCCAGAACTCATGGTAGAAGAGAATTGTCTCCCACAAGTTGTCCCGACTCCAACACGTGTGTGCTGTGGTATGTGTATGCCTCCCACCCCAAACAGGTAAATTGTAATGAGTAACATCGCTAGAAAGAAAAACATTTCAGACTTCCTGGTGAAGACACATCTCTTTGGGCGTTCCTACGGAAGTTATCAGGAAACACAGAACAAACCCTAGATGAAGGACACGCTATAGTAACTGGAGGTATACTCCAAACATGCAATGGGGGGTGGGGTGGGAAGAAAGCCTTAACTGATCCAGAGGGGACGGCAAAACAGCTATGTGTGTGTGTGACAGAAGACTGTATCCTGGAACAGGATGAAACATTTCTATTTTGTACACAGAAAAGCAGTGAGGAAACTGTCCAAATATTAATAAAGTTTAGAGATTAATGTATGTCATGAAGCCACTTGCTGACTAACAGTGTGCCATCCTGTTGCTCAGACTAAAAACAAACAAAAGAACGTGATTTAAAAAAAAAAAAAAAAACCAAACTTTAAATGGGGAGCTCTGAATGTGTTTGTGTGTGTTTTTCTGTGTAAAATTACAAAAATTAACAATACAATCATGACAGTCATAGTGGACATGTTGAATAACTCAAAACTTCATGGAAAAGCCTGCGAGTTCTCTGCTGCCTTTCGGTCATAGGCCCCACGTCTTGCGCTTTCCTGTCTGTGGACAGCAACCACTGATAATGGTGACCGCGGCTGTACTGGACACCACATCAAAGCTTGGTTAAACAGAGAAGTTGACATCTGCCCTCTGGCCCGATAGTGGGATTCCCAACTGCAAAGACAGTTACACGAGCTGTTTCTGGACCTTTCTTTGATGTTTGGCTCTCCTTGAGATTCTGAGATTCTAATATTCTGTGAACAAAAATGCCTAAGCTGGGCTTCTACAAACTAGGAAGTATGCATGTACCAGGTCCACTCTGTCATGGTAGAAGTTTGACTAGAGGAAGAGCCCATGTATGTAACAAGGTCTTACTTCTCTGAGAACGTGTTGTGCTGGGGAAGGGGTAGAAAGGGCGAAATACCGTGTGCAGTGGCTCAGGAACCATCCACCATTCTCAGGCAAGCATGCCACACATTGATGAGGCTTCTAGTCACAGAATAGTTCAATTCTTGCAAGAACTTTGAGCCTCTCTTCAAAACTTGACCCTGAGAGCCTGCTATGCTAACAGGTAGTGCACCCTACACTAAAGGGCAGCATCCTATGGCCAAGCTAGGAAAGTCCCTGAAAAGGGCCACAAAGTAAATACTCCAGCACTGTGGAGCATATGGTATCTGTTATGACCGGCAAAAGCTGTTAGAGATTTGAAAGCAAGTGGGCATGGCTGTGTTCTAACAAAGGCTTGTTTACTGAAAGGTTAGTTTATGTCATGTGACACTCTTATATCTACTTAGTAGGTATCTAGGGACCTTTCTGGGGACAGATATGTTGTTCCTGAACTTTCTCCCTGTTCAAAGCCTAGAGGCACAGCTCTGGGAAAATGAAGACGTTAGTGAGCTAATACTTGTGTGCGTGCGTGTTTGTGTGAGTGTGTGTGTTTGTGTGTGTACCTAGAAAGTTTTGGTTTGGAGCAGTTTAAACATCCAGAAATCTTCCTATAGAACAGTTTGCGCAGTTTTGGCATCAGATGTAAACGAAAGGGCACAGTAAAGAAACTGCCAACATGGTAGCTCCATTAGTAGGGATGAGGATTTTACTGTGCATAAGAAAGGGAACGAACTATCGAGAGGCATCTGGAGAAGTCCAGAGCTGAGAGAGAGAGAGAGAGAGAGAGAGAGAGAGAGAGAGAGAGAGAGCAGCCTGGATGTGTCCAGGGCTAGGGAAGTGAGAGAGGGACAGAACAGTGGAGACGGGGACAACAAGAGAGAGAACAAAACACAGAGGCGGGGAGGGAATGAGACCAACAGGAGTTGGGGGGCATAAGAGAGCTAGGGTCGAGGTGAGAAGGGTCAGGAGGCCACATGGGAGCCTTGTAGTGTGTAACAATTGCTGAGAAGGGGCTGAGGGAGCCTGGAGGGTGAACCGGTCTCTCATATGCAGACACAGGTATATGTCAGTGGAGCCATGTGTCCCTTCTGCCAGAGGGAAGGGAGATGACTTGTTTTTGGCAGATGGGAAGCAGCTTCACAAGTTCCTAAAGAATGCTAGCTCTCATCTAAGTGCCAGAAACCCTCCCACAGACCAGTGTGAGCTCAATTCTGGATATTTGGGCTGCCTGACACGAACAGGAAGTACTCCAAAACTGGTGATGGGTACATGTGTGAAAAGATGGCCTGGAACCTGAAGAGGAAGAGATGAGCCATGAAGAAAGTGCTTCTGGGGTCCTGCACAGAAGCTGGAGGACTGTGCTAGAGGCTCTGCAGAACAGAAGGACTCAAGATATGAATGAACTCGGGACTACAGGGAGCTCTGGTGTAAGATGTCGGGTGGGAGGGACAGCACTGCAGTATTACCCCAGGGAAGATGGCAATGGGATCTGAAAACCCCTCACTAGTTCTTATGTAAACAAACTATCAACAATAGACACTGAATCTACGCCCACTCCCGTGACTGAGTGCTAAACAACAAAGGAATTTCTGAGGTTACTTCCAGTCAAAAAGGTCACATTACCTATTTTCACACCCATTGATTACGGTAACAAACTCTGATCACGAAGCCTTTGCCATCTTTTCCTTCTAACTAACAAGAGTCTGTTTTCAAACTATCAAAAAAAAACACAATGCAGTTGAGAGGCCACAAGGTGGCAGCAACAGCAGGAGCGACCTGAAGGGCGTTCCAAAGGCGGGCCCCGGGTTCTGTGGCAGCTCGACCCAGTCATCAGTAAGCTGGCTGCCCGTCTGGGGAGTGGACGGCTGAAACAAAGGCCAGGAGAACCAGAGGGACCATGGCTCTGCTTCACCCCTCCCAGTCTCTGGGCTACTCCTTATGAATCAACTGGTGTTTAGCCAACTTGGAGTGCTGGCTGAAAGCCTTCCCACAAGCAGCGCAGGCGTAGGGCTTCAGTCCAGCGTGAGTCCTTTGGTGCTGGATAAGGACGGATCGCTGGCTGAAGGCTCGGCCACACTCACTGCACTGATAGGGCCTCTCACCTGTGTGGATTATTTGGTGTTGAATGAGGTGTGAGCTCTGGGTGAAGCCCTTGCCACACTCAACACACGTGTAGGGCCTCTCCCCAGTGTGCACTTTCTGGTGGTGAATGAGATTTGAACTTCGGCTGAAGGCTTTGCCACACTGGTTACATTCATGAGGTTTCAACCCGTTATGAATCCTCTGGTGCTGAATAAGGGTTGAGCTCTGGCTGAAGGTTTTCCCACACTCGGCACATTCATACGGCTTTTCCCCAGTGTGGACTCGATGGTGAAGGATGAGGTTGGAGCTCCGACTGAAGGCCTTCCCACACTCGTGGCACTCGTAGGGCTTGTCTCCAGTGTGCACACCCTCATGCTGGATGAGGGCTGAGCTGTGGCCGAAGGCCTTCCCGCAGACACTGCACCTGTACGGCTTCTCTCCTGTGTGAACGATTCGGTGCTTCCTGAGCACGGAACTGTAACTGAAGGCTTTCCCACACACGCTGCACACATGAGGCTTCTCACCGGTGTGAATTCTCCGATGCTGAACGAGGCTAGAACTCTGGCTAAAGGCTTTGCCACAGTCACTGCACGGATACGGCTTCTCTCCGGTGTGAACCCTCTGATGCTTAATGAGGTTTGAGGTGCGGCTGAAGGCCTTGCCACACTCACTACACCCATGGGGTTTCTCTCCATCGTGAACCCTCTGATGCTTCCTGAGGTGTGCACTCTGGCTAAAGGCTTTGCCACACTCACTGCGCTTGGAAGGCTTGTCACGTGTGTGAACCCTGTGGTGTTTGATGAGGTTTGAGCTCCTCCTGAAAGCTTTCCCACACCGGCTGCATACATACGGTTTTTCTTCGGAATGGGTTCTTTGATGTTGGATGAGGTTTGAGCTCCGCCTAAAAGCCTTGCCACATTCACCGCATTCGTAAGACTTCTCGATCATGTGAGACTTTTGGTGATTTTTAAGGCTTGAGTTCTGGCTGAAGGCTTTTCCACATTCGTTACATACATAATACTCACTGTGCTGGTGAACCTGATGCCCGTCAAAGTCTGTATGCCCCGGAAAGACTTTTGTACCCTTGCCACACTGGTAGGCTTGCACAGGTAGGCAGGGTTGCCACTGTTTTTTAAGAATAGAGTTTTGGCTAAAGGACTTTCCACATTCAGAACACATCAAAGACTTCTCTCCAGAGTTGGCTCCCTGATGCTGAGCAAGGTCAAGGTTTCCCCGGGATGCTTCCCCACACTCAGCACATACGAATGGGCTTTCAGTTGTAGGAAGCCCCTCCTGGCCTGTTAGGTCTCTATTGTGTTGAAAGTTCTCTGACGTGTAGTATGGACTTGGCCTCTCTTCTGTAGAGACTTCCTGACCCACTAATGGACTTGGACTCAAACTGAAGTTTTTGTCAAAACCATTACAAACCAGACCTTTCTCCCCTAAGGGGCTCTTCAGAAACATGGTCACTGGTGTGAGGTCTTCCTGCCAGCAGAGGGGCTGGAGCAGGCTCCCAGCTTCAGAGACACTCCAGCTACTTTCCAATAGTTCACTAGTGAACCCTCCAAAAACGTAGGAGGCAGAGAAACATCACCAACAAACGATTGTTGGTATTTCTGCCTGTGATTCCAAATCTTCAGAAATGTGCTCCTTGGGATAAGACTTCTCCTCCTCAGTACTGCAATCTGAAACAACACACGCTAAGTCAAAGAAGGACTGCTGTGACTGGAGCAGGGAACAGACAGACCTACAGAACTGCTGGCCTCACCCCTGTGGAGGAGCAATGGGAGCAGGGAACCCTCGATCTTATGGAAGGACTAGGGGAGCCCCTAGCTGACAAGACTGCACAGGAGCTGGGGACCAGCAAGCGCCGCCTGTCCTTTCTAGGGCTCCACACAGCAAGGACGCACTTTCAGCTTGGCCATCAGTCCTGAGCATCCTTCAGCTGCTCCTTCAGATCACATTCAGCAAATTCTACTGGCTCTACCTAAAAATAGAATAAAGTATAAAATAAATAACATTTAGTGTTATTAATTATATATAATATAAATGTACATATCAAATAAGATATATCATCATATATTATATATTTAATATAGATTAACATATTATTAATAAGTATATAAAATATAAAATAAAAGCACCCAAGCCCAGGTACTCCGTACCTTTCCCCAATGTAAAAGGAAATACCACAGGTACACACACAAAGTTTTGAAAAATTTGCCATGTGTGCATGTCATGATGCCCATGTGGCAGTCACAGGACAATTCACTGAAGTTGGTTCTCCTGATCTCTCTGCTTCAGCTTCCTAAGTGCTGATCGCAGGTTTGTACCTGACATATCTGTGCAGGTCGTGTATTTTTTTTTTTTGTTTGTTTTGTTTTGTTTTTTTGAGACAGGGTTTCTCTGTGTAGTCCTGGCTGTCCTGGAACTCACTCTGTAGACCAGGCTGGTCTCGAACTCAGAAATCCACCTGCCTCTGCCTCCCAAGTGCTGGGATTAAAGGCGTGCGCCACCAACCCCCCGACTCAGGTCGTGTATTTTTTAAAAAAATATTTACTGACTTCATCTGTGCATGTGTGCCTGAGTTTATGTATGTGCACCATGTGTGTGCAGTTGTCCACAGGGGTCAGAAGAGGACACAGGATGCTCTGGAACTGAAGTTCAGGAATCTGGGAGCTGCCTGATGCAGGTGCTGGGACCCAAACCCCAGTGTTCTTACCATTGAGCTATTTCTCCGGCATCTACATACGCTATTTTTAAAACAACCTTTAAGAACTCTGGATACAGTTCAGTGGGAGAACACTCCCTTAGCAAGCACAAGGGCCACTTTCCACCCAAGCACTTAATACAAAACTTCAGGGTGTGTGAGTCAGGCCTGGAATCTAGGGTTGGAGGGCCTATGAGGAAAGACTGTCACACATTCAAGGGAAGGTGGTCTACACGGTGAGTTCAAGGTACCTGGGCTACAGAATGAGGGCCAAACCCCTCAAGTCTGACCGTAGCTTACAGGCTCAAAAGGTCTGTTAGCTGGGTTTGATGACTCTAACTAAGCTGAAATGTCACTGGAGTAGACCAAGAGATATGGGAAGAGGGAAGGAACTTTCTTGTGTGCGCCATTACTTAATGAGTTTTTTATTAGGAAACAACCGTGAGCCCACACAGGGTGTGAGTGCACATGCCTTTAGTATCAGCTCTGGGAGGCAGAGACAGGTGAACCTCTGTGGGCAAGGCCAATCTGGTCTCCATAGCCAGTTCCAGGACAGCCAGGGGCGACATAGCGAGACCCTGTCTCAAAACAACAGCAAAAGAGTGAATCCACTAGCCATGGTGGCACATACCTGTAAACTCAGTACTCAGGAGACACAGGTAGCCAAAAATACAGAGACTCTGCAAACAGACAGACACAACTAAGAGTATTATAGATTTTATTCATTTATTTACATAGGGTCCCAGTATGTGGTTTTGGCTAGCCTCAAATCCACTAAAACCAGATTGACCTTGAACTTAAGAGGTCCACCCACTTCTGCCTCCTCCTGCATGCTGGGATTTTAAAGGTATGTGCCACCATGTCTAAGCAGCTAGTTTTTGTTTGTTTATTTGTTTTAAAGAATGTGTGTATATCAGGGGGCATTTTGCCTGCACATCTACCTGTGTATCACATGTATGGCATACCTGAGAGGTCAGAAGAGGGTGTTGCACCCTCTTGGAACTAGAGCTATAGACTGTTGTTAGCAGTCACGGGGGTGCTAAGGATTGAACCCAGGCCCTCTAGATGAGCAGCCAATGCTCATAACCACTGAGTCATCTCCCCAAGCCTGTAAACTGTGTTTGTTTTAAGACCTTTTAGAACATGATTATCAACCTATGGATCAAGAATCCCTTTGGGGTCCCATATCAAATATTTACAGTATGATTCATAATAGTGGCGAAATTACAGTTATGACAAACAAACAACAAAGGGTGTTCCAGGACAGCCAAGGCTATTATACAGAAAAACCCTGTCTCAACCCCTGCCTCAAATCCCATACCAACTAACCAACCAAAACCCAAAACTACCCTCTCCCCTCAAAATCCAAGGGCTCATGGCAAAGCATGCGCCTAGAAAAATGCTTTCTCTGCAGGGAATCTAGGCTCTGTGTTTTCTTCCCAACACCAGTTTTTGTTGTTGTTTAAGGGTACTCTGTGGACCTCTGGCCCTACGTCTTTACTTTCTCAGTCCCTTCTGCCTCCAGAGACAAGGTCTTATACACTGACAGCAGGTTTTCCGGAATACCATTTTAAGGTGGAAATGTATTTAATGCACCTTCTGCACATCCTAGCTCAGTGACACAGTACAATGTAAAATATGGATTATCTTCATGGAGGTGTGGTTGACTGGTACCTGGGACTTGCCGCTGCCACCTGGAATCAGAGTGTGTAGTATTACATATTGTTCTTTGAGATCAAAATCTAAAATATAGTTTCCATTGAGTGGATTTGTGTGTGTTTGTGCCGCTGTAAACATTTTTAAGCCAAACTGCAGTGTGTTGGTGACTATAAAAACTTGTAGTAATGTCTTTGATTCTCTTGGGTATTTATCTAGGAGTTAACTTTCTGGATCACGTGGCAAGGTTTAAACTTTTGAGGAACTGCCAAATTAGTTCCCACAGTGGTCAAATCATTTTACATCCCACCATAACTACATAAGGCTCCCAGTGTTTCCACATCCTCCTGAATAAATGAACCACTTACCGTGTTTTCCTTTAAGATGTGTATGTTTCTGAGACAGCATTTTGCTATGTAGCCCAGGCTGGCCTCCTCTACATTCTATGTGTTGAGATTACAAGTGTGTACCACCATACTCTCGACTTTGTACATGACTAACACAGTGATCTAATTTCATTCTTTGCGTGGGCCTATCTGCTTGTCCCAATATGTCAAAGGGCTCTTTCCTCTTTAGTTAAAAGGCCTTGGCACCTTCCCTGAAACTCAGTCTATGGAGGCTATGGAGGTGTGTGTTACTTCTAGACTTTGGACTCTCTTTATGTCAGGACCAAATTGTTTTGACTATTGAAGCTTCATAATAAGCTTGAAATTTGAAGGTGTGAGTTTTCCAATTTTGGTTTTTAAGATTGTTTTGGGTGTCCAGGGCCCTTTAAGTACCTTATGAATATGAAAAAATTTTTTGGTAGTTTCTGACACAAAGGCTCCTAGAATTTTAAGAAGAACTGGAGTGAATTTGTACATCATTTTAGGTAGTCTACACATCTTAACACTGTTGTCTTCCAATGTGTGAACACAGTCCATCCATGTGTCTCTCATTCTTTTTGGCAGCTTTCAGTGGACAAGTCTCCTCCCTTCTCGGTTGAGTTTATTCCTAGTGTTCTCCCCTTTAATTGCTACTATATTCAGTGCAGTTACTTTGGTTTTTGTTGTGTTTTGAATAAGGATGGTGTCCACAGACCCACATTAGAATGCTTAGTCACCAGGGAGTGGCACTATTTGAGAAGGATTGGAGGCATGGCCCTGTTGGAGTGGGTGTGACCTTGTTGGAGGAAGTGTGTTGCTGAGGGAAGGCTTTGAGGTCTCAAAAGCCTGTGTCAGGCTCAGTTTCTCTCTTTCTCTCTGCCCATGGATCCAGATTTGGTTCTCAGCCACTGCTCCAGCACCTGGTACCATGCACATGTGCATTCGGCCATGTTCCCTGTCATGATAATGGCCAAGTCTCTGAATCTCTAAGCAAGCCTTCATTTATTTATAAGAGTTGCCTTGGTCATGGTGTCTATTCATAGCAATAGGACAGTGACTAAGAGAGTAGGGGTTTTGTTTTGTTTAGGTTTTAAGACAGAGCCTTTCTATGTAGCCCTGGCTGTTCTGGAACTCTCTCTGCAGAGCAGGCTGGCCTAGAACTCAGAGATCCTCCTGTCT
The DNA here is from genome assembly GCF_011762505.2 of Arvicanthis niloticus. Classification (NCBI taxonomy): domain Eukaryota; kingdom Metazoa; phylum Chordata; class Mammalia; order Rodentia; family Muridae; genus Arvicanthis; species Arvicanthis niloticus. The sequence continues at coordinate 52,052,676 of NC_047670.1, forward strand.
CTGCCTCCTGAGTGCTGGGATTAAAGGCATGCACCATCACCACCCAGCTGGACTTTTTAAATCTCTTTAGATTTTTTATTACTCATGTAAAGAAACTGTTGATCTTTTACTTGCAATCTGTTGCGTTAGCTCTAGTATTTTTTTGTGAATTTCTTTTTTGAGATTTTTTCCCCCTCTCTGTGGCTTTAAAGTCTCATGCAAATAGCTTCACACATTTCTTTCTAATCTATGTGTTTAAAGTTCATTTGCCTAACTCTACTGGTAAGACTCTATTGTAGTGATGAATAGGAGTGGTGAGACAGGAACCTTGTCTTGTTCCTGTGCTCAGGGAAGGTTCTCACCACCGAGGGGGAGGTCAGTTATGACTCTCCTAAGTACTGGTTACCATGGTGAACAGGGCTGTGTCGTTTACAGACTTTCTGGGTATTATTTTCCAAGTGTTGTCTGCAGGAGAGCTAGGATTTGTTAAATGGCTTTCCCACATTGACTTTATCTGTAAATTATACTAGTGGATTTTCCTGTTAGATTATCCTTCCATGCCTGGCTGTATGCTCATGGAATACACTTTAAATACACAATCCGGTTCACCATTATTTCACTGAGTTTTGTATTTCTAACCATAAAGGCTACTAGTTTCTAAGTTTTTCTTATTTCTTTTAAAAAATGGTGCAGGGGATTGAACCCAGCGCCCAGTGTATACTAGTTAAGAGATTTATGATTGAGCTATACCCCCTTTTAAAAAAAAAAAACAAAGAAAGAAAAGAAAAGTTTGGGTAGCAGGACTTGGTGATGCACACATAGCACTCAGGAGGTAGAGTCAGGGGGATCTCTGTGAGTTTGAGGCCAGCCTGGTCTACAGAGTGAGTTCTAGGACAGATAGGGCGACAGAAAAACTCTGTCTCAACAACAACAACAAAAGTTTGGTGAAAATATTTCCACTTTTTTTTTTTTAAAGAATTTATTTATTTTGTACACTGTAGCTGTCTTCAGACACCCATATCAGATCTCATTATGGATGGTTGTGAGCCACCATGTGGTTGCTGGGATTTGAACTCATGACCTCTGGAAGAGCAGTCAGTGCTCTTAACCACTGAGCCATCTCACCAGCCCTCCACTTTCATTTCTGACTTTAGTTGTGTCGTATTTCTTTATTACTCTAAAAGCTTAACAGTTTTCTGGTAATTAACTTTGTTAAATTTAATTCTTTACTTGCCCCCATCTCTGCTGGCATGCTTTATAGTTTCACAAGATTTAAAAGCTAGCTTACCGATTTTTCTTTTCTAAAGCATCATTTGTTACGATTGCACTGTGAATGTGCATGCTCTATGGGAATAAAGTTTACTGTGGAGGCCAAGGACAAGTTAGTGGGGTTGGCTCTCTCCTCTCTCTCACATGGTTTGGGGGGATGGACCTGACGCTGGTAAGCTCTGCACAGCAAGCACCTTTACCAACTGAGCCATCTTGCCAGCCCACTTCCTTCTTTTTTTTCCTCTTAAAATATTTATTTTCATTTCTATGTGTGCTGCATGTGTATAGGTCCCCGTGGAGGCCGGAAGTCAGATGTCCAAGTGTCTGGAGCTGAAGTGACAGACATTGTGGACTGCTTCATGTGGGAGCTGGGAACTGAACTCGGTTGTCTGGAAATATAGCAAGGTACTCTTAAGGACCAAGCCATTTCTCCAGCCCCATTCTTCCTTCTGGATGAAAGCATCTACTGCTACAACCGCATGGCCTTCGCTGCATCTCAGAACTGTCTCAGGTTATTTTCAATCACTTATTTTTAGGCATTGTCTAATTTTCCTTGTGATTTCTTTGTTGACCCACTGGTAGATTTATATCCACAACTCTGTAAAATTGCCAGTTTTCCTGCTGTTATTGACTATAGAAGACATTCATATTATTTCAATAATTTAAAGTTTATTGAGACTTACTTTGTTTTCTGACGTATGGCTTGTGTTCTATGAACACTTGAGTTATGTTTTAGGTGTAGAGTTTTTGTATTTGGGAGTTGGCTGGGCTGCTGTCATAGAGTAACGCAGGGCCAAAAGCTGGTCTCAGTCATAAGAGGACCTGTTTAGTGTGGTTTGAGACTCAATTCCTGGCACCTCCCAGAAACAAAAGAACCCAAACCCACAACAAACCCTTAGAAGGGTAATTTATGAACAATACAAATTTATCTTTCATATTTCTGGAGGTTGATTAAGGTGCCAGTAGATTCCATCTGATGAGGGCTTCTTTTATCTGATGATGGTCTCTTTTATGGTGTTCTTCTGTAGTGTAAGGGCCGGGGCAACCAGGCTTCCTCGGGCCACTTACATAAGGACAACAACCTCATTTACAAAGGTTCTGCCTTTGTCACCCAACCATTTTCTGAAGGCCCCACTTGTTAATACCAGTATATTGGGGGTGAATTTTGGATGATTTTCAAATGAGCATTTTTTAAGAGCAATGAATAGGCATTAAAGAGCAACGTGCAGAGCTAGTGTAGAGTGCTGTCCAAGTCTTGTCTCTCCCTACCTAACTCTAATGTTCTTCCACATGGGTGTTCAATTTTTGACACTGACACATGATGTTATTATTTGCAAATGTGTTGGGTTGCATTAATGACTATTTTGGGATGTATACAGGCTACAGGATGAAGGTTGGACACGGTTAGTAGATACCATATGTTGCTTTTACAACTAGTATACCAAAGTCTTCAATAACAATCATAATAGCCGGGCAGTGGTGGCGCACACCTTTAATCCCAGCACTTGGGGGGCAGAGGCAGGTGGATTTCTGAGTTCGAGGCCAGCCTGGTCTACAGAGTGAGTTCCAGGACAGCCAGGGAAACCCTGTTTCGAAAAACAAAACAAAAAACAAACAAACAAACAAACAAACAAACTTGAATTGCTAAAAGCTAGATTTTTGTATAGTATAATATAAATTTGTTGTTAAATTTCCACTTTTAAGGTTTACTGGTTGTTGTTGTTTGTTTTTGTTTTGCTTTTTGGAGACTGAATATCACTATACAGTCTTGGTTGGTCTGCAGCTGCTATGTAGATCAGGCTGGCTTCGAAACTCCCAGAGGTCTGCCTGCCTCTGCCTCCTGAGTGCTTGGAATAAAGGCATGCACTATTACATCTGTCCTTAATGGTGGAAGAGTACCACAGTCTATATATTTCATGATTTTTTTTCCCCTCAAATTATTTTTACAGGGGCTATTCCTGATGGGATATATTGTTGTGAACAGAAAAAAACATCCTCAGACATTGTGGGCATTTTTTTTTTTCTTTTTGCACTTGCTAGGAATTTAACCTAGTGCCTTCCATATACTAAGCAAACACTGCCAGTGAACTCCATCAGTAGCTTTCCTTAAATAAATAGCATGAACCAAAGTAACACAAAACTTCCCTGGTCTGTGAACTGGCTCTGCCTAGGGGCATTCCTTTGGTGGTTTTTTTTTTTTTTTTTTTTTTTTTTTTTTTTTTTTTTTTTTGGTTTTTCCGAGATCAAGCCCTCACTCTACATTGGGTTCTCCCGTTGCCTTATGTTTGCATCTGAAGATGTGGCTTCTCAGCGTCACGTCTCAGCTGCCATGCCTGCCCCTTACTGCTACGTCTCCCTGGTGTGATACAGTCTTTTATTTCTCTGGAATGGAAGACCAGAATAAATTCTTTGCTGTATAAGTTGCTTTGGGTGTGGTATTTTAATCACAGCAACAGGAAAATAATGAATGCAATTCTCTTTCCTAGTTTCTAGCGTATCCATCCAGATCACTCTAGACTTATGCAAGCATACATACATCTTTTGGTCCTTTTTGTTATCAAGTGTGCTCTCGTTTCAATCATCTCGTCCAGAGGTCATATGCTCAATCTGTGGTAGGCCATGTCTCTTATATTTTTGGTGTGAGCCTAGCCTTTAACGGCTGAGCCATCCCTCCAGCCCGTTAGGCCATGTCTCAATCCCCAGAACCTGTAGATACACTACACCACAGGGCATGGGAGGTTTTGCAGAAGTAATTGGACCCTTGTGTGTCCAATCTATTAACGTTAACCAGTAAAGGCCCTCCGAAGCCAATGCTAGTATCCAGATGCACAGCCACGTTAGGAACCTCCAGGAATTACAGGTTGCTCTGGCCAGAATGAAGAGAAATATAAACCACAAGGTTTATATTTGCCAATGACCCGAATACACTTAGAAGCAATTTTTTTTTTTCTTGGCTAAAGGCTGAGCTAACTCAAAGACTCAACATCACACTACTTCAGCAGGATCCCCACCACCACCATCACCACCCCAATCTCGATAACAGGTACAAAATTCTTCCTTCTTGGAACGGGCTCCACCGATCCACCACCGTTGGGCATCAAGGATAGAACACCAGGAGCGGGGCTAAACCAATGAACCCCCAGGCTGTGTTCTTCTCTAACATCAATTTTAAGTTCCCAGGTCCAGAGCTCCTTCGTCGCATACCTGTCAAGTCGTCCCCGTCCCCCCCCCCCCCCCGACCTCCAGCACAAACCCTCCAGAGGTTCCAACTCTGCCCTAGTTCGAACCAGCGCCGCGTTGTGCGGCCGAATCCGCATCCCGCCGCCTCCACGCTGCACTGGGGACACCAGATGACAGTTCCCAGGCGGAGGCTTCGTCTAGTGAACTCACCTAGGGGGGTCGTACCGGCGATGCTTATAGGAGGGACCATTACCATGGTCTAGCGCCCAAATCAACCGCAACGGACCCTCCAAGTCCCGCCCGACTTCCGGCCTGCGGCCCCGCCCCGTGTCCCTCCGCCTGGCCGCTCTATACCCCAGCGAGTCTGGGGGACTCTGGCGACTCGATGGTTCAAAGCTGCACCCTGTAAACGCCGCCATCCCCTTACTGATATAAGGGGTCATAATGGACCCGAGCACACAAGGAAGTTTCAATTTAGTTAAGAGGATACCATCAGAAGCATATAAGAATTAAACATTTCTAGGCAATGAGAAATTTTAATTCAAAGGCCCCAGGAGTTAAAACAGATTGCTTAAAAAGCAGCATAGTTGATGGGTAGCGCAGCAGCAGAGAGATCGCCAGGCCGCAGCTTCAGTGTCTAACACTGGCAAGATGAAGAGCAAATACTTAAGAACGAATCGGCGATTTGACAGGCAAGTGAACACAAACCCCAAATTCCTTAAGCAGGTAGTTTACTTTTTGTAGGAGTGTTTATAGGACAGTTACAAAACTTAATTGCTTGTTTTATAGACATATTAGATAAAAATTGTTGTTATGTAAAATATTCACACAAGCCTTGTTGGAGTTTCAGGAACACTGACTAGATAACCTTATAAAAATTACCTAGAAATTTGTAGACTATAAAGCAAAGAAAAGTAAACAAGGGGCTGGAGAGATGGCTCAGCAGTTAACGACACTGGCTGCCCTTCCAGGGGTTTTGATTCGTAGCAATCCTGTAGTTCACAACTATGTGTAAATCCAGTCCTGGCAGATTTGCAGTCCTCTGGTCTCCCTGGGCACTAGGCACACAAGTCCTGCATAGACATACAAGCATCCATGCACATAAAATTAAAAAAAAAAAAATCACAATAAAAAACTAAACACTTCTCACATGTGTACTCAAGAGAAAACTGTTTTTGTTAATGAAAACTAAAGTATTTATCCTAAACTAGCTTTTTTTTGGACTAGCAACAACAGACAAATACATAGTCAAGCGCACACGCATGCGCCTAAGCGTGTATATTGTGCTTTGGATGGAACACAGTTGGAAGAATGCCTTGCTGGAATTCACGAAGCGTTCTCCCAGTTAGATCTCCAGAAATTCACAAACTTACCAGTAATCCTAGCATCAAGGAGGGGGAAGCAGGAAGATCAAAAAATGAGCAGAAGGTCAAGGCTATCCTACGTTACATAGTGGGTTTGAGGCCAGCCTAGGACATGAGACCCTATCTCAATCCATCCAATCAGAGGCTGGGGAAATAACCCAGTAGGTAAAATGTAGCCGTGAGAGCCTGAGATGACACCCAGAACCCATGTAAAAGTAGGGTTAGTGACATGCTTGTAATCCCATCGCTGGGGAGGGGGATGGGTGAGGTAAAGACAGCCTTGCTGGCAAGCCATCCTAGCCTAATGGGTTAGCCTACATCCCAGTGAGAAATCCTATCTCAAAAAATAAGGTGGGTGGGTAAGCTAGCTCAATGGGTGAAGCACCTGCCACTATGTCGCAAGACTCAAGTTTCAGCCTAGGATCCAGATGGTGGAGAGGAGTTCGTAAAATTTTCCTATGACCCCCCCCCCCACCTGTGTGCCATGGTTTGTACAGTGTATACACACATATACACACACTCATGCATATACTCACAAATTAAATAATTAATGTAATGAAAATTGTAAAGAGGAGTAAAAATGTAACTATATATTAAAACAAAGTCCATCCCTTCTAAGGCATGATACCTGAGAATGACCTCTGGTCTACACACACAGACAGACACAGAGACACACAGGACACACAGACACGAGAGAGAGAGAGAGAGAGAGAGAGAGAGAGAGAGAGAGAGAGACAGAGAGAGAGAGAGAGAGACAGAGAGAGAGAGACAGAGAGAGAGAGACAGAGAGAGAGAGACAGAGAGAGAGAAAGAGAGAGAGAAATACACCCACTCATCAACCCACCCTCCCACAAACTCTCTACATTACAAACAAAAGATACAAATTATTAGGGAATACATCATTACAAAACACTTGGCATTCTTTCAAAAAATATTTTTTTTATAACTTTACCTTTTTTCTTTAGTGACAGAAGGTACCAAGGAAGAATGTGACCTTTGCATGTTTTTCTTTCTCTAAACAATATAGTATTTTTTTTTTCAGTTTTTTTTCAAGACAGTGTTTCTCTGTATAGTCCTGGCTATCCTGGAACTCACTCTGTAGACCAGACTGGCCTTGAACTCAGAAATCCGCCTGCCTCTGCCTCCCAAGTGCTGGGATTAAAGGCATGTGCCACCACCGCCTGGCAACAATATAGTATTTATATAGAATTTTCATCTTATTAAGTATTTTAAGTGACTTAGAGATTACTGGTAATATACTGGAGGATACACATTATATGCAAACATGATTCATTTTATATAAGAAACTTGAATATCTACAGAGTTTGTTATACTTAGGGTACCTGGAACCAGTCCAGTGGGGATTCTGGACAGTTGTCCAGGGCTGTGCCAAGGAATACTGTTCTACCTTAAAGAAAAAATAACCAGCCACAAAACCCAATATAGCACACGCTGTTACATATAGAATCTTTCTTAAAAAAAAAAAAAAAAAAAAAACATTTATTTATTATATGCCCGCAAGCCAGAAGAGCACACCAGATCACGTTATAGCAAGGGCTTTACCACTAAGCTACATCCTCAGCCCTCAACTTTATGTTGCAACTTCTTTCTCAGGCCGCCACACAACATACCTTATGCTTGTTTGTCTCCAACTTCAACCATATCACGGTTTGGTTGCATTAGGTTATGCAACTTCATGTTTGATTAACGGATCCAATTAAAACAGAACCAAAGTTTTAAACCCAGTATCAGCTCCAGGCTGGAGCAGGGATCAGAGCTTTGGGCCCCACACTTGTCAAGAGTCTCAGAGGAGTCAAAGCTGGCGACAGTGGTACTGCAGTCTCTGGATTCCAGACTGGATCTCTCATTATCTCCCGGGCTTTGTTTTCTGCCTCCATTGCCAGTCCTTTTTTTTTTTTTTTTTAGATTTATTTATTTATTTTATGTATATGAGTACACTGTCACTGTCTTCAGACACACCAGATAACATCTGTTATAGGCATCAGATCCTATAACAGTTGGTTGCAAGCCACCATGTGGTTGCTGGGAATTGAACTCAGGACTTCTGGAAGAGCAGTCAGTGCTCTTAACCGCCGAGCCATCTCTTCAGCCCCACCCATCTCTCCAGCCCCCATTGCCAGTCTTAATGATCTGTTAGTCAACCAAAAATGGGTTGTTTTCTTTGCCCTAGAAATTTTTCTTTCATCTCCAGAAAGCAGCTCAAAACAAAACAGTCCCTGGTTACTGACTAGACTCTTCACCCCCATGCTATCTTTGCTGGCTACTTTGCCTTGGTCATTTAGTACACTTTGGACAGATATCCCCAAAGAGAGGCCATTGGTGAATCCATAGAGGTCAGTTCTTTCCTGTCACTGGGTCCTATAACCAAGCCTCCTCCAGACAGAAATAACTGCAAAACACTTGTGCTCAGCTCCTCAATTTCACGTCTCCTACAAAAGTGGCAGCCATGCTCCTTGCCCATGGACTCAGTACAGAGGATCTGTGTTGAAGGGGTCATGGAAAGAAGTTGAGGGTTGGCACCATGCTCAGTATCAGAGTCCTTGGCCCAGGGAGTGGCACTATTAGGAGGTGTAGCTTTGTTGAAGAGAGCCCAGGAGAAGCTGTTGGTGAAGGCGCAGCCCAACTGCAGCAGGAGACCCCAGCATTTTTTTTTTAAGTTTTTATTTATTTATTTTACATATATGAGTACACTGCAGTTGTCTTCAGGCAAGCCAGAAGAGGGCGTCAGATCTAATTGCAGATGGTTGTGAGCCACCATGTGGTTGCTGGGAATTGAACTCAGGACCTCTGGAAGAGCAGTCAGTGCTCTTAACCACTGAGCCATCTCTCCAGCCTGAGACTCCAGCATTTTGAAGCTGCCAGTACCACAGGAGCGACAGCTGTGTGTGGAGCCAACCTGCGCTTGTGTGACATCTGTGTCAGAGCTGGGTCCCAGGCATCGAGGACTGAGCTTTTTTTTATACCGTTGACCTTCAGTTTTGCTTTGCTTTGAATCTCACTTCCCTGATTATCCTTTCTTGGAATAAGAAACTAATTAACTTGTTTTCTAGTTTTACAGGAACGCACAGTTAGGAGACTCTGGATAATTCACAGAGATTTAGGATTTTTAAACAGACTTTGGATATTTTAATGAGATTGAAAATTTAAGATGTTTCTTTTTTGTTTGTTTGGGGTTTTGTTTGTTTTTGCTTTGTTTTGTTTTTATGAGACAGGGTTTCTCTGTGTAGCCCTATCTGTCTTGGAACTTGCTCTGTAGACCAGGCTGGCCTCGAACTCACAGAGATCCATCTGCTTCTGCCTCCTGAGTGCTGAGATTAAAGAAGGGCCTCACTACTGCTCAGCAATTGCTTAAATCTTTAAAGACTGAAACTTTAAAAAGTTGGAATATTTTATAGAGTGACCTGCCTGAGTTAGAGTTTCTGTTGCTGTGATAAAGGACTGCAGGGGTTTGAATATGGTTGGCTCAGGGTGAAAAGGAATATTAGGAGGTGTGGCCTTGTTGGAGGAAGTGTGTCATTGTGGGAGTGGGCTTTAAGATCCTTGTTCTAAGCCGGGCGGTGGTGGCGCACGCACCAGATGTTCCGCGCGCCTCCCGTGTCCCTTTTCACCCGTGGAAGAGAGACACGAGAGGCAGAATTCGGGTATTACCACAGACGAGGCTTTACTTGTAACAGCAGAAGCGGAAAAGGCGGAAAGACAGGAAGAGGCACAGCTTAAATACACCCTAGAGTGACTTATTCACTTCTGATTGGCTGTTCACTCATTACCCATAATACGCCCCGGGATGGGCAGTGACTTTTGGCGCGTTTTTGCCTCTCGCACTTGCGCAGTTAATTGTTTACTAGTGGGGGGGACACGATGTCCGCGCCATCTTGGAATGGAGGATGTAACCGCGGCTTCCTACATCTCCCCCTGTTTAAGCACGCCTTTAATCCCAGCACTTGGGAGGCAGAGGCGGGCAGATTTCTGAGTTTGAGGCCAGCCTGGTCTACTGAATGAGTTCCAGGACAGCCAAGGCTATACAGAGAAACCCTGTCTCGAAAAACCAAAAAAAAAAAAAAAAAAAAAAAAAATCCTTGTTCTAGCTGCCATTGAGCCAGTCTTCTGTTTGCCTTCAGATGAAGTTGTAGAACTCTCAGCTCCTCCTGCACCATGCCTGCCTGGAAGCTGCAATGCTTCCACCTTGATGATAATGGACTGAACCTCTGAACCTGTAAGCCAGCCCAATTAAATGTTGTCCTTATAAGAGTTGCCTTGGTCATGGTGTCTGTTTACAGCAATGCAAACCCTAAGACAAGGACCACGACCAAAAGTAAATTGGGGGAAAAGAGTTTATTTAATCTTGTACTTCCAAGTAACAGTCCATCACTGAGGAAAAGTCAGGACAGGAACACAAGAAGGGCAGGAACCTGAAGGCAGGAAGTGAGGCAGAAGGCCTGGGGCAGGGGGATGTTGCTAAGTGGCTTTCTCATGGCTCACTCAGCCTATTTCCTTACAGCACCTAGGGCTAACACAGTCAGTGGGGCCATCCCCATCCCACACCAATCATCTAGTGTACCACAGGCTTGCCTACAGGCAAATCTTATGAAGGAATTTTCTCAATTGAGGGTCCCTCTTCCACAACTGACTCTAGTTGTCATAAATCCAGAGCCTCTAAAATATATAAATCTCTTTAAAATTCCGAAGTTTCTCCAAATTCCAGGGTCTCCTAACCATGGGTTCCTATACTATCAAAACACAAGCTAAAAACTTTCTTGTTTCAAGAGAAAGTATAATCCCAGCACTTGGGAGGCAGAGACAGGCGGATTTCTGAGTTTGAGGCCAGCCTGGTCTACTGAGTGAGTTCCAGGACAGCCAAGGCTATACAGAGAAACCCTGTCTCAAAAAATAAAAAACAAAAAACAAAAAACAAGAGAGAGAGAGAGAGAGAGAGAGAGAGAGAGAGAGAGAGAGAGAGAGAGAGAGAAAGTAACCAGGGCAGTTATAATCAAATCAAAGTAAAGGCAGAATTTAAAAGTACAAAAAGTTAGTGCTTAATGGTGGAATCCCCTCTTGATCCTCTGGACTCCAAGAGGCCTTGAAACAGCTCTCCTCTCCTGGTTCTGACAGGCACATCACACGCAGCTCATCTCTTAGAATCAAGATGACTCAGCCCTTAGAAGGTATCCCGTGGTACTGGCATCTCCTGCTGCAACTGGGCTGCACTCTCCCCAATCCAGTGCTCTTCAGGGACTCAAGTCCCGCCACACAGTGCCACACCTCGGCTGGTCTCCATGACCCCTTCAGGCATTCAAAAACAGTACCACCTGGGAGACTCTCTCACTACCAAGTTTGGCAGCCAGCATTAGATGCAGCCTTGTCCACCTCTGAACAATAGTTTCTGGGTGCTAACCCCAAGGAAACACTTCCCAGAAGTCTTTGATTAACTTAGCAAAGCAAAAATTTCATTTTAGTGGTTTTGGTCTCCTTTCCAATTCTTCAGCTCCAGATGACTAGGATTAGATTCTTAAATCAAGATGTCACATAAACAGCCCTGACAGAGTCATTGCTTCCCTCTGAAACTTCACAAGCCAGGCCTCCATCACCCGAAGACAAAGCAAGTCAGTAAGGAACAACCCTCCAGGACTTCTACATCAGTTCCTGCTTTCAGTGATAGAGTATAACCTGAGAATTGTAAAATTAAAAAATACCCTCCCCCAAGATGCTTTTGGTTATGGTATTTTATCACAACAATAGAAACCCTAAGACAGATGCCTTCTGGCTAAATTTATTGCTGTTACTTAGGCATACCAGGCTGATTCTGGGCCCTGGAAAAGCAGGAATTCCAGGGTTTACCCTCTGCAGGAAGAAGCCTGTGCTTGTGTACAGAAACAAAAGAGTCCCAGTGTGTGGTACAGGCCTAACTCAGCAGACAATGGACTAAGAACTGTGCCAACAGCCCTGTAGGGTCAGTGTTTAGGAAGCTAAGGTGCAAAGAGATTAATTTGATTTGATATTTTGAGATCATAAACCACACCAGGTAGGGGGAGAGTTTGACAGAACAGTTCCAGACCTCATTCTGTAAGTTATTTCTTTCTCTTTAAAGAGACTTAGCTGGACATGGCAGTGCATGACTGTAATCCAAGCAAAGAGAAGCCAAGGCAGGGTGGCAAGTTTGAAGCCAGCTTGGGTTACACCTTGAATCAGAGAAACAGCTTTATTGGGGTCTATTGTGGGGCTTTCAAGGACCTGCTTGTGGTTTAACAAGACACGAGACTTCTATATAGTTTAAAGCTGTTGGCCTTTAGCTAGGGCAGACTCAGCTCGGTTCTAACTTAATGTGACTTCTGGTCTGGCCCTGCCACCTAGCTAGCTCATTTCTTTCCTGCTCTGCTTGATTTCTCTTAGGTGTCTGCTTCAATTCTCCTGCCTCTATTTGCATCCCCTGTCTCTCTGCCCGCCCAGAAGTTCCGGCCCCTCACACTTCCTGCCCCAGCTATTGATTATAACCAATCAGCAGTAAGATCACACTACAGCATCTCTTAGGTCACCCAAGGCATTCCTCAATGCTTGACCTTCATCTTTTGGGAAGGTTTGGAAGACAAACATTTACAAAATAGAAAACTTGGGGATGAGCCATAGAAATGGCAATACCAACGTTCTGCCAGCACAGAATTAACAACTGAAAATACAGAGAAACCCCTTAATACAACAGGGGTCTAACTGGCATACAGCTTGTTATAAGTATTTCAGACGTGTGATTTTGCATATTTTGTCATATACTTACTCTTGTGAAAGTGTCACTGTGTTAGTTACGTTTCTGTGGCTTTGATGAAACATGACCAAAAGCAACTTACGGAAGCAAAGCTAATTTGTGTCTATCGTTCCAGAGTAGCAAGAGTCTATTATGGCGTGGAGGCATGGCAGCAAGCGGCAGGGATGGCGGCGGGGATGGCGGCAGGGGTAGGAAGCTTAGAGATCACATCTTCAACTGTAAAGCAGAAACCAAACCTGAAGTGAAGTGTCTGGTGTCCTAGAACTCACTCTATAGACTGGGCTGACCTTGAACTCAGAGATCCGAGGGCTGGGGATTAAAGGCATGCGCCACCACTTTGAGGCTATGAACTCCTATAGTCCACTTCCCGGAACACACTTCCACTAGTGAGACTGCCTCACCCCATAACATTCCCAAACAGCGCCACCATCAGGGACCAAGTATTCACATGCTCCAGCCTTTGGGGGACATTCTCAATCAAACACCCACTTTCCACTCCTCGGCTCCTGTAGTGCTTTAGATGAGATGTCCCCCATACATCTTTGGAGTTTGAATCTTTTGGTCCCAGTTGGTGGCTGTTTGGGAAGGATTAGGAGGTGTGGTCTTGTTGGAGGAGGTGTATGGGCTTAAGGATTTTTAAAGCCTCTTGCCAGCTGCTGTTCCAGCTCCCCTCCCCATCCCACCCCCACTGCCATGCTTTCCCTCTGTCATCCTAAGTTTTGTTCCCTTGGAACTGTAAGCCCAACCAAACTATTTTCTAAGTTGCATTGGTCAGAGTGTTTTGTGGCCATATCGTAAAATAAAATTCATTTAGCCTAACTGTAAACGTTCCTTCCCATTGTCTTTTTCAGTCTCAGCACTGTTTTAAAGGTCCAAAATCCAAAGTCTCTTTTGAGCTTCAAGGTAATCTCTTAACTATAGACCTCCCGAAAAGTCAAAAATAAAATTATATACTTCTAACGTACAAGGGCAAAGTATATATGTCGCCATTCCAAAAGTGTGGAATAGAGGCATAGCGAAGAAATACTGAAACAAAGCAGCATCAGAAGCCCGTAGGAAAAATACAAATTCCTGTAGCTCCAGGTCTGGTATCTGTAGTAACAGGGCTAGACCGCTAAGATAGCTATTGCTATTCTTGGTTGTCAATTTGACAACACATATCTGGAATTATCCTAAAGCTCAAGGGGCTGGGTACACGTGTAAGAAATTTTTCTTGATTTTTCATTTGAGGTGGGAAGATGCACCTTAAATCTGGGCCACGTCTTCGGGGGGCAGCCTATATAAAAGTCATGGAAGAAGGAAGTTCTTCATGCTTGACCCAACTCTCGCTGGAAAGTTCACTCCTTCATTGCCATTAGAGCCTAGTTCTTCAGGATTCTGATGTATACTGGAGACCAACTGAGCCATCTGGCAACGCGGGTGCCCCGCCCTGCCCTGCCGTTGCACCTTGCCCCACCTCTGGGCGTTCCCCCGACCCCACCGGTTCCATTCTCCACCCACCCCACAATCAATCGTCTTGTTTCTTGGCGGCGCACTCTGCTGTGTTCTCCGAGGCCTTTAAGTTCATTCCTGTGCACTCTGTCTACTAAAATTACAAGCACAGCCTGGAGCGCTCTGTCCACCCAAGTGTTTTCTGCCATAAACAACCCCAAACCCCGCGCGCGGTTGCTCTGGGTCCGCTGCGCTAACTGCGGAACCTTGTGTCGTAGACGTGTTTCCAGAGGAGTGAGTTCTCTGTGATATTTAGGACTTACTAGCTTCCGGTGACTTCTCCTGCTAATGGCGGTGAGCTGTGGGAGAAAGCGTGTTTGTGGCAAGGCCATAGGTGGGGAGACCCTGTGAATTTCGTCCTGTCCCACGTTTTTCAGGAGTCAGGGCATCCTGCTCAGGAGGCACCAGCAGCCTCAGGTCGGAGAATTCATCGCGCTCCACGCAGACCCCGGCTCCCTCGCCCAGCTTCCGGTGCGTCGGATCAGCCCCTTTGCAGTTCTGTGCAACCTGCATGTGACTCCGCCACCAAGACACATCCCGTAGGCGACACAGTGTCGATGAAGCAAAAGAAGAAGAAAACCCCGAACAGGGTCTCTGGGACAAAGGGAAACGAAAAGCCCTCCGAGAAACCTGCCCCAGATGAAGCTCCCCCTAGTGCTGAGGCCCAGGTGGGACTCCCTGTGAACTTTCTGGGTGCTAACCCGCCTGCCTGTGTGGGTTAGGTGTGCGGAATTAAGGCGCTCAAGGTACGGGAGTGGGGTCTGCGGGATCCTGTTGCCTATCACAGCCATGTCCTCCTTTCTATCACAGGCGGAGCAGCTGGCGCGGGAGCTGGCCTGGTGTGTGGAACAGCTGGAGCTGGGTCTCAAGACGCAGAGACCCACCCCAAAGCAGAGTGAGGGAGCCTTCTTTGCAGTTAGGGAAATGTAAACCGTGACAGAACTGTGGCCTGATGGTGTTGCCAAGGGGTGGGATTGTTGCTTTTTGTTTATTTGCTTTGTTTTGGTTGGTTTTCGAGACAGGGTTTCACTGTTCAGCCCTGGCTGTACTAAAACTTAGTTCTGGGACCAGGCTGGTCTGGAATTCAGAGGTCCGCCCGCCTCTGCATCCCGAGTGCTGGGATTAAAGGCATGTGCCAGCCCAGCCGAATGGGAATAGTTGCTTTTGTAGTAGGATTATATGGAGGGTGTTTGAAGTCACTAGCTCTTTATTTTTCTTTATCCGCAGAAGAGCAGGCTGTTGGGGCAATCCGAACGTTGCGCAGTGAAAAAACCCCCTTGCCCCGGAAGAGACAGCTGATGCGCTCCTTGTTTGGGGACTACAGGGCTCAGATGGATGCAGAGTGGCGGGAGGCCCTAAGGGCTCTAAAGGCTGGTGAGGAACTCGAAAGTGATTGGTTCTGTACATTTGCTTCAAGGGAGTAAGGAGAGGTTCAGCTCAGCAGGGTTGGTGTGGGAAGAGATGGGCTCAGGGGGGGAAATGTAAGCAGGGAGAAAGTATATACCTCTTAGGGGGACAGAAGTCCTGGAAGGAGGAGGGCCAAGGTCCTCACTTCGTTCTGTTTGGGGGATGGGAAAAAAAACAGCTCATGTGTCTTAGCCTGGGCTCACTTCACTGGCCGCAAAGCCAGGTACCAGTTGGACTTTAGTTCCTGGAACTAAATAATAAATAACTTGGCTATAAATCCTGGATCTGCTATTTAGATTGAAACATTTTTGGTAAGTTACTGCAACTCTGTGAGTCTCATCAGGGAACCACATTGTCTACTTTTTAGTACTGAGAAGTTTGTTAGGAGAGTTGTGTGGGTAATTGTAACTGCATGCATAATGTTAGCTGTTACTCAGTTCTGACTGTCTGCTCCCCCTTCCTACAGCCTCCCATTCGGCCCAGGTACAGCTGGTTGGTGAGGCCACCAGAAAGAAGAGCGGAAGGGTTTGCAGGCCTCGTCCTGCAGGAGGAGCAAAAACCACTCCGGACTTGACCAATGAAGAGTTTCGGTTTAATTTCTTTTAGAGTCTCCTACATGCTGGACTAGTCATCCTCCCCCAGGGTGGTGTGGGGATTTGTCCGGAGTGCAGGCCTTTCCAGGAATTCTCTCAGCAGAGATGGGATTGCTTTGCCCTTCACTGCTGCGTGGACATGAAGCGGCTGGTCGGTGTGAAGCTGCTATGTGGAAACCTTTGACGGAAATGTTCTTCCTGTCAGAAGAGAGACTCGAAGCAGCTGCTGGTGATGAGGAACCGTGGAGAAGCTGTGGACACACTGGGCTCACTTTTGAAAGGATGCCCTGGTCATTTTTTTAGTGCTTTATATATTGCTATACTGCCTTAATAAATCTTTTCTAAAGAAACGGGATGGTGGGTGAGAGTGCTGTCTGTGTCGGAGGAAGCAAGGCGAGGCAGGGCTGCTTGGTCCAGCTCTGATGCCAGGAGTCCTCTGTGGCTGTTACTGTTCCCTAAGCAGGCTGTCATCTTCAGGAAGCCAGTGTGGCTTCTATCAAGCCTTGGTTTTAGGAGCCAAGGAGCTACTTGACCTAACCTGAAATGAGTCTTAGTGGACTGCATTAAAAAAAAAAAAAAAAAAAAAAAAAAAAAAAAGAGCCGGGCGGTGGTGGCGTACACCTTTAATCCCAGCAATTGGGAGGCAGAGGCAGGCAGATTTCTGAGTTCCAGGCCAGCCTGGTCTACAGAGTGAGTTCCAGGACAGCCCAGGGATTTATGTATGTATGTGTGTACATATGTGTGTGTATGTGTGACTAGTATGTATGTGTGTGAGTATGAGCATGCTAGACACATATGTATAAAAGTATCTTTTATTCACTTGATATAATTGTCTCCAGAGGCTTGCCGCCCTCATCTGCTAACCTAGGCCTAGACCTGCAAGCTTCTAGCCTTGTACAGTCTTATCTAGGCCTAGAATGTTTTCAGTGTCTTGAGACTTACGGCTGAATAAGTCACTCTTTCTAGCTCTTTCCGAACTCTGCTGGCTGTCAACTCAGCTGTTCTGATTCAAATGCCTCTCCTAGCTGATGAATTCAATCTGGCTTCTCTCTCTCTCTCTCTCTCTCTGCCTCTTACTTTTTGCTCTGCTTGACCTCAAACTAACTCTGGCAATACATTCTAATCCTCTAGCTCCTTCTCGTTCTCTGGCTCATTTTGTCTTCACCTGTGTCTAGCTTGTTCTCTTTTTGCAATCTGTCTCTGGTAAAACACACACTCTCTCTTTCTCTGCACTGCCCCTCGAGTAACTTCCCTTTTCTCTCTCTTCTAGTGAAGTTGGGCATATCCTAGTCTGTCAAATCTTTAAAAAAATTTTTTTTAAATTTATTTTATGTATATAAGTACACTGTAACTGTCTTCAGATACACCAGAAGGCCACTGGATCTCATTACAGATGGTTGTGAGCCATCATGTGGTTGCTGAGAATTGAACTCAGGACCTCTGAAAGAAACATTCAGTGCTCTTAAACTACTGAGCCATCTCTCCAGACCCCTGTCAAATCTTTCTGGTTTGTCACTTTGTCTGCCACTCAGAAATCACTTTCAAACATTGTGTTTCCTACAAACCACCTTCATTATTTGGGGTTAAAGGTGTGTACTAAAGCTGAGCCACACCACAACTAAAGACAGGTTTTTGCAGTAAGGAACACAGTCTCAGGGTTCACAGTGTGATTGAATGTCCTGCAGCACAGTGGAAGCTCAGTGTCTAGATTTGGTGGCAATTGCCTTTACTCAGCCATTTTGCCAGCCCTGCCAGGGTACTGTACCCACTGCTCCACTGAGTTCAGATCTTCAGGTGAACCAGGAGTGTTCACATCAGTGTAGTCTGCTGGTGTTGCCCAAACTCATATCCTAGACTAGATGCAATGTGGAGTCCAGCTGTGTTTGACCTTTCTGGGTGAGTAGTTTGTGGGCAGTTCAAACTCAGCGTTGTTACAGAACACCTAATTAGGTTCAGGGTCTCCTTGTGCTTTTTAGTCAGTGGTATTTACCGCCTTGTCTAGTTGCTTAGGCCAGAAGCCTATGTCATTGCTTATTGCTATTTTTTCAACACTATTCAATACTTAGTGTTAGGGTAGGTTGAGGGTGAGGTGAGGGTTGGGGTTTAGAGTTTGGGTTCTGGTTGTAGGTCTATAGGGTTAGAGTGTTAAGGTTAACTAAAAGGAGTTTTGGCCTCATTCTGAGGTTAGGATTAGGGTTATGCTTATTGTTAGGATTTATTTAAAAATCTCCCTCCTGTCAAGATAATCTTAATATTGTAATAATAGTTAAAATATTTTTATTTTGCTTGTATGAGTATTTTGCCTACTAGTTTGTATGTCCATCATGTGTTGGTTGGGTTTGTAGCAGACGAGTCTTGGCTTCCCCTGGAACTGGAAGTTACAGATGGTTGTGAGCTACCATATAGGTGCTGGGAGCCGAATCTGGTCCTGTACAAAAGCAGCTGAGCCGTCTCTACAGTTCTACAATTCTAGATTTCAGTACTGGTGTAACTAAACTTCTGGGTGTTCCCTACTTTGAAGCCTATGCCAATGTGGACGGAGGGACTGACAAAGAGGACAGTTTGACCTGTTTCCTCCAAGATCATTCAGATCCCAAGGGACTATGGGGTGCCTCTCAAATGACCTTCAATTTCTGGGCAGTCACCTTCCACCAAATTGTCAAGAGTCAGCAGGAGTGACTAGGACCAGCCAGGATGCCAGAAGTTCGACTCCAGACAAATGAAGCATTGCAGAGCTAGCTATGCAAGCGCCCTGTCACTGTCTGTTGAGTTCTATTTATATTTTCTCCAAACATTACAATGTGTTCTCCCATGGGTCTTGCCTCAGCAAAACACCACATGAGTCTGCATCACATGGCACAATCAGAAACTTCCACTTCATAAATCCTTGTCCAGTTCTTGAGTACAAAGCGAAGGTTAAGAGAAAGACACACCTTGTATTGTTTTTCCTAATCAATTTGCCATTGCTCTTAGATTTAAGGTATTTTCACACGCCTAGCTAGGGAGCATCTAAAGAGGACAGAGGAGCCAGGTGTGAGGGTAGGGACACCCACTTAACAATGAGGTGAGAGCTGCATCATGGCTGAGCAGTCTTGTTCTCCAGGAGGCCCCACCCTGAAAGTATAAGACAGACCATAACCATGGTGAAGCCATGAATGTTATCCTCTGTCATTAGTTAAAACAGAAAGAGCTTCCACAAACTTAGAATTCATTGTGTTAGCCCAGTGAGTTTCAAGTAATTAGGATGTTTCACTGGCAAATTTAATGTCAGTTTATGTTCTAGTCACCTGAATAAAAGTCAATCTCTACCACCACCCCATCCCTTAAATGTAACTAAATTCTGTCTTATGGATCCCAGAGCTCCATTAAGCTGCTAAAACACATGCTTTGAAAATTGAATATGGAATAGCTGCTCTCTGTTTTTCAAGGGAAAAAAATGCACTGTTAAACCTTTCTTTATTCATAATAACCCAGACTCCCCTAAGGAATTGCTCCAAACCCAAAAGGGGGTAGGAGAGAAAGGAAAGGGTAAGGAGCTAGGGAGAGTGGGAGGGTGACAGGAGGTGCGAAGGGGAAGGATGGGAGAGAGGGAGAGGTTGGAGCAACAGGGAGCCAGCCAGCTTTTAGAAGTAGAAGCCCTAGCAACAATGAAAGGAGACTTGGAGCTTACATCTGATTGGCTTACCAGCCAAGAATGTTAAGCTCTGATTGGCTGGTGATGATGTCTCCAACTAGTCAGCCTTTTTCAGGGAAGTAAATTTATCTGGCAAAAAGGACAGGAGGTAGAAGAAGCCAGCAAGAAGACAAGGAAAGAAATCCAGACAGAAGAACAGCAGGTTATTTGTAACGTGGTGGCAGCTGAGACAAATGAAAATAAAGACACCTATTTATGTAACTGCTTACACTTTGCAAAATGGGTTACATATTATCACGGATACTGTCTTCAGAAAAACCTCCAAGGCATTCAGAAGTTAAATAATATCCCCAGGTTACCCAGATGCTAAGAAAAAACCAGCTCAGCTGGGGTTGCTGAGTTCAAACCCAGTTGGCACTATAGATTCTCTGGAAATAACAATTCGGAGTTATTCTGGGGAACAGAGAGCTAATACAGAAAAGACCACCAGCAGCTACATCAGCTACAGCTTAGTGGGAAACGCAGAAAGGGTGAAGGGCTCCCTGACATTCACTACAAAGACCTTGAAAATATATCCCAGGGAACACCTCTGGGCACATTCGGAAGGGGGTCAGTATTGGTATAAAGGAGGCTTATGTCTCGGGTGCTCAGAGTGACCCTGTTTACCTGGGATGGCTCACAGAGCCCTGATGCATAAGTTGGACCCACCCCTTTCTCAGGCTTAGTCAACAGTGTGGCCATTTACTGGTTGTTCTAGCTAAAAACTGGCAAGGTGTTTTTGTCTTAACTCTCCCCACACAGCACCTCAGGACGTCCTGCAGGTGCTAGTTCTAAAACATGTCGTCCAGGTTGCTTATGCAATACACCTAGCCTCTGTTGCCTCCTCTGTAATTGATCCTTAGTAACTGTAATGAATGAGTGAGTGAGTGAGTGAGTGAGTGAATGAATGAATGAATGCAGGGCTCTAGCAGTTCCTGTGTGCCATGTCACCTCTGCTGCAACACCTATGGACAGGGCTCCCATAGGCATCCTGTTATCCTGTTAGCACATCATTCTTTTGGAAGTCGTGATCTCTGATTAACTTTTGTCCTTTAGGAAGTATTGTAGCATTCCTAACATGATTTCAGGAAAAGGAAGGAAAATCCTGTTTAGATTGAGTCTTGAGGGTTGATAACAATGTATAGTTATCACTCATTGGTCATTTAAGTTGTAATTTTTTGATTTACCAACATCTCTGAGAGATGACCATATTCGTAGCAAAATGAATCACTCCATAGGAATTTTAAAGTCATAACTTTAAAATGAATCAGTGTCTTGGTCAAGATAATCCTGCTTTAATTTTGTCCATTTATTTCAATATTCCAATTTTGAATTTTTTTTTAAAAGCTGGCCCATTACAGTTTCTTTTGAAAATGAAAATTGTCATAGTGCCCCCTGGTGGGATAAAAAAGAATTTCCTTTCTTTCTTCCTTCCCCTTCCATTCGGTTTAGCTAGAAAGAACACGTGATTGTGATTGAGCTATGAAAGGATCAACTTTGATATAAATGATATAAATCTAATATAAGTCATATAATTTTCAGGCAGTTTATTCTTGCCTTTGGGGGACTGTAAAAAATACATGCCTCAGAGTATCTGCTTGTAAGCAAGATATATTTATAGCAAGCAGGTGCTGCCGACAACCGGCAAGTGTGTCAAGGACTGTGGTTTGAGGGTCATTAGAATGAATACAGTTCAGATAAAGGTGATGGTGGTTACAAGACACACAGCTTTAGTGTCAACCGTCATGATTGGAACTGAGGAGCAGAACTTGGTTGCTAAGTAGAGATCCATTTGCTAGGACCTTTGTCAGAATCCATCATTAGAGACCATAAGATCATGATCCATCTGTCAAAATGGCCTTCAGGACTAGTTTCTATACCAGGTCATGATGCCAGCATTTCTTTGTAGAGCACCATTATCTTCACATGAGGATGAAGTGAGGGCTTTTTGAGGCAGTCTGACCCAAACACCAGAAGGGTCCTGCTAAGAAAGCAGAATATAGGGTCAGCCAAGCTGAGAAAGATGTCAATAATATACTCAGTCCCTAGGGTCTTAAGAAGAGGAAAGTGATATCTCTCTTTCTCTCTCTCTCTCTCTCTCTCTCTCTCTCTCTCTCTCTCTCTCTCTCTCTCTCTCTGGTTTGTTTATTGTGTATGCAGGGTTCTCCCTGCATATATGTCTGCTCGCCAGAAGAGGGCACCAGATTTCATAATAGGTAGTTGTGAGCCACCATGTGGTTGCTGGGAATTGAACTTAGGACCTCTGGAAGAGCACCCAGTGCTCTGAACCTCTGAGCCATCTTTCAAGCCTAAATTGGTATTTTTCTGAGTAGATTAGTTTTCGAATTTGTTCATCTGAATGCACTAAATAAAATTCATTTAAAAACTAAAAGGAAATAAATGAGCATTTAAACATCCGCCAACAAACATAAACATATCCTCAATTTTAGTGATTGTTTTTAAATTTCCTACAAGCTGTAGCATAGTTGCATACGGGCATGTAGTCAGTGGTTGCTTTACAAATTTATCTTTGAATTTGGTGAACCTCAAAAAGAAAATCAAACAACAGCGGGGCAGTGGTGATGCACACCTTTAATCCTAGCACTTGGGAGGCACAGGCATGGGGACATTTTTAAGTGCCAGACTAGCTTAATCTACAGAGTTGTAGGGCTGTTACATAGAGAAAACCTGTCTCGAAAAAACAAATACAACTAAGAAAGAACCAAAACTCCCCAAAACAAACAAAATAAAAAAACAAAACCAATAAAGTCCACAAACGAACAAACAGTATCAACAACAAAACAATGAAAAGTTTCCTTAAAGCCCTGTTCTCAAAGGAGCAGCCCTGGTCCCCAGGGTGTGCTCTAAAAGTTTCCAAGGTCCAGGTGTTTGGAGCCTGTCAGGTGTCTGAATGGGCCAGGTGTGCTGAGCTTGTCTCAGGGGTCTGAATGGGCCAGGTGTGCTGAGCTTGTCTCAGGGGTCTGAATGGGCCAGGTGTGCTGAGCTTGTCTCAGGTGTCTGAATGGGCCAGGTGTGTGGAGCCTGTCAGGTGTCTGAATGGGCCAGGTGTGCTGAGCTTGTCTCAGGGGTCTGAATGGGCCAGGTGTGCTGAGCTTGTCTCAGGGGTCTGAATGGGCCAGGTGTGCTGAGCTTGTCTCAGGTGTCTGAGTGACTGTGGCGTGAGACTAATCTTCAGGGGATAAGGATGTAAAGGGCAGTTTCACCATGCTGGCTTTGAATGTTCCACCAGCCATTCACACAGACAAAAACCTCAATTCAGTTTTACTTTAAAACAAAACAGAACAAACAAAAATCCAATTATTTCCCTCATTATTCTCAGCAGTGCTGGTGCCCTGTAACTGAGGGAAGACTGACATTGCTTCACAAGCATCAGCACTGTGAAAGGTTTAGTGTGAGAGCGTGGGCCTTGCATGGTGTCTGGAGAGCTCTGAGAAGCACAACTCTGGTATTTTTATTGGTAATGTCCCAATTCAAAGTGAGTCCACGATTAGGTGTGCCTGACCTTTGTTGGGATCCAAGAGTCACCCACAAACCACACAAACACTGATCTCAGTCAGACAGGGATGGTTTATTGAACATACACTGCAGGCTTATATTTTCCAAAATCTACTTTTAATAAGGGTTCTTAAATGCCTCCCTTCTAGCCCACCACCCACCAGAGGTACTGGAAAGGAAAGGTTAATAGGGCAAAGGAGGATGTGGACCTGTTTAGAAATAGTTCTTTGGAGAGAATTCAATCTGGATTGTCATGATATTAGCAGTTCAGTTCACTCCAGTCAGCAGTGGCAGGGGCTCAGATCCACTCGCAAACACCATTCACGAAACAGCAATGGCAGTTCAATACAGAAGAAACTGCAAGGCTCTGCCAATCGACCCGAGTCTGCAGAAGTGGCAAGAAGCTGCTGAAACACCACCAGAAGTTCTTTGATGGCATTTCTCTCTATGAAGTCACTACAAATGGTGACCAGCAAAGAGTGGCAAGGTGAACCAATGCCACACAGCATCATCCACTGTCTGTTGGGTTGTACTTATCCATTTCCAAACACCATGTGTTCTCTCACGTGTCTGCTCTAGGAAAACATCACATGCCCTTTTCCAGGTAGCTTCCAGAAAAATACCACATGTCTATTTTCAACAAACCATCTCCCCATGTGTCTGCCTCAACAAAACATTCTTTCATAAGACAGTTTCCGACAAGCTGGGCAGTGGTGGCATCCACCTTTAATCCTAGCACTTGGGAGGCAGAGGCAGGCAGATTTTTTTTCCAGCCTGGTCTACAGAGTGAGTTCCAGGACAGCCAGGGCTACACAGAGAAACCCTGTCTCGAAAAACAAACAAACAAAAAAACAAAAACAAAACAAAACAAAAAGACAGTTACCAGAAAAACACATCATGTGACGTGATACAACTGGGTCTCCAAAGAAACCATAAATTTCCACTTCAGCACACCCTAAGACTGATCAATCAGGGCCATAGCTTAGAATTTGGGAGCTGAGGCTACAACCCTGAACATCTTTTTCTGCCAGCTTATAAAGGCCAAAACCACAAAACCCATAATGAGCTCGTGCACAGGTGCAGGAAGTGCTGCTGAGTGGTCAGCTCTGACTCAAGCTATTTTGGCTAGCTAGACAGAACAGTTCTAATTGACCTTCATTCTGATTGGTCTTAAGTGGAGCATACAGTTGTTGAATTTCTTAAGATGAACAAACCTCAGAACATAACAGGGTATGTCATCAGCATGAGTCTTAAAAATAAGCTTAAAATTTATTACAATAAATTATAAGTTTGTGAGTGTGGTGTATGTGTGTGCATGTGACACAGCATACACCTGGAAGTCAGGTGACTGCTTGTGGGAATTAGTTCTGCCCTTCTACTATGTGGGTCCTTGGAACCAACCCTAAGAATTACAATAACTCCCCTTCCGAGAAGACAGTTGGGTACATTTAAAACACCGGAAGGCAGAGGAACGCCAGCACAGCATTTGCTAAAACTATCTTTACGGTAAGAGGCTGTTCAAAAGCCCTGGTGAGCACACAAAGACTCGGGAAACTAAGTCGCCCATGTAGACCTTTCCTGAGTGGCCTCTGAAAGAAAAAGCTTTAACCAAGGGATTACTGATGAGATATTGACAAAGCCCTGATGAATGAATGAATGATAGCTACTGCAGGAGTGCTCTTCATAAATACCCTGGCCTAGAAAGAAAGCCATCGAAGCTGTGTAATCCCTAGTGAGTTCACAGAGCTCAGTGACTCTCATGAATAGTTAATAACAACTTAAAACTCAGCAGAACAGAAGACAGTCTATGGAGTAAGTGGTCTTCTCTACCCCATCTCCAGAGTAAAGCTGAGTGTGACACATGAGATGTCGCCATCAGTTCACAGGAACTTACTGAATCACATATTTAGAATGCACTTAGCGGAGTGGATAACAAGCAGGTTAAATAACCTCTGGCTTCAAGAGGAAAAAATAAAAAGAGAAAATTTATAAAAATACCCTGCTTATATTGAAACTTTATATATACTACAAAATATTCTTTTTATCTCCAGAAAATATAGTAATGATTATAAACACAAACACAAAAGCATATACATGTACACATATGTATACATATGCATATAAATATGCACACACACAAATATGCTCATATAAATATACACATGTTTTCAAGCATAAGCATACACATGAACACAGACATAAGCATATACATGTACACACAAAAATATAATCTACACACATGTACATACACATAAATATCCACATATACATACAAAATTATATATGTACACACAAACTACACATGTACATACACAATTAACATGAACACACATAAACATATATGTACACACATAAACACACACATATACACACATAAATATTTCAAATATACACATGTGCATATACATAACTATATACATGTACATATACAGAAAATATACACATGTACATGCATAATTATCCACATGTATACACAAACACAAATTGTACAAATATGAATATATATGTATATACATAAAATATATGACACACATAAATATATACATGACATATATGATTATATACATATATAAACATGCAAATATACGTGTAAGTAAGCAGACATAAACACACATACTTACATAGATATATGCAATATGCACATACATAAATACATTCTTGTACAAAAATATAGACACATGAATATGCACATGTATATACATAAATATATGCCTGTACACACACATAAATATGCACAAGCACATAAGGTGAATATACATATGTACACACATAAACTTACATATATCCACACATAAAGATACATGTGCACACATAAATATATACATTTTCATGCATATATACAACATAAGTACATACACATACACATTAATAAGTATATGCATGTACACACTGGTAAGAATTTTTAAATACATACACCTGCAAATATACACACACATATAAATATACACATATACACACATAAATGTACATAAATGTACATATACACACAAATGTACACATATGTACACACCTTAAATATTCACATATACATAATGAATATACACATGTAAACATATAAATAGTATATAAATATACACATGTATACTGTCTTAGTTACTGTTTTATTGCTGTGAAGAGACACCACAATCAAGGCAAGTCTTATAAAACAAAAGCATTTAGTTGGGAATTGTTTACAGTTTCAGAGGCTTAATCTATTATCATCATAGCCGGGAGTATGGTGGCACTGTAGTAGTAGCTGAAAGCCACATTCTGATCCACAGGCAGAGAGAGAGAGAGAGAGAGAGAGAGAGAGAGAGAGAGAGAGAGAGAGAGGATGATAAGAAGCTGACTGGGCCTGGCATGGGCTTTTGAAACCTCAAAGCCCACCCCTAGTGACACACTAGTTTCAACAAGGCCATAACTCCCAATCCTTCTAATCCTTTCAAATATTCTACTTCTTAGTAATAAAACATTGAAATATATGAACCTATGGGTCCATTCTTATTGAATTCATCACACACACACACACACACACACAAACATACAACATATATACACACAAAACACATGTCCATATGTAAATATACATGTATACACACATAAAGATACATGTGTGTATGCATGTGTACAGTATAAATATTCCACATACACATGTACACACACATGAATATGCATGTGTACTCACACATGTGTTGGGAGCCAACTCCTAGCAGAAAGCGGCTATCATCGGCTTTGCAGCCATCTCGGGCCATATATTTGCAGGTTGATACTTCTCCACCCTGACAAGAGACTTGTTTTTCAACAGCTGGGCACACTCTTGTTTTTTACTTGTTGTTTAGTGCTCCCAGCTGCAAGGCACACGTGGTAAAGTGTCTCCAGCTGCACTCCCCGCTTGTGCTTATATACCCATGATTTTCTTTCAATAAACAAGACCTGATTACATACCCTGTCTTGTCTCCATTCATTGAGTATCCTGCCCCTCTATCCCCACTTTCTCTCTTGCAGACCCTGTTGACTGACCTTCGTGGGCCGGGTGACATATGCACATACATAAATATACACATGTAAGAAACATGCATACAGATATACCTATACACACAAAATATGCACATATACACACATAGATATACAAATGTGCACATGTGTACACATATGTTTATTCTGTGTACATGTATATATGCATACATGTGAACATGTATATATGTGTACATGCATACATTTATATTTGTGTTCATGTGCATATTTATGTGTGTATATATGAATGTTTATGTGTTTGTACATGTGTATATTTAGGCATGTGTGTACATATGTATAGTTGTGTATGTACATGTGTATGTTTATGCATGCATACATGGTGTATATATTTGTCTATGCAAGTGTATATTTATGTTTGTGTTTGTACATGTGTATATTTATGTGTGTGTGTATATATATATATATTTCCTCCTCCCTTTCCTACATGTTTTGGTCTACTTGTTCATGTATTCTAAGTTTTTTCTGTTCTCAGTTGTTTCTTTTAGAGGATCTCTGAATCTGGGAAAAAGTGATATAACTTGTCCTGTGGCCTTGTCCTTATTGCTGGGGGGACTCCACCATCAAAGGACAGCTCTTTAGGCTATGAGGGCACACACACATCCTTAAGCACCGTGCCTGCAATCTGAGGGTGAATTCTATCGCAGGCTCAGCCCAGAATCAGATAAAGACCCTCATCAACACAGACGGAAGCATGGTTCCATCTGAACCATGACTAAGGGAAGCCATCTTGTCCTAGCATTATTGTGTGCCTGCCTGGTCACTCTCAGCTGTCCACCTCAATAGTCTCATTCACCTTGGTGAGGGTTCTTGGATGGTCCATAACATTGACCTAAACACAACATATGGTGTCTGGAAGATCTTGCTGAGCCGTACAAAGAAAGCAGATGTTACCAGACCACTCCAAATGCTTCACTAATGTAATACCCACCCACCCCAAGCACTGATGTAATTGTGGTTTTACCTTTAAAAATGCTGTTTCCCTGAGCTTGGACACCAAAAGTTCTCTTACCGGAGGGATAAGCCTGCTCTTGGCCTGGCCATTGAAAAGGACTCAGAACTTTTAATTGGCTTAATCAGCATGATTGCCAGTAACCCTCTAGCGTGGAAATAACTATCATTTCATTTGGAGGCCCCTGTTGAGATCCCCCATGCTCTGCGGGGCTCAGCCTAAGTCATGCTTTTCTGGTCTTGGAGAGACCACAGATGGGGGGTACCCCCCGATTAACATTCCAAGGCTCCTCTCCTCCTCTGGAAAGGTTTGGAGTGACTGCTGTGTTTCCAACACAGCAGAATCTTTACACTCCTCGGAGGTGAGTCTGTGTGACGATTTCAGTTCTGGTTCTGGTTTTTGGTTCTGGTTGAAGAGGATGAGCCCCTCAGGGAGCCTTCTGCATAAGGGGATAAGCTGAGAAAATCTGCTTTGAGAAGAAAATTTCTGACCAATTTCTTCCCAGTCCTCACTAAGTTGGGACCCCAGTAGTGGAGACCGTGTATTCTGATCCTGCCTCTCAGGAGAGAGATGTTTTCGGGTTTGCTTGAATGAATGGACTGCCAACTGTGTGGGTGATTAAATGCCTGATAAGCAAGTTTAGCTTAGGGAGTTAGTTGTTGATTTGATTTCTTGAATCTGTTGCTTGTGGGCATTGACTCTGACCGAAACTCTGCCAGTTTTTCAGGATTCTGCCAGTAGGTGGTGCCCTCTCTATGCTGTTGTTACCAGTTGGTTCCCCCTCACCCCCTCTGGCTAAAAATGTCTTCTTTTCTCTGCAGGACCGGAAATTTCCAGGTCCTGGAGCCACAGCCCCGACCCCTCCACCTAGGCCTCT
Organism: Arvicanthis niloticus; assembly: GCF_011762505.2. NCBI lineage: Eukaryota > Metazoa > Chordata > Mammalia > Rodentia > Muridae > Arvicanthis > Arvicanthis niloticus. The sequence continues at coordinate 52,081,763 of NC_047670.1, forward strand.
CGGGACCCGGGATCGACAATGGAGGGTGGTTCTCGGATCGTGGTCGGGCCCCGAGCCCGGACCTGTTTCTCGTGGCAAGGTCCCCGGGACTTGAAAGGCTGCACTCGCAAAGGCCCCGGCCCAATACCATCCCGGGTGCGGAACTCCTGCTCCTGCGGGGAGGACGGCGGATTTGCAGAGGGCTGGGGGGACACACGCTGCTCTGGTGCTGGCGGGTAGGACCTATCACCAGCCTCCCGCCGCCTGTCCTGCCCCCTTCAGAGGCCAAGGACCCTCTACGGGTCTCCCTTTGTTTACAACCTATCTCCCCTACCTCTTCCAGATTCTTCCTCCTCCCCCTCAACCTCAGACTCCTCCAACCCTTCCCACCGCACCGGGTCCACCTCCGCACCCCATTCCTACTTCACCCGCTTCTCTTAGATCTACACTCTTTGGTCCCACCCCACCCCCATCCCTATCCCACTTTGGCTATTACCACGCCTGGTGGCAGGTATCCAGTTTCCCCAACCTCCTGCACTTCCTTCACCACCTTTAGCTTCCCTCTTGTGGGCCCCGCCAGCCTCTGTTTTTGTCACTGGATGCACTGCCCCCATCATGGGATAGAGAGCGACGACTTAGAGGAAGGGCACCGCCCTCTCCTAATCTGCTTCAGATCCGTATAACTAGAAGACTCAGACCCGAAACCCCATTTTAACTAAGTCCCAAGTCCTAACTGCCCTCCTGCAATCTGTCGTCCACATCCATTGCCTGACCTGGCACATTGCTAGCTAGCAACTCCTGACTTGGAAACGTTTGTAGCAGACGCTAGGAAAGTGTTTTAGCCTCAGTCACTGATATGAATGCCTTTGAAGCAGCTTTCCATCCAAGCATCGTGATTCGGGCCCATTATAGTACATACACAAGTTCCCAGGCCCTGAACACTTTTCACCGGTACCTAATGACTAGAATTCAGGTGTAGCTCAAAAAAGCCTGCTCATCTGTTTAAGACTACCCAGGTTCTTCAGGGTCCAGAGGAGTCTTCTGGGGGCATTTTTCATGATTAAAAGAAGCGTTCAGAATTCATATCCCCTTTCATCTCCGGAAAACACGCTAGGCTGTTACATTTGGCTTTTGTCTCTCAGTCAGCTCTGGACATCCACAAAACCTCCAAAAGTGAAAGGGCTTTGCAGGGATGAACCTGTCAGTTCATCAAGGTGACCCCAAAAGTCTGCAATAACTGAGCACAGAAAGGCAGAGGTGAAGCTGTCTTGGTGTTGATGAGCCACATACAGACAGACAAAGGTTATAGGTTATGCTGGCTGCTTTCTGGTCAAGTGTCTCTGTGCACCTGCTGGTCATACTGCTCATGGCCAGTGGAGAAAGCCTTGAAAACAAAAAACGGTCCAATTACCAATGAAAGATGCCAGTCTGGGGAGCCATGGCCACCATTAAGGACAATCACCTCACACCTGCGTGAACTGTCAGCCTGGACCACAGCAGGTGCTTTGTAGTGGCCCTGGACTGCCCTCCCCCCCCCCCCCCCCCCGTGGGCAGAGATCTTTGAAAATCAGGGACCACTGTAAGAAGGAACCAAATGGAAACCATTTTGAATAGGGGTCAAAGAATAGCTTCCAAGACCTCCCCGGGTAACTTGCTTGGCAGAGAAAGACATGTACATGGGTAACTAACATCCTGGTTGGCAAGTTAAGACATGAATGTTAAGCAAGACACCCCCAAATCCAACCAATGGGAACAGGATACATGTACAACAAAGACATGTTTCTAAAGAAGTCCCCTATCCCTAGATCCTGATTAAGATAACTTGGCACAAATGTTTGTGGCTTGGAAGCTTAAAAGTCTGTAGTATTCTGACTTGGAGGTCACAGTTCAGCTCCTGAGTCTGTTCTTTGGCCCTGATCAATCAGAAGCAGCCTGAGTACAATACACTCTTGTAATCTGATTAAATACTAAGATGAATGTTCTCAAACGCAGTCAGCTTCCAAGTCTGTGCTGTTGTCCCTGACTGGTCAGTTTTGGTTGTCTAATTCAAATAAAGAACTTGCTTTGCTGGATTCTTGTGACTGCTTGTTTTTTTTTTTTTTTTTTTTTTTTTTTCTTTTTTTTTTTTCACCCAATTCTACCATTGCCTTTATACCTTTAGAAACTAAACTTTCTTTTGCACCCACTGCCAACTCAGCTTAACTCCCCCTCTGTCTGAAGAACATCTTCTAGCTCTCCCAGACTCCACAACAGAAACAAACCCAGACCCAGGGACCCTGCTCCAGGACTTGCAACAATAGTGTCCTAAGGTTTGGGCTGAGACAGATTTTCCAGGCTTGACAGCAATTGTAAGTCTCTCAGCTATAGCTACCTCCATAAAGGTCTGGCAATATCCCATGAATTAAAAGGCTGGAAACTGTTCCCTATATTAAGTGGCTTTTAGAAACTAACAGTCTCACCCTTGGCCAGTCATCTTGGAATCTACCTTTCCTGCCTGTTCATAAATCCTCAGATTATCAATCAATCCAGGATTTCTGAGAGGTTAATAAATGGACTTGAACCATGTTTCCTCTTGTTCCAAATCTATATGCTTTGCTCAGTCTCCTCCCACCAAGACCACCAGCTCTCTACAATCCTGGGCCTTAAGGATCCTTTCTCCACCCCATGGTGCCAGTGTGCCAGCCATCTTAGCTTTTCAATGGACTGATCCAATGTCCAAAGAGACCCGCCAGCTAATCTGGACATGACTAGTCCCAAGGGCTCAAAAATTCTCCTACGCTCTTTGGGGAGGCATTGCAAAAGAAGTAACAGGATTCAGGGTGTCACGCCCTAATGCAAATCTGCTCCAGTATGTGGATGATCTATTGGCTGCAGCTGCCACCACCATCTGCTTGAAAGATACAAAAGATTTGCTCCAGCTGCTCCAGACATTTGAGATGTCGAGACTCTGGGGGTTGGGGCAGGGAGGCTCAGCTCTGACAAATGGAAGTCTCCCGTTTGGGATTCAAGCTCGCTCAAAGTAATAAATAAATACATAAATAAATAAATAAATACCTCTCAGCTCTATGGGAATGGAAGCCATCCTAAGGATCCCCATTCCCCAAACCAAGAAGCAGGTAGAAGAGAGAATTTCTGGTGGGTGGGGTGGGATATTTTCTGGGTTTGCTAAAATAGCCTAGCCTCTTTATTCTGGCATTGCAAGAGACCAGCCTTTAAAGTGAACTGAAACAGAGAAAAAAGGCTTTCAGGAAACTAAATCAAGCCCTGACCCAAGCCCCACCTTGACCCAAATACTGTTAAACAACCCTACCTCTTCATCCACAAGACTCGAACATTTCAGAGGGGGTTTGACCCAGACCCTGGGACGGTGGCAGAGGTCTGTAGCTTATCTATCCAAGCATTGGGACCCAGTGGTCTCTGTTTGGCCGTCCTGTCTGCATGCCATAGTCTGCTATATTAGTTAGGGAAGCTGAAAAGCTCACTGTGGATCAGGGACTGACTTTAACAGTTTCCTGTGCTGTGAAAACCCTCCTAAGAGGGGCAAATGGCCAGTGGATGTCAAATGCCCACACCACTCAGCACCATGGTCTCTTGTCTGATCAGCCCTGCCTCACTTTTGCTGTGACAGAATCTCCACCCTGCAACACTGATGCCGGATGACAACCCTGAGGTCCCCTTCCATGTTGATGAGGACATACTGGACATTTCTCCAGGACATTTCTAGACCTGAGGCAGAAGCAAATCTCTTTACGGATGGAAGTCATCAATGGACTCAGGAAGGCCTGAGCACCAATAACTGCGCAATGAGCTATGATACAGGCACAAACCTTGCCACAGGGCACATTGGCCCAGAAGCAGAGCTGATTGCTCTCAGTGTCTGTGCCATGAGTCATAGGGAGAGGGGCCCATTGACTGAAAAAAAAAAAACTTAAAAATAAAGAGAAAAAGCCTTCTCTCCTTGAAGTCTGGCTCCCCCAAGGAGGAGACTGCTATTGCAACAGCCCAAGGAAATCAGAGGGCAGACCCGGCAGCTTGATAAACAGCAGCTGAGAGAGAGCGATGCCTGGGGAGCCACTTTCTGTCTTGGCCATTTGATCCACAGCTCCCCCCCTCCCCCCCCCAGCCCACCTACTCCCAGAAAGAAGAGGGCAATGCCTGTTCCCAGGATGCAAAACAGGATCCAACTGAATGGTGGATCTTGCCAGACTCAAGAATTATGCCCCACCCCAACCCCCCGTGGCTCTCAGACATCTTTTGATGTACCAACTACACCAGACTACCCATCCCAGTCCCATCAGATTGACTGAGTTTTTTATCTTCCAGGTACCAGATTCTGCATCTCCAAGACATGGCCACCCAGGTTGCCTCTCAATGTCTCTTCTGCACACAGATCAACCATGGTAAAGGGCAAAATGTGTCCCTGCTGTTGCCTGAGGGACTAGCCCTTGGTAAGAAATGAAAATTCAACTTCACACAGATAAAGCCTCCTCACAATGGGTATAGAAGTATCTGTTAATGTTTGTGAACATCTCAGAATGAATAAAAGCCTTTGCTACCTGGAAGGAGAATGCTCTGACATTGACCAAGACTCTTTTACATGAAATTATTCCTAGGTTCTGGCTGCCCCTGTTAATTGAATCAGATAATGGGCCTGCCTTCACTTCATCTATAATTCCAATGTAAGACCATTTACCTTACTTACATAGAATCCAGAAGCTCCACTGTGCCTACTGACCTCAGAGCTCTGGACAGGTTGAACACATAAACACTATTAAGTCCACTCTCTAATTTTGGAAACCAGCAAAAACTTACCCAACCTTTTTCCTCTGGCCCTTCTTGGCATAAGATTTACCCCTTACAAGGTAGGAGTCACCCCCTATGAGATTATGTTTGGAAGGCCATCCCCCCAACACACACACACACACACACACGCACTGTTGCCCCATTTAAGAGACCCTATCATTAAGATTACTCATTAGTCTCTATTAAAGCATCTCCAGTCTTTCCAGCAGGTTCAGACTGCAGTTCACTCTAGGGTTCCAGATGTCCATCCAGTTCCCTCTCTGATGCCTTGTCATTCATTCTGACCAGGGAACAAGTGTACATCAAGAAAGAAGGGCTGACATTGGCCCCAAGAGGACCTCATATTGTCGTCCTGACAGAGTCAACTGCCACCAAGGCTAACCCCACCTGGATTCATCCCTCTCATGTCAAGCCTGTTTCAGACTAGGACCAGGATTAGAGCATCTCTCCTGGACTGGTTCCACTCGGGCTAAGCCGCTCACACAGGACTCCTGCTTGGTTATGCCACCTTCTCCTTCTGCCTCTTGTAATATTAGTCTTGTAATATTAGTAATAATATTAACCCAGATGCTTACTTCTCCCTCACAGGAACTTGATCTGCCTGTACCTCACTCACGGTATGGCCTCAGAACATCTGCATTATAATCCAGTTTTATGTATAATTGATTGTACATGTACTATCCCAAATATATGCTTATTTAGGACAAGCGGGGGGGGGGGGGATCCACCTCTTATTCCTCTTTGGGCTGCCCCACAAGTGATACAGGAGGGCTAGTAGCTACCTCTCTCCTTGTTCCAATGATGGTAGGAAGGAGGGTAGCAGGGACCACTTCCTTCAGTACTACAGCTGTACTCAAAGAAAAATAGGGGTCTACACAGATAAGTCATCAGACAGATGTAGACATTAGATACTTTCAGTTGTCCCTGGATAATAACCTCCATGCCCACGTAGTTTCTGTCAGGCGTAGTCTTCCAAAACCTGCAAGGCTAGGACTGAGTTTCCATGTCTCAGGGGGCACTTAAGTGACACTGGGAGAGGCTTGCTTCTTTATGTTAACAAATCAGAGTTTTCAAAGAGACTTTACAAAAGGTTAAGAGTAATTCAGACAAGAGGCAACAGAAGTACGAGCCAAATAATTCCTGGTACCACAAAATCATTTGGTTGGAACCCATGGCTCACAACCCTCCTCACTGGCCTGGCTGGCTCCTTATTCCTTTCCTTTATATGACTGGATGTGGGGTCTTGTATAGTAAATTACCTCTTAAAGTTCATCAGACAAAGAATTGCCTGTTAAGCTAATGAGTCTTGGGACCCAGTAATTACCCCTTAGCCAAGATCAAATATTTAAAACTAAAGACACAGGGATTGGAATGACTAAGGGAAGCCACCCTGTCCCAGTGCTGTTGTGTGCCTGCCTGGTCACTCTCAACTGTTCTGCAACTGTCAAGGTCACATTCACCTTGGCCAGGCTTCTGGGAACTGTCCATAATCTTGATCATGGTCCAAAAATACTATGCATTGTCTGGAAGATACTGCTGAGCCTTACAAAGAAAGCAGATGTTACTAGGCCGCTCCAAATCCTCGCTAATGTCCTCCCCATCTCCCCCGCCACCACTGGAACCGATGTAAACTTTAAAGAACGCTGTACCCCTGACCTTGGGCACCAAGACTTCAGGAGGCACAAGCCCATTCTCGGTCTGGTTATCAGTAAAGGACCCAGAACTTTTAATCGACTTAATCAATGTGACTGTCAGTAATATATTTTGTGGATATTTCAGTCTTCTGTGATGTTCCTCTGGGGGCTGTGTTGTCCTGAGGCAAATGATAGTTTCGTCAGAGATCTAACCGGCCCTCCAGGTGATGGAGACGTCCCTAAAGGAGAGCGAGAGCAGTAGAATCTCCCCAGGCTGAGGGAGAACAGCTTGGCCATTGGAAACAGTAACCAGAGACACACGGCCCGATACAGAGATGCTGTGGGGGCCTACCACCCCAGAGGTTCCTAGGACATGAGTACTGTGTTTGCATCATTTCTATCTCTTCCTTCTCCATCTAACTCTTCCTGTGTTCTGCTATTGCGATTTAAGAGGCAGAACTGGAGCCAAGGATTGCCACAAAGTCATGCCATGCAACCGATCTCCTGGGACAGGTGTTGGGTGGGAGGGTGTATGCAGAGGCTGCCTCTTAAGGAAGGTGGAAAGGGAAGAGGGCAGAAAGAGAAGGCACGGTTTAGAAGGGATCATAGCGCATGCGCACAGGGAGACTATGCAACTCACGGTGACAGTGAAGTGTGTTGCTGACGAGACGATATGGCCTGCTGTTGCTAGGTTACTGAAGGTGGGCTTATGGGGTGGGATTTCCCAACATCTCTCCCTCTTATTTATTAGAAAAGATGAGGAAATATTTAGGTGTGACTGGTGAGGCAGGTGTTGGGGTGCCATGCTCGTTAGACTGCTTCCTGCTGTCCGGGGCCTCAACAAAAACCGGTTATATTCTAGAATGGTACACTGTGTAAGGGCATAAAGTCACCAACCTTCCTGTGGACTGCATTCACAAAAAGAGCTTCAATCAGAAATTGTTACTTTTATTATAAACTGTTAAAGATGGTTAAGCTTTAACATGTTCAGAGCTATACCTGGAGTCATGCTAAATACTAATGTTAAGTACAGAGGAAAAGCTTCATCTAGTCTCCTATATATGTTTTCAAGGTATAGCCTAAGGCAAGAAGCTAAAAAAAAAAATCAACAAGGGTTAGCTCTGATATACTTAATAGATAATGGTCCTCAATGTGGTATTTTAAGATGTTTAAACTTACTATGACTGATACCCTAGATACTAAAGTGACCCCCAAAGGCTCCAAGAGGATATGACAAAGACTTCATCTGGATTGTGGTCATGCAAGCTTCTGCGCAAGACTTCCCCAATGCCTTGCCTGCCTTCAGGACCCAACTCAAACTGTGGACAAGCAGGACAGTGGAGAGTTGATTGCCCCACTTTATCTAGACAAAGTAAGGTCAGTCCCCCCACCCCCACCCCATGTTTCTCCTCCATAGAAAAGTCTCTCGTCTTCTGATCCTGGTGACAGAAGACAATGCTGTCTGTCCCCAGTGCCATGGAGAACACAGGAGCCTGGGCTGGGTGTCTAGGTAATGGAGAATATGGACTGGTCTCTGCCATTTAGTTGATCCATAGGCCATTTGAATTACACTTCCTGCTATAATTTATCCTTCTCAGATCTTTGATGGTGTTGACGGCTAGGCTAACTATAGCTTTGTCAGCTTGGCAGCAGTAGGCTCCTTCCCCAAGACTGCAGCCACCTTGTTAGTTCATCTAGAGCTACTGGGTCTCTTGTTAAGAAAAGGTAGACAGAGCCAGGCAGTGGTGGCGCACGCCTTTAATCCCAGCACTTGGGAGGCAGAAGCAGGCGGATTTCTGAGTTCGAGGCCAGCCTGGTCTACAGAGTTCCAGGACATCCATGGCTACATAGAGAAACCCTGTCTTGAAAAACAAACAAACAAACAAACAAAAAGCAACAAAAAAAGAAAAGGCAGACAGGTTCCCCTTACTAATGGGCTTTATATCAAAGAATAAGTAGGTTTCAGGTGTAAGTTTTCACTAAAGGGAAATGCCTTGCATGACTGCTCTCAGTAATCACCATTCACATCTTTGATAAATGACTGAATGGATAAAAGTGTTAGTCTACACAAGTTATAAAGGTATAAAATAATTTTTAAAAAGAGATTTATGTATGTATGTATGTATGTACAGTGTTCTGCCAGCATATATACCTGCAGGCCAGAAGAGGACGCCAAACCTCTTTATAGATGGCTGTGAGCCAGTATATATGCCTGCACGCCTGAAGAGGGCGCCAGACTTCTATGTAGATGGCTGTGAACCACCATGTAGTTGTTGGGAAATGAACTCAGGACCTCTGGAAGAGCAGTCAGTGCTCTCAATCTCTGAGCCATCTCTCCAGTCTGGTATAAAAATAATTTAAGATATATGAATAATGGGAAATGTTTTTAGATTTCTTTTTCCCCCTTCTATGCTATTAATATTATCTATGCTAAGATTTCAAAGGTTCAGAGTTTTAACACTGGTCAATGGCGTTCTGATAGATAGCTTGGTAGAACGCTCACTTACTATTCAATGGCAAGCTTGGAATTTAAATTTCCTTTGGCTGTCTCCTAAATATACACTTACGGGGTGGTGGGTTCTCATTCAGCTAAAAGCATACATTTGGCTCTTTGAATAGAGAGGAAAAAACATTCAGTTCATGTTTTTTACCTAAAAGCTTTTTTACCTAAAAGTTTTTGCTAGGACTCAAAGGTGTGAGCGTATTCCAGCTATGTGGATTGCAGTACAGTTTAATGCTAATACATCTAAAACGTTTATATCATTTTATAAACTAAAAACTCATGCAAGCTTCAGGGAGTCAAAGAAGTCACAAGACTTGATTCTGTGACAGGCATGTCACAGGTCACATAGACTCCAGTTAAGCACAGCCTGTTTCCCACCTGTCTGGACCGGACAATGGGCTCTCTCTCCTTCCCGACCACTAGGACTATGGGCCTGAAAGTTCCAAATGTAAGATTTTCCTTTAAGTCCCTAAATTTTAACCGCTATCCCTAGTCTATATTTGTCTCAGCAGATCTCCACTTGGCTGACAGACACCATTCAGGCATCACCCGTGGACTGCAAACTGCTGAGCTGTGGACGTGGCTGAAAGCTGACATGAACCAGTCCAGCCGAAGGGATTGGTCCCTGTCTCTTTAGCTGGGTCAGCTAACCACATGCTTCTGATAGATGCCCTGATAGGTTGCCTAGCCTTTACCTAGCCTTTCAGCCTTCCTTGGGCCCTGAGAATGATGCCTCAGTTTCAGCTGGAAGTAGTTACAGAATAGAGTATGATGTCACCCCACCCCCACCTCTGCTCCAGGCTCAAATGCTAAGTCAGAAGGAAACTCTGGCATAGGGGACAAAATGGCTACTGTTGGGTTTCAGACTTGGGACAAGGGACTGAGCTACATATTTTACATACCAAAGCAGACCCGGCCTCCAGGTTCTCCCAGCATCCCTCAGTCCCTACATGGCATACCCTGCCCTCAACCCTGAACTTCCCAGGCCAGGGACTGACCTGCCCTTCCCACAGAGGCTCTTCCTATATAGGGCCAGAGGGTGCCCCTGGCTCACCATGGACACCTTGAATTCCACCAGTCACTCTCATGCATTCCCGATTCTCTTTTTTTAAAAAAAAATACGTGTGTTTCATGTGCATGTACATGGTTTTTGTCTGTATACATGTTTGTGTGTGCATGTGGAGGTCAGAGGTCAATGTTAGATGTCCTTCTTAATAGTTCTCCATCAATATTAAAGTTGTCTGTCTGCCCGTCTGTCTGCCCGTCTGTCTGTCTGTCTGTCTGTCTGTCTGTCTGTCTGTGTATGCCAGTGCCTGTGGAGGCCAGAAGAGGGTGTCAGACTCAGTAGCTGGAGTTACAGACTCAGTAGCTGGAGTTACAGATGGTTGCGAACTGACTGATATGGATGCTGAGATCCGAACTTGGGTCCTCTGGAAAAGCACCAAGAGCTCTTAACCCATGAGCCATCACTCCTGTCCCTACCTTATGTTTTTAAAAAGACTTACTTTATTTTTTATTTGTTTGAGACAGGGTTTCTCTGTGTAACCCCGGCTATCCTGGAACTTACTCTGTAGACCAGGCTGGCCTCAAACTCAGAGATCCACCTGCCTCTCCCTACCAAGTGCTGGGATTAAAGGCGTGCGCCATCACATCTATTATTTTACTATTTATGTATTCATTTGCATGTGTTTCTGTGCAAATGTGTGCAGTGCCATCAGAGGCCAGAAGAGGGCACTATATCCCCTGGAGCTAGAGTTAGAGGCTGTTAAGAGCCACCTGATGTGTGTGCTGGGAACCAAACTCAGGTCCTGTGCAAACACAGTATGTGCTCCTACCTGCTGTACCATGTCTCCAGCTCCACTTTATTTTTTGGGACAGGGTCTCTTACCAAACCTGCAGCTCAGGGATTTACCTAGGTAGCCACCTCTGCCTTTTTCTTTCCAGAGCCAGGATTCCTGACAATGATGCTGAAGTTGGCCTTAATGGGTGCTGAAAATCCAAACTCAGGTCCTCACGCTGCACAGCAAGCTCTTTAGAAATTCTGCTGCCTTCCTGGCCCCTCCTGATTCTTTCCCTGGATGTCTTCACAATTCCATCATTAGGCCAGGTTGTGCTTCTTTGAGGTCATTTCTGAGATGGAACTGTTTATCTCTGGGTGGTTGGTTGGCTCACCCACCAGTGTAACTCTACACTGACATTTTTGCCCCAGCAAACCCAGAAACGATTACAACTGTGGACCTGTGGTACACTTGAAACTAGTCAGAACAGCAAGGTAAATCCTCCAATGTCCAGGCTGTCCTGCACTTCCCAGATTGCCTCTCACAGGCAGCCTTAGGTCACCTCACGGTCCACACACACCCCTTAGGTCACCATATGCATAAGTACCATGAACAGAGAGGCACACACAGGCTCTGCGTGCAGGCTCATAGGACCATGTGTATTTGTACACGCACATGCTAGCATTCCATACCCTCTGTACACCTCTGCATATGAATCATACATACATACATACATACATACATACATACAGGCATGTGCACATCTACTAGGACACATACTAGCATCATACTATACACAGAGCAGCAACACAGACATATACATACATAAATGCAGTTCAGCGGATCCAGGTATGCATGTGCATACATGTGCGAGCGCGTGCGTGCACACACACACACACACACACACACTTTGCCAAGAGCAAGTGAGGAGAAACAGGAACAGACAGAGTGGGGGAGGGGTAGACATATTGCTCTTCTCATTCTCATTCAGCTGTCTTCTCTTGGTACATAGTTTTGTTTTGGTTATCTTTTGTCGTTTTAAAGACATGGGCCTGGAACCAAATCCCTGGGTTTTTCTAGATGGGAAATGAGATTTCTTTTCTATCCAAGTCTGCTGGAACAAGGCAGTGCATCAGAGAACTTGGAGGCCTCTTGGAAGGCTCTTGATTGGCAGCCCTCCCCTCACTCCAACCCCTGGAGCAGCCACCACAGGAATCTGCTGGCTGCAAGCTGTAAGATCCTTTGAACCTCTCCCACTGGGCCAACCAGGTCACCTTGTTCCCATCTCTGATCCTTCTAGCTCTTACTACCACCCTGTCCATCCCCTCCCCACTCCCAACATGCCAGGGTCTCATTATATAGCTCTGGCTGTCCTGGAACTCAATCTGTAGACCAGGCTGGCCTTAAACTCGCAGAGACCCACCTGCCTCTGCCTCCCTAGTGCTGAGATTCAAGGCGTGCACCACCACTGCCAGGCCTCAGCTTCTAAATTTTAAGGTTCAGTTTTATCTCATATCCCAGCTGGAGAAACTGTAACAGGTCTGAGGGCTCTCCCCTAGGGTGAAGTGTTTCTAGCTTGTCGCGGGTCCCATTTGGGGATTCCTAAGCTTGAACCCATAGGAACCACGTGGGGTTAGCTTGTAGTGTGGGTCTAGAAATTTCCTTCACTAGAAATGCTCCTTGGTTTCCATAAGGTAGGGTAGTCTGTGTCTTGGCTCTCCTGCACAGCCCCTGGCTGGGACAAGATGGTGTTGTGTCTTCCAACTGGCCTCCTTCCGCTCAGCGTCTGGGCACACCCATAGGACAGAGAAAATGTGATTTGGAAAGTTGTTTACTACTGGAGTGGGGTTGGGGAGCCCCTCATCTTTCAGAACCTCCATTTCTCTGTATGTACATTTCTCTGTATGAGGCAGGGTGTGTCCTCTCCCCGGGGACCCATCAGAACCACAGCTGAACCAAGCAACTAGTCTGAGAACCACTGAAGAGCTTTTATTTAACTAGATAGGTCAGGTGACCCCCAGCGGCTGGTGTGTCAGTGGCAGCGTGTAATCCAGAGACCTTGCATGCTCATTGGTGTTTCAGTCCGGTGAGGGGCTTGGAGCCAGGGCGAAAGCTGCCGAGGCCCCAGTGCTGCCTTAAACTAGGGTGTGCGCATGCCTCCTGCGGAGAAGGGGGTGGGGGGAGGGCTGTGGCAAGGCTCAGAGTACAGATCCTAGCTCAGGGATGATCTTGTATTCTGAATGGTGATGCACATTGTAGAGACTCACCTCCCCTCCCCCTTCCCGCAATCCTCAGCAGGCCTCCTCTGCCAATGTACCTCCCACAGAAGGCCCAGGGAGAGCTGCTTCACAAATGTGTTCTGTGATGAGCAAAGCGGCTGCTAAACGCTCGGAGTTAACATGGCATGGTGGCCAAATCTGGGCCCTGTTGGATATCACCCATCCTCCCACTTTGTAGCAGAGCCCCAGGTGGAGCCATTAAAAGTTTTCCTGAAAGACAACCCATTGTGATTCCGTAGAGTCCTGGGATTTCCATAGTGATTGGTGTCTTCTGAAGGCGGGCAAAGGCTTTCAGCATCTGAGGAGCCTGGCTGGGAAGAACAGCTGAGTCTGTGTAATCCCAGCGCCTTGGTGCCGGCTGGTGGTGTAGGAACAGTCATTTAGAGAGGGACCAGATGCCAAACTACAAGACCCCCTCCCTCACCTCCTCAAGAATGGGGAAGTTGCAATGGGGATAAGGACAGTCAGCGGGCCCCTCTCCCTGACAATATAGGCTGGTGGCTAAGCACCTCCATGTTGGATAGACTACCCAGGGCTCAAATCCTGGCGCTGCTACCTTGTGGCTAGGCGACTGTGCAAGGGCCCTCATGGTCCCATGGATCATTCAGCTCATCTGTGAAATTGTGATAATGGTACCACCCTCTGAGTAAGACCCTCCTGAAGGTCATTCGGTTGATGAAGGGGCCTCTCCATAGCTATGCTTTATCTCTCAGTGTCAGCCATCATTCCGAGATGATTTCCTTGGGGTTAGATGTCCTCTGCCAGGCCTTAGTCTACATCCTGGTCAAAGCTCTGGTTCTGAGGCCTGGCCTGAGGAAGCTGTTGTTACCACATTGTCCCGTGTGCCCCTAATTTATACCAGGGTCTCTTTTATGAGGACCTGGTAGGTGTAATGTTAGAAGTTTACCCTTGTATTATTCAATGCTGATTTCTCCATGCCACTATCTGGTTTCAATCCAATCTTAGCATTCTAAGGCTTATGTTAAGAATCTCCCGTCTCAAGCTTGTGTAAACAACGCTTACCATTTATTCCGTGTCTTATCAATAAAAGCTGGAAAAGCCAATAACTAGACAATAGAGAGAATAGGGGAGGACTTTCGCCAGCCAGAGAAGGATATAGAAAGAGGGGATTCAACCACACAGAAGGGGTCCTGAGAGACACCATGGGAGAACACACACGGAAGCCCAGAGACAGACAAATACAAGAATCCAAGTATCTTGGGGATCTTGGCTGGAAGGTAGCCAGATTAGATCAAAGAATTAGAGGAGAATTATAATACCTAGTTGTTGTGCTTTTAAGTTGCAAATAAATCTTAATCTCCTGTAGAGTGAAAAATTATAAAGGCCATTTTATGAAATATGTGTAGATTTCTTTGCCCTTAGACCTGGGCAGAAAAATGCAGGGCCCAGAACTTGGAACTGAAAATAAGATTTCAGGCCCCTCAGGACACTTGCTGGATGAATTACATTCCTCAAGCCTCAGGCAATAGGCCCACCTATGGGTGGGAGAGGCCCAAGGCAGGAAGACACATTCCTGACCACAGATAAAGATGCTGCCACCTAGGTGGGGCTATAGCCGGAAGAAAGTGAAGATAGTTAATCTGAAATAGTTGGTAAATGACAGGGTGGGACACAGTGACATGGTAAACCATTCAGGGTGGGTTTCTCTGGAATGTTTCGCTATTCTTATGTTATGTATCCTTGGCAACTCCTCACCCCCTCCTCACTCCCCTGGTTTGCGGTTTTCCTCTTTAAAAGACCCCTTAACCTGTCACTCGAGGCCAAACCTTGCTCTTGAGAGCTTGTGGTTTGACCGCTGGCCAACTTCCCTAATAAAGCCTCTGCTGATTGCATCCAGGTATGGTTTCTTGTGATCTTTGGGTGGTCGTGATTTCTTGAGACTTGAGGAAAGGTCTCCCAAGTATGGGGGTCTTCACTCCCTGTGTTGTTATTGGGGGAACTAGCTAGGATAAAGAAAAACAGCCACTGTATTAACTTACTACATACATTTATATTAAAATTCATTGATAGAGACCTGAGCATCCAACGCTTAGAAAAATCTCCAGGTAATTCCCTAACCCAGCTAGCAGTGAGCTTCAGCATTTGCCTGCAACTCTTGTTCAACCTGAGTTCTGAATCCCCATGGAGGTTGTAAAAAAGGAGAGGAATTCAGGGTGAGGCAGTGGATGTGAAGAAGTGCCCCACGGTGCTGGGTTCTGTCTGCACACTGCTGTACACACATGTACTTAAGTGACCAAAGCCTGCCTCTGGACAGTGCATGTTACCAAGAATAAGGTCAATTGACTTTGGGGGAAGCATTCAGACACACCTCTAATTAGAAATGATGAATACCCTAGACACTCAAGGGGAGCTGCCCAGCCCAGCAGAGGATATGAGGCTAACCAGCAAGCAATGGAGACATTTGAATTGGAAAAGCCTACATGTGCCACAGGTTCTAACACCAGATAAAATATGGCTCCATCAAAAAGCCAAAGGATGGGGCTGACACTCACAGGATGGGGCCAAGCACTGGGGTGCTTTAGGCCAGTTGAGGCCTTTTGCATTTACCCAGGTGTCTTAGTCAGGGTTTGTATTCCTGCATAAAATATCTGACCAAGAAGCAAGTTGGGGAGGAAAGGGTTTATTCAGCTTACACTTTACACGCTGCTGTTCATCACCAAAGGAAGTCAGGACTGGAACTCAAGCAGGTAAGGAAGCAGGAGAAGCAGGAGCTGATGTAGAGGCCATGGAGGGATGCTACTTACTGGCTTGCTTCCCCTGCCTTGCTCAGCTTGCTTTCTTATAGAACCTAAGACTACCAGCCCAGGGATGGCACCACCCACAATGCCCTCCCACCCTTGATCACTAATTGAGAAAATGCCTTACAGCTGGATCTCATGGAGGCATTTTCTCAACTGAAGCTCCTTTCTTTGTGATAACTCCAGCTTGTTGACACACAAAACCAGCCAGCACACGCAGGCAATATGAGATCATTAGAATACTTTTCTCTAGAGTGCCCACATGATCAGATTTATGATTTAAAAAGATCCTTTTTCAGGGAACCGGTAGCCAGAATAACTGCCAGACTCAGGTGGTACTGTCAACTGATTAGACACAATGAACAGCACAGGAGGTTGTATCACTTGTCAAAGTCAGGTGACTGGCAGACAGCAGAAACTAGACTCCACCCAGGCCTCTACCCCTCCCCTGGTCTGTACATCCTGTCCCTTCCATGGCTAACCCATTTTCTTATTCCAACCTCCTTCACCAAGTGCCTCAGTTTCCCCACTGTAGCTGATTGCCTGCCTGATTCTGCCTCTTGTGGCCCCCACTGGCTCTAGGCTACTGCTAAAAGTCAACTAACCCCCCAAGAAGGACGATCTGCTCCTCCAGATCTCTCCTAGCTTTGACTTGGCTGGATCTTAACTCTAGGAAGGTGTGAGAACTCAAGTCTGGAATTTTCTGTCGTCTTTTTGGCCCATTTCCTCACCTCAGGACACTTTCTCCTGGCCTCTGGCTTCCCACTTGCATGTATATTGTGTATATGAGCATGTATATGTAAGCAAGTATGTGTTAACCCCAAATACATCACAGATAACAAATCAAAAAACCCACCCTTCTCAAGTCTAGCTCAGTGAACCAATGCATTTGTTAGGGTTGTCTGTCTGTGGCTCAGACAGCTGTGTCAACCCAACCTGGGTGACTGGAGAAAGCTGAGTCACTGGGGTTCCCAGCTGACTTATGGCAAAGCCACAAGTATCCCAGTGGTTGCTGTTTTCATAACCTTGGGGATGTGAAGAACCAGTCTCCTTCCATTTTAGGTTTAAAAGTCATCTTATAGGCTCACTCCTATTTATGATTAAATCTGTTTCTTAAGGGTTGGGCTATGCTGCCACCTGTAACCTTAACTGCAAATGGTTCTGTACCGCCTGTTCCAGGAGTGCCAATCATGTCTTTGTTTCAAAAAGTTATTTACCATCTTACAACCCTACCCTTGTTTCAAAAGGTTAGATAACCACCCAAGACCACCTTGTTATGACTACCTGTTGTTATGACTACTTGTTGTTAGGACTACCTGTTGTTAGGACTACCTGGTTATGTCCACCTTGCAACTATGTCTTTGTTTCAGGAGCCCATGTAGGACTAACTTGCTATGCTTATGTCCTGCTCCTGTAACCCCACGTCCATTTTGTCCACCTAATCTTCAATTTGGAAACCCCCTACCCCTGAGCTATAAAAACCTGGTCTTCCTCACATCTAATGCCGACCTCTCAAACCCCTCTTTAGGGTGAGGCAATCTATGTACATGAATAAAAAAAGCTTGCTTTAATTAATTTGGCCATGATGATTTGGGTTGGCGTTCTTTCTCCTCCCATCTTTGGGATTAACAAATCTCCTTATGACTCTATCAATCTTTCAAAGGCATTTAAGCTTCCTTGAGTTGCTAAATCTCCTGAGTCTCTTCCCTCCTCCTAGGAGTGTGTTGCAACTCAGAAGAAATAGCCACACAGCATAGCTTAAAGATGTGCCACAAAGATCAGGAGAATAAGCCTGTACACAAGTCAGGTAGTGATGATAGGCCTTTAATCCCAGCACTCAGGAGGCAGAGGCAGGCATATCTCTGAGTTTGAGGCCAGCCTGGTCTACAAAGCAAGTTTCAGGACAGACAGTGCTGTTGCACAGAGAAACCCTGTCTCGTGGGGGGCAGGGGAAGACACGTACATCATAGAACTCAAGTGTTAGAGACCAGAAGATCAGGAGTTCAAGGCTAGCTTTAGCTACATAATGAGTTCAAGGCTAGCCTGGGCTATATGAGATATTATCTCAACTGAAACAAACAAAAGACTTTTTTCTTTGGCCTAATCCACTCCCCGACTTCCTAAACACACTGTGTAGAATTCACAGCATCAGATGATTTTAAGTTTCTGTTTCTCAGCCCTGGAAGACCCTCTGCAGTAAATGCTATCAGTCTTCCTATGCCGTGGAGCTGCCTGGGGATAACAGCAGACTCTCACCTCCTGGAAGCTTCAGATACCGCTTACATTTGGGATAGGAAGAGTCCAGCATGATAAAGCATCCTTAACACTACACAGAAACCCTTACCATCTCAGGCAGAGCCTCTCTCATTCCTCCCTAGTGAGGCTGGATAATTTCTGAACTTGACAGCTGTTTCTAGCATCTAGACACACAGCATCTGCCACCACAGAGCCTTTCATTTGGCTTACAGGCAGCTAAAAACGTTCTGGCTGTCCATCTGGGGACTAATTCTCACAAACTAATTTTACTTTTGCCTGAGGAAGACAAAATTTTAAAAGAGCCATGGTGTATATTCGGAAAGAGAAAGTGCATCTCAGGATTCAGGCATGCTATGTGTCTCGGTGTGTCATGGGCCCTGGAACAAAGAAGTGCCTGGAAGTTGAATGTCACTGGCTCTTTCTTGCCATCTGCTGAGCACAGGGGCATGTTGTCTTTGGGAGGAGGGGCTCTCAGAGGAGTCCACTCAAAGCACATCCCATGGCCCCGGCCAGGTGAAGCTAGCTTGGTCCTGGGGTCACCTTCTGAAACCCCTAAATGCAGGTAAAGTAATCCCTAAGTCTAGGTCTGCACTGCCCTTTCTCATCTCCTCCTCCCTGTGCTCCACCCCCCATGCCTCCCTGCATTCAGGTCTCAGCATCTTCCTGCTGACCCTCTGATATTCCAACAGACACCCATGGACACCCATGGACTTTACACTTGTCCTGCCCTTTGTATATGTATGCCGTGTGTGTGTGTGTGTGTGTGTGTGTGTGTGTGTGTGTGTGTATGTATGTGTATATGTGTGTATGTGTGCACACACTGTTCTACCATCTCTCCCCAGAAGAGGCTCTGAGACCCTAGTATGTCACATCTCTGCTAACCTTTCCTGCAGAATTATCATTTCCAGCTCTGGTCATGATCCTCATAGGAAATGCTTACCCCCTTTAAAAACTATCTGTAGATTCATATTGAGATATGTGGGGATGGTACCCAAGTCTAAGCATGAGTCACTCGTGTGACCTATACACCTTATACATTGCCTGGCGTTTCCCATGTACACACTCACACGTATACAAGCAGACATGTATTTTGCACATGTGGAAGCCAGAGGATAGCCTTAGGTGTTGGTTCTCCTGCACACTAGTCCCTTCCCCACTTTTTAAAAGGCAGGCTAGTAGTCCTTTCTGTATAGTCCCGGCTTTCCTGGAGCTCCATTTATAAATCAGGCTAGCTCAGAATCACAGAGATCCACTTGCTGCTGCCTCCTAAGTGTTCCATTTATTTTTTGAGGTGCTTTCTCACTAGCCTGGAGCTTGCCAAGTGGCCTGTGAGCTCCAGGGACCTGCCTGTCTCTGCTGTTTATGGATGAGATCACAAGTGAGCACCACCTTGCCTGCCTGTTTAGTGTGGGCTCTGGGCCGGAGCACTGAACCTTATGTTCGCCAAGGCAAGCCCTTTACCAACTAAGTCATCCCCCTGCCTTGTGCAATACTTTTAGTCTCTCTACATGTTTTACTTCTTGAGACAGGGTCTCCCTCTTTTTCTGTAGCCCGCACTAGTTCCAGAACTCACAATTCTGGTTCAGTGTCCCCAGTGCTGGAGGGGAGGTGGGGTTACAGGTGTGGGGCACCTCACCCAGTTTTGTATTTGCTTCTCTGACCACCAGGTCAGGTGTGGCATTGCTGTTGGTGGTATCTTGTTGTTGTTAAGATTTCTTTAGACTTAGGGACATTTTTGTGGTTCTGACTTTCAGACTGGAGACACTGCTGGTTCTACGTCTGGAGTCTGTCTGCCCTCACCAGGACTTCAGCCTCCCAGGCTGTGAGTGTAGTGATGTAAAGGCCAACCAACTCTGTTTTTGAAGAAACTCCATTTTGTGAGAGACTACGGGCCAAAACTGCAATTCCAGGAAGAAAATTACAAAGTCCACCTGAGAAAACATCTTATGACAACCCACCTGCCCCCTCACCCCCTTAGCAACAGCCAGGCTCCAATAGCAGGACCAAGGTGCATACAGATAACCTAAGATATCCTGCAGAGAATAGATAACCCGATCATCCTGTTCTGCCCTCATGTTTGGTTCCTGCAGGTTATGTCAAAAATGCAGTTTTTAAAAATACTAACTTGATGACCTGTATGGAAATTCCCCAAGCTTGCTGAAACTACAATAAAAACCCTGCACTCCTAGACTTGGGGCTCTCACTCTGACCCATAGTGACAGGGACAGTGAAAGATCTTGTAATCAAACACCTTGTGTGTTTGCATCTGAACTGGCTCCTCGGTGGTCTTTGGGGTCCCTGCAACTTGGGCATAACAGTGAAATATATAGCAAAGCCTTTCTGACTGGCTTTCTTTCAGCAAACCCTTGGCTATGTGTGGATCAATCAGTAGAGGCTGAGACATTGTTTTGAGACTGTTTGAACCTTGAAGCAATGCTGTCTTTCTAGAGAATCTGCACCTGGAGCTATGTGAGAATGTGCAGCTGCACCGACCTTGGTTCAAAGTCACTCTTAGCAAACCCGGAGTTCTAACTTTTGATTATGGATAGCCATGGTCAAAAGGGACTGAGATTTGTGTGAATTATTATAGGGGTCCAGGAATTGTTTCCCAAACCACAGTAATACCCATCTCACTTAGGCAGGGATAGTTTATTGAGCATATGCCCCAGGACAGATCTATCAGAGTCATGGCCCAGATTCTGGAACTGAACCATGACCCCAAGTTAAAGTCCTACAGGGCTTCTTAAACCTGCGATCTACAAATATCTGTGCCAAGTTATTCCACCAATCAGGATTTAGGGATAGGGGGTTTCCTTAGGAACATGTCTCTGTTGTACATTTATCCTGCTCCCATTGGTTGGGGTATTCAATTGTGGCAGGGGTCTTGCCTTCCCTATCATTCATGTCTTAACTTGCTAACTGGGATGTCAGTTATCCACGAACATGCCTTTTTCTGCCAAGCAGGAGGGCTGTTCCCAGGGAGGTCTTGGAAACTTAAGACTTTACTCGACCCTTACTCACAATGGAAGCCTTATTCCAAATAGCTTCTTATACTGGTGCAGGTGTCTCTCTTATGTTGGGGTTTCTCCCAGGGACAGCTTCTACCATAAAAGCTTATCCATAGGTGTAGAGAGTGCTGCTGGGTGGTTGATTGGGGTCCAAGCTTATTGTGGGTAACTATACAAAGCAGTTCTGTAGACTTCTATTGTGATTGGTTTCTAAGGGCACAGAACATACCAGAATATGTAACCAACTTGGGCATGAGAAAGTTTCCTAGTAACAGGAGAAACAACATAGGAGAAAGTTTCCTTATAATATTAGTAACAGAATAAAATGGCAGACTAGCCAGGTAATAGTTACCTAGGCCTTAACATTTTACCTGGGCTTTAATATTCCATCTAGGCATTAATATTTTACCCAAGCCTTAACAGGTGGTTGTTTCTCTGCTTGGTCCCCATGTGTGGCCTCTCTGTGCCTCCGTGAACTGTCAGTCATCCTTCTGTACCCCAGCTTACTTCTTAGAAAGATCCATCAAACCCACCA
Source organism: Arvicanthis niloticus (assembly GCF_011762505.2). Taxonomy (NCBI): domain Eukaryota; kingdom Metazoa; phylum Chordata; class Mammalia; order Rodentia; family Muridae; genus Arvicanthis; species Arvicanthis niloticus. Next base: position 52,103,297 of record NC_047670.1, read on the forward strand.
AGGTCGTGATTATTAAGATTATTAAGTTAGTCAGGTCTGTAAAGGGCTTTTTGGTTTTGTTTGTTTATTTGCTATTGTTGTTTTGTCTTGTCTTTTTGTTTTTTAAAAAAGATTTATTTATTCATTTAATGTATATGAGTACACTGCTGCTGTCTTCAGACACACTAGAAGAGGGTATCGGATCCCGTTACAGATGGTTGTGAGCCACCTTGTGGTTGCTGGGAATTGAACTCAGAACCTCTGGAAGAGCCATCTCTCCAGCCCAGGGCTCTTTGTTGTATAAAGTAACACAGATGTCTCTGTGGGGTGTTGTAAAAGTAACTTTTATCCTCCTGATGTAATTGTCTTCAAAGCTTACTTCCTCAGTTTGCTAACCTAGGCCTACTCCTGGAAGCTTCTAGCCTCCATACCATCTCATCTAGGCCTACAATGTTTTCAGCCTCTGAGACTTACTGCTGAATAAGCTCATCCCTTCCTAGTTCTTTCTGAACTCTGGTTGGCTGGTTCAACTCAGCTGTTCTGCCCCAAACTCCTCTCCATGCTGATTAATTCAATCTGGCTTCTCCTGAATTGTTCTGTTTGACCTCAAACTATCTCTGTCAATCAGTTCTAATCTTCTGGTTTCTTCTCATTCTCTGGCTCACTCTGTCTTAACCTGTGTCTAGCTTGTTCTCTATATTCGACCTGTCTCAGTACCACTGTCTCAGGAAAACTGCCTCCTCTTCTCTGCACTGCTTCTTCTTAAGTAGCTTCCCTTTTCTCTCGATTCTAGTGAGATTTGGGCATATCCTATTCTGTCAAATCTTTCCCTGGTTCTTCACTTTGTCTGCCACTCAATTAGACATCACTTTTCAAACATGGGTCCTTTTACAAAGTAACTTTACCTTCATTGTTTGGGATTAAAGGTGTGTGCTAAGGCTGAGCCACACCACAACTAGAAACAGCCTTTTTCAGTAAACAGCACAATCTCAGTGTTCACAGTGTCTTCAAATATCTGGCTACAGGATATTGCTGTCTCTGGAGGATGTTCAGTTGCTACAGCTGTTGACACTCCTGTTTCCTGAGCTAGGTTTTAACCAGTCTCTGCCACCTTGTGACTGTATGACCTTTTCTAAGAAGTTGTGTAACTTCTCCGGCCCTCAAATTCCCCATCAGCTCTGAGGACCCATGGTGATTAGGGACAGTGTAGGCACTGCTCTGAGCAATGCCTACAGAGTGCATGGGATAGCAATAATGGAAATTGTTATACCAGACCTCAAAGACTGAGGGTTTATCTGGGCCAAACCCCAAACTGAGAACTGAGTTTATGTAGATGAACTACAAGGGTCAGGGAGAAAGTGGTGTACAACTTCAATCTCAGCACAAGGGAGGCAGCGGCAGGAGAATCTCTATGAATTCGAGGCCAGCCTGGTCTACAGAGTGAGTTCCAGGATACTGGAGATACATAGTGAGACCCTGTCTTGGGGATTAAAACAAAAACAAAAACAAAAACAAAAACAAAAACAAAAACAAAAACAAAACAAGAGCAACAAGCACTTTTAACCACTGAACCACACAGACATGGGCCAGGCTTCTGGAAATTTCAGTGGAGCCAAGAAGACAGAACAAATAAATACAATTACTAGAGATACCCAGGGAGCTTCAGAGAGGTCCAAGGTCACACAGCTGGAAGTGACATGGGCGGTATTCACACCGAATCTGCCTGATTCCCAACCCTGATTCTTCCATGGCACTCCAAGCCTCTTGAGGCTGGTTATAGTCAACCAGAAGACCAGAAATGGGAAATGACTTGCCAAAGGTCACACAGCAAGAGGAGCCAATTGCAGATCCAGATTTCTAGGCACTTGGCCAGACCTCTCCCCAGAGGAGACCCTGAGACCCAAAGTAACACCGATGACATCAGGGACAGAGGGTATCTCAGGAAGCCTCTGTTGTACCAGGAGTCAGCAAGGCCATTGTATGTGCTGAGATGCCAGCCAGTATTTTCCTGGGGAGGTGAACCTGAAGTCTCAGAGACCCAGGAAGTTCATGGCCAAGGAGAGCCAGGGTACTCACTAAGAGGAGGGCGTAGCTGGGAACCTTCAAGTCCATGTCTCCTGGTCTCCTAAATTGACCCCTTACCTTCATGCACTGACCTTGGTGAGGCAGGGCTCAGGATTCCCGTTGGAATGCCTCAGAGGCCCATCTTCAGGGAGATGGGTGGCCCCTGGATGCCATCTAGTGGCAATGATGAGACATTCCTCCCTTCCTCAACCTAAGCACCACAGAGCTAACAGAGGTAAGACAACCTGAGCAAAATGATTCAATTTTTCAGTGGTGGAAACTAAGGCCTGGTTGAAGCACACCCTGCTCAGTCAAGGGCAGCCATGACTGACTGAGAGCCCCTCAAAGAGGTGAGGCTTACCCCAAGTCTGAGCTGCAAGGCTGTGTGGGCTCTGTGAGTGGATAGGGGTCTGAGTGGAGGCAGGCCCCATAGGATTTGGTCTGGAGAGTCAACACCTGAGGACCAGGTGGAAGCTGGATTACCAGAGAGAAGGCTGAGGTGATGGTCAAGGCTTCTCCACAGATCAATCCATAGCCAGAATACTCTAGAGAAATCCCATCATTCTTAGGGACAACCAAGGCTGGAGAAAGCTCATGGTTGTGAAGCTTTTGCCCCAAG